>NW_024081264.1:0-404130 GCF_003009895.1 Hyaena hyaena
AGAATTATCTTGGGAAGGACATCTGGGATGTTTCCAGTTGGGCTATGACGAATAAATCTGCTATGAACATTTTATACATGTTTTTCTCTGAATGTAATATTACATTTGAACAGAATAAATGTCCTTCTGTACAAGCCCTGGGCTATAGAAAAAAATAATAATAATAATAATAATAAATAAATAACAACAGGAGATGAAAAAACTAGGCTGGGCCTAGATAAAGGGCCCTGTATGACATGCTAAAAAGACTTAGGATTATATTCTGTGAGCCAGAGAGGTTGTAGAGGGAAAAGTGGAGGAAGAGAAGCAACAGGAAGGACCAGGTCTATAACATCTCAGTCTTTCTTAACAGTGTGGGAGTCAAGAGATGAAGGATCAGGACATAGAAGTTTACTATGGATAGGTGCAGAGGTAACCAGTAGAGCTAAATGTTTGTCATTGTAGGAAGTGAATATTTAATATCTATAATTAATAGAGAAGAAATAACATTAGGAGCATGCATATCTTTGACATATATCAAAGATATGTATGGTAATTAACAAAAGAAGTAAAAACAAATTGTAAGAGGGGTTGCCTCTGGGAAGCAGGACTGGATGTGGAGTGGGGGTGGGGGGGGGTTGGGGCATTATAAATTCTTTAAATTTAAATAAATGTATTTTAAATTAATGTGTCAGAGGAAAGGTGCATTCCTTTATTAAGCACTTATTGTGTGTCAAGCTGTATAGCCCCATCAC
Source organism: Hyaena hyaena (assembly GCF_003009895.1). Taxonomy (NCBI): domain Eukaryota; kingdom Metazoa; phylum Chordata; class Mammalia; order Carnivora; family Hyaenidae; genus Hyaena; species Hyaena hyaena. The sequence continues at coordinate 735 of NW_024081264.1, forward strand.
CTCCTTAGTGAATGAGGCCCCCCACTCCTGAGCCTGCAGAGATGGTGCAGTTGGCCATCTTTCTAGAATACACTAGACTAGTACTTGTCTGAGAGCTTCTTCACTTTCTGTTCCCTCTATCTGTCCTTTCCAAATGTCTTGGCATGACTAACTCCTTCTCATGATTCAGTGTTCATCTCAAACATACCTTCCCCAATGAGGCTATCTTGCCCACCCTACCTGAAGCTGCTCCTTCACCCCCCAATCAGTTACTTTCTATCACAATGGCCTATTTTACTTCCTTTGTAGCACTTATAATCAGAGAAATTACCTTATCTGTTGATGCTATGTCTTCCCCACCACAGCACAAGCTTACAAGACAGGAATCTCATCCATCTTAGCTTGTGTACAAGCTATTACAAATTTTTATCAGGTATTCAATAAAAGTTTATTATTTGAATATATAAATGAATCGATGCTGTATGCATTCTTATATGCCATCTCATTAGCCTTAAGAACTCAGTATTTTCTAATAAAAAACATTTAACTAGGAATGGGTTTCCCACTGTCTAGACCCTTCCCAGTGTCAAAGCTGGGGCTTCTGCTTCTATTTCATCTTCAGTGTCCTCTGGTGGGGATGGAACTCACACTGTTTTGAAAAGTGTGTCCTATTGGCAAGGGTGAAATCCACAGAGAGCAGCAGTTCAAGTGGGAGCCTAGCAAAGTCTTAGGGCACAGGTGGGCATCCTTCACTTGGGTGATCCAAGAGGCCAAGTGCAGGTGTCCTAAGGGCCCACTGGTGATAACAACAGCACCTCAGGCTCCTCTACGCAGAGTGGCATGCTCACTCACATGTTGGGGGTGGTCTGCAGTCACCGACCAGCAACTCTTTCTTCACATGGGTTCTCTCTTTTTCACTCTGCCCTTTATTGGAAGTCAGTCAATTGGATATTAACTGTTTCTTCTCTTTGTATCCCTGATCTAACAATCTCAGTTCTCTACAAGTCGTTGCAGATAGATCTAACCACATGGAAGTGTGTGGCAAGAAGGAAAAGCTCCACACTAACACTTCACGACCTTTTATCGCTGCTCATAACATAGCAAATGAGAAAAACCACAGCATTGGGGCGCCTGGGTGGCTCACTCAGCTGAGCGTCCGACTTTGGCTCAGGTCATGATCTCACGGTTTGTGGGTTCGAGCCCCACGTTGGGCTCTGTGCCAACAGCTCAGAGCCGGGAGCCTGCTTTGGATTCTGTGTCTCCTCTCTCTGACCCTCCCCTGCTCACGCTACCTCTCTCTTTCTCTCTCTCAGAAATAAGTAAAACATTTAAAAAAAAAAAGAAAAGAAAAGAAAAACCACAGCATTCCATTACCAGAATGGAATTACTTAAAACCAAAATGGCACTATTTATAGATCATATCTTGCATTGTTTTGAAAATAGCACAGGGCAGTGCTAGTGGACCTCACATACATATTCAACAATAATTATAGGCTCTCTGGTGCATTTATCTATCCCAGAGAGTTTTATTTTGATGAGCTATTTCAAGATTCTAGCGTTCTCAGAAGGAGAAAGTAGAATCATGCCAATATCATTTTTTTATTATAGAAAATATTATGCTTGTCAGATTTCAATTACTAGAGAAAATAATGATGTCATGAATAGTATGACTATTTTGGGTTAAGGGAAGCCATTGAATTATCATAATTAATTGATAAATAATGAGACCGATTTTAATAAATCCCTTAAAAAATACAATCTTTGATATACGTCAACGGGCCTTAGTGATATTGGGAGGAAGGAAAGGGAGGGAAGAAGGAAAATGAGAAGGAAGAAGAAAAATGCATACTTAGATAATTGTTGTTTTCAGTTATGTAAAGGAAAGCTTGTGAGCCTTTGGTCACAGAGGTATAGAATATTAGGGACATAAGGGGCACAATGATCTAGTTCAAATTTTTCATTTTATACAGAACAAGGTTCTGAAACATTAAGTGACACACCCAAGCATTCATCATTCGTGAATGGCAGAGCCATAATATGAATACACAGCACACATAGCCAATTGTTTAAATAGATACACAAGAAAAAATACCAAGTTGTAAATAATTAGCATAGTATGATCTCATATTAGCAATTTCGAGACTAGCACACATTTATTTTTATACATGAACAAGCTCATCTTTAGCAATCAGAAAATTAGCATTGTTTCTTTTTATTTTCTGAACTCCTGTCATTCCATTTCCCCCAGAATTTTACCCTAATATAAATTTACCCTAAGAAGGGTTTGTGTTCAAAAGGCTTTTATTAGTCACCTTATCATGTCTCTCAAGAATTCTTATACAGATTTTTTTTTAATTCCCACTAAGTTAAAAACACACTTCTGTAGTTAACATGACTATTATTATTATTGTTATTATTATTATTATTCAAGTAGTTAAAACAATATAAATATATTAAATATTTCCGATATTAATTAAACAGCTAAGTAGAAATTTTCAGAAATGTACCCCTATGGAGATTAATGGGGATTGTTTTTCCTTTAGTTCATGTACTCATGGAAGACTATTATATCTAAAATGGAAAAGAGTACCACTTCTGTTTATGTTTTTCACTTCTCTATATGTAAGCATATAATTGCCTTGTACACAAAAATAATATAGGAGTAGAAATATTTTAACTATGACAACATCACCAAATTCTTTAAAATTCTTTCGAATTAGATGCCAAATATAAGAGTAACTTATTATCTGAGATTATTTTTAAAGACTTATCACTAAAAGTTCAATTAGGTCCTCTTTTAATTTTGTTGAAAGCTATAAATTAGAGTTTTATTAGGGCACCTGGGTGGCTCAGTCAGTTAAGCGTCTGACTTTGGCTTGGGTCATGATCTCATAGTTTGTGGGTTCGAGCTGGTCTTTGGACTCTGTGCTGACATTTCAGAGCCTGGAGCCTCCTTCAGATTCTGTGTGTGTGTCTCTCTCTCTGCCCCCCTTCCATGCTCGTGCTCTCTCTCTCTCTCTCTCTCTCAAAAATAAATATTAAAAAATTAAAATCATGTAAACCTTAAAAAAAAGAGTTTTATCATACAGACATTAGAGTCTCAAGCTCTTAAATTACACCAAAAAGGCTTTATCAAAAATTGACAAGTGACTATTAATTACACCTTTTACTCTTACCCAGAGCCACTTCATTTAAACCAACAAACTCCATAAAAATTGAAATATTGTTCTGAATATCTGTGCAAATGGAATATTTTTTATAAAATTTATTTCATTATATGTTTGAAATATATTTATGTCAACATCTTTAAGGTTTCATTTATTGAATGTATGGGAAAATGTCACAAAACATAACTGACAAAGCCTGTCCTCACTGTTAGACTAATCAGTTTGTAAGACACGTTGTAAGATTTATTTTGTCAGAAAAAGTCTGATTTTATTTTTCAGTTTAAATAAGTGTGTTAACGGGGCGCCTGGTGGCTTAGTCGGTTGAGCGTCCGACTTTCGCTTAGGTCATGATCTCGCGGTTCGTGGGTTCGGGCCCCGCGTCGGGCTCTGTTCTGACTGCCAGCTCAGAGCCTGGAGCCTGTTTCAGTCTGTGACTCCCTCTCTCTCTGACCCTCCCCTGCTCACGCTGTCTCTCTCTCTCTCTCCTAGAAATAAATAAAACATTTAAAAAAAAATTTAAAAAATAAATAAATAAATGTGTGTGTTAATGTCCTTTTTAAGGAACAGTATCCAAAGCAATGAGAAGTAAGTTATAGAATCTGCGTTGTATATTTCCAAAAGAAATCAATATTAAAATGATACATAATATAATTAATTTTACATTAGCTAATTAAAACAAAGTAATACATTTTTATTACTTAATTTGCAGTATAGGCAATGTAGTATCCAGCCAAAACTAGAAGTTATTGATGAAGCAAGACCTAGAAGAATAGGTACGATATTCTTTAGGAAATGTACACATGTATAATTTGAACTCTGATATTAAATTTTTTAATGTAATAAAAAGCATGCTTAAAAGGGCGCCTGCATGGCTTAGTCGCTAAGCGTCCGACTTTCGCTTAGGTCATGATCTCGCGGTTCGTGGGTTCGGGCCCCGCGTCGGGCTCTGTTCTGACTGCCAGCTCAGAGCCTGGAGCCTGTTTCAGAGTCTGTGTCTCCCTCTCTCTCGGACCCTCCCCTGCTCACGCTGTCTCTCTCTCTCCTAGAAATAAATAAAACATTTTTAAAAAAAAGTTAAAAAATTTTTTTAAAAAGCATGCTTAAAAATCAGAGATAAAGTCGTTAATTGCATTAGACATCAAACCAAACTTTTCTTGTGTTTAATAGAAGATAAAGGTATATACTAATTAGGGTAATTAAAGTTAGCTGCTGTAGGGGCACCTGGGTGGCTCAGTAGGTTGAGCGTCTGACTTCAGCTCAGGTCATGATCTCACATTTCGTGGGTTCGAGCCCCGCGTTGGGCTCTGTGCTGACAGCCAGCTCAGAGCCTGGAGCCTGTTTCAGATTCTGTATCTCCCTCTCTCTCTGACCCTCCCCTACCCATACTGTCTCTCTCTCTCTCTTTTTCAGAAGTAAATAAAAACATTAAGAAAAAAAAATTTTTTAAGCTAGCTGCTGTTAAAAAAAAAAAAGAACAAAAACAAAAGAAAAAACAAAACAAAACAAAACAAAAAAGACACCCAGCTCCACACTGGTTTATTTCTCATTCATTTCATATGTGGCCCCATTGTGAGTAGGGTGACTGTCCTGGGCAACTTCCTTCAAAATACTGGCTTGGTTCCTCTCAGTTGGTAATCTGCAGTATTGACCTCTGTGGACCTATTTGAAGAGAAAGAAACAGCTTGAATAAGGGTTGCCAGAAGGATTTATAACTAGGCCTGGAAGTGGTGTACATTCCTGCTGCTCATATTCCTTTGGAAGGAACCCAACCTAACTGCAGGGGAGAATGGGAAATGTAGTTTTCCTACACTTTCAGGAAGAGGAAGCCTAGATGATGAGCATATAGCCAATGTCTGTCACATAGCTAATAACTAATTAGTCCAGCAGCTGGCAAATTCAGGTGCCATTATTGGGAGATAGTAAAAATTAAATAATTCAGAAGATGAAATAAAATAGGAATTGACAATAATCAGAATAAATATCTCATGATCTGATTTGATAAAATAGGTTTCACTACTTTATTGGTTGATACATAACTAATCTGAGAGAAATCTTATAAAAATTTTATCTGTGAGTGCTAACCAAAATCTCTTTTAAAAGTATTTTGAAAAAAAATTTCAGTTACACTAAGAAATAATCAGAATTGGGGCGCCTGGGTGGCTTAGTCGGTTAAGCGTCCGACTTTCGCTTAGGTCATGATCTCGCGGTTCGTGGGTTCGAGCCCCGCGTCGGGCTCTGTGCTGACTGCCAGCTCGGAGCCTGGAGCCTATTTCAGAGTCTGTATCTCCCTCTCTCTCTGATCCTCCCCTGCTCACTCTGTCTCTCTCTCCTAGAAATAAATAAAAATATTTTAAAAAAAAGAAAGAAAGAAAGAAAGAATCAGAATTGCTACCATTACCATTCAGGCTATTTGGAGATGCCTTTTTTAAAATGTTTTGTTTATTTCTGAGAGAGAGAGAGAGAGAGACCGTGAGCAGGGTGGAGTCAGAGAGAGAGGGAGACACAGAATCTGAAACAGGCTCCAGGCTCTGAGCTGTCAGCACCGAGCCCAACACAGGGCTGGAACCCACAAACCATGAGATCATGACCTGAGCCGAAGTTGGACACCCAACCGACTGAGCCACCCAGACACCCCTTGGAGATACTTTTCTTTCCAGCTAATGACAAGTGCTAAGATGGTTATTTTCTAAATAGCGTAAAGGAATGACTTACATTTAAAAAGGGTTTTTTTAAGCTCTTTGCTTTGCTATCATAGAACTCTCTCCCAAGAGCATTGCATTCTTTGATAGTCCAAAAAGAGCCAGAGGCACAGCCACCCCACTGCCCATTCTAATTTAATTCAGAATATCCCAACACTACTGGCCAAAATACCGTGGTTCCAAAACAACACTTAGCCCTTAATAGAAATATGTAGAAGCAAGACAAGCATCAGGCAGGTTTCTATATGTTTTGATTAATTGTTCAAAGAAGCTTCGCCAAAACCAGTCATTTGAACTGTTCTTTTGTTGGGCAACCAGGAAATTTTTACTCCTTGGAAGAATGCACCATAAATTAGGAGATTAGACTATAGTGAAGGGAGAAGTGAGAATGCAGAATGTTTGGTCAGGAGAAAGAAAAGAATATGTTGAGGTAAGAAAAATAGAGCATCAGAGTCAAATAGGTGGGTAGATTCTTAGCTCTGTCAGTTAGAAGTTTGTGACACTAGGCAAAGTCAACACACCTTTCTGAATCCGATGCTTCTTAAATGCCAGCTTCTCTCTGTGCCAGTCTGACAGACAAAGACACCCAATAACTAGTAGTTTTTATTACAATCTAACAGGAGAGACTAGTGTTGGAAAATAACACAAGAGTGATATAACCCCACCTAACAAATATGATCTCTTCCACTCTGAAGGTAGAAAATCTTCATTGGATTTTATTCACTCTTGTATTTATTTACTAGGTTTTAAATTCTTCTGGGATGACAGGACTTGTGCTTTAACTCATTCCATAAACCCCTCCGCCCTAAGGACTACACTTGCACCTAATGAGAAAAGAGAGAAGAACTTGGGACCAAATCAACAGTCTTCAGTCTTCTACAATACAGGCACTCTCCCCGCCCTCACACACACTTTTTTGAAAGTTCACATTTTGCACTTCACTTTTACAAAAGATCTATATTAGCACCGTTTTCACTAACCAAAAGAAATCTAGAGGCACCTACCTCAGTCAGATAAATGACGGAGTCTTGATTTCTGCTCAGGTCATGATCTCGGGGTTCATAAGTTCATCCTCAGTCGGGCTCTGCACTGACAGCTCCCCTCTCTGTGCCCCTCCTTCCTCCCCCATGCGCACGTGCTCTCTCTCTCACTCTCTCTCAAAATAAATAAATAAACTTGGAAGGAAAGAATCCAACGAGGTTTTTTGCTGTCATGAGAAAAAGCAATGATAGTGTTCGCCCTTACAGAAACAGGACCAGCCCCAGCAACTAGAGTGGCGCCATCAAGCACCTCCTCCAGGAACTACACTCAGCATCTCATCCAGCCGCCATAGCTTTGAACTGTTAGTGAGCATCTGTGCCTCATCTGGATTCATTTTGTACATTTGTTAGCTATATCCTAAGGTATTAGAAAAGCCTAAGAGAGGTTATCTTTGGGGTATGGGCACACTCAAAAGATTTTCCATATAAAATAAAGGTAATTGTTTCTATATGCCATTTGGCTTTCAAAAGATTTCATAGGAACACTCCACTTTTGGATAGCAGGGGAAACCTATAGTTCATAATAAATGTTTGATGAAGATATAAACAAATATGAGAATGATGGGAATGAGTAAGAAAAGCTGGATGTCCAAAAACAACTTATAAAATAACACATGACATAGGGCCCAAACCACAGAAGTCATTCAAAATTCTCATGAATTCTAAGTTCAAAGAAATATATTAGTGGAATGTATTAAAATATATTTTAATTCTAAACTTGATTAAAAATAATTCTGAGTCACAGTGGGGATATATAATTTGTAGAACAGCTAAAAAACAAACCAAAAACCTTTGAAATGAGTGGATATTTAGGGGAAATTTGTGGGAGTGTTTGGGATGTAATCGGAAATGAACGGTTTTCTTTCATCTTTCCTGATTGCTCATTGTAGGGCAATAAGTGACTAGGCAGATAAGTACCAAACAGATAATTTGGTACAGAAAGAAACATCTATATTCAATGACTGTAAATTTAGCATTTGTAACCATTCCTTGCCAAGACATCATCACATTACTCAGCTATTGACTGTGCCAGTCAAACAGACAAGACTATCAAGTTCCTTTGCTAAAAATATTTCAACTCAAATCCTGGCAGACAGTGACACCAAAACAAAAATCCTTTGTCCAGCAAAGTGACCAAATTTTAGAACACTGAATAGAGGCAGAAAAGACAAATCGTGGTTGCATTGCCTTGGGCAAGTTACTAATCAAGGCTTAGTCTTTCCATCATTAAAATGATGTTTTTAATAAAAGTCCATAGTCTGCACTTTGCAATTCCTAAGTAGGTAAAAAAAAAATTAAATATTAAAAAATAATAAAGAATTTTAAAAAAGCAAAAACTCTCTGAAACCCAGTGGTATTTTCGTGAGCTTGGCACCAGGTCTGTTTGGCAGCAGAGCCAGCCATGGACAAACGTGAAGCCTCAGTTATGTCTCAGCACTCATATTTATCACACATACCCTCTGCTGTTTGCAGACACTTTGTGACTTAGGGATTAATTTTACTGTGAAAATTCCCAAAAGTGTTAAATACATGGGTAACGGTGAGAAGAAAAGGCAGCATCAGGCTTTATCAATAGCTCAGAAAAGGGAAGCTTGGTGGTGGTGTGTCTGTGAGACATCTTACTGAAGAATATGCTGTGGAAACCACCACCATCTCTGACTTAAAGAAACAGAAAGATGAGTTGTTGAAATTTTATGATGCCAGTCATAACCAAGAACTAATGAAAAATAGAAAAATACTGCATAGGGCCAAAAATGAAGATACTGGGTGTGTGTTGATTGAATGAATCCAACAACAAAGAAGTAAAGACATGCCACTGACTGGTTTGTTGGTTGTGAAACAAGCTAGAATATACCATGAAAAACTAAACCTTAAAAGTGAGTATGAATATTCAGAAGGCTGGCTGCAGAAATTTAAAAAGTGTCATGGTATCAAGTATGATATAATATGTGAAAAAGCTCCTACTGATTATGAAGCCACTGAAAATTACATTGATGAATTTGCCAAGGTAATATCTGGTGAAAACCTTAGCCCTGAACAAATGTACAAGGCCGATGAAACAACTCTGTACGGGTGCCATGTTCCTAGAAAAACCTTAACAATGGCTCACGAAAGAGCACCAGCAGATTTCAAAGATGCCAAGCAAAGGTTGACTGTTGGCTGTGCTAATGCTGCAGGCACACACAAGATAAAATTGGCAGTGACTGGAAGAAGCCTATATCCAAAATGTTTAAAAGGTATGTGCAGTCTCCCTGTGCATTATGCAAACAGGAAAGCATCGGTAACAAGAGAAATCTTTCCTGATGGGTACAATAAGTACAAGCTCCCAGCAAGCAAGCTGGACTGCTAGACAAATGCAAAATTTTAGTGTTCTTAGACAACTGTTCCACACTTCTCCCTCCTGAAATCCTTTGAAAAGTAATGTTTTTGGCATTTACTATACCCCGCAACATGACATCTAAACTACAGCCTTGTGACCAAGGAACTCTATGCTCTAGGAAGAGCTATCACTTTTTTTTTTCCACCAGCATGTTTGCTTCAGTTAACAAATGCCTGAAAATTCAATGCTTTCTTTAAAATCTTAGTCTTAAAGATGTCGTCTCTGCAGTTGCTAATGCTTGGAATGATGTTGATAAGTCAACATTAACTAATGTTTGGCACAGGCTGTGGGCTCCAATGATGTTTGAACATGACCTGGCCAATGAAGATTTTAAAGGATTCAGAGATTATAGTGAGAAGATGTTATCAAAACTCATTACTTATGCCAAAAGTTTATCAGCCAAAAGTGTAAATAAGTTAAAAGAGGCTGACATTGAAGAAATGCTGAACATTGATAATGAAGTAACTGTTGTATGTTCTTTCAGTGATGGGAAATGGCTGAGATGGTATTGAGTACAGGCGAGAAAAAGTCTTAAAATGTGTGATTGATTAATTGCAAGCCTTAAACAATGTGCATTTATCAGTAAGCAAGAGATCATGGCAATTTATTCAATTAAAGAGAAACTACTTCAACAGAAACCTATGTTAAGGAGACTAGTGACACTGGGGAAAGTCTTTAGAAAGGCCCCTCGTGGTTAGTGCCTCTTCATCACTTGAGAATCCCATTCTTGGCTCCTTATCAAATGTCCAACTCCAACCTGGTTTCATAGACAAGGATAACACCAGTGTAACCACTTCTCCAAGATTCTCAAACAACTACAAGTGATGAATATTTATTCTATGTGTTATGGGTTACTTTTCATAAATATAAATTTAAAATTCTACTAAAAATATATATATTTAAAATTTTTTAATGTTTATTTATTTTTGAGAGAGAGACAGAGTATGAGTTGGGGGGAGGGCAGTGAAAGAGGAAGAAGCAGGCTCCAGGCTCTGAGCTGTTAGCACAGAGCCCAATGCGGGGCTCAAACCCACGAACCATGAGATCATGACCTGAGCTAAAGTTGGACACCTAACCAACTGAGCCACTCAAGTGCCCCTAAAACTTAAGCAACAAAATTAATAAGAAGCTGAAGTACTTGTGGTCTATATTTATCCTGCCATTCAATTTACCAATAAATTTATTTTACCAACAAATTTCATTTGCCAATTAATTTACGTACGTAAATAAATTGTAACATTATTTATGATCTTTATTCCATTTAGTGTGAATTTTCATACATTTCTCTGCAGAAAGACCATGTTCTATAATCATTTGGAGTGTTACAGAGTTAATAGTATATGTACCATATTCCAAATTTCTTTATAAATTCCAAAATATTCTCATTTTCAAAATACATCTGGTCCCCAGGGTTACGGATAAGAGATTGGGGACCTGTGATACTTACCTTCGAGTTCGCTGTGAAGACTCAATAAGATAATTAATGTAAAATGCCTGGCACAGAGTAAATGCTCATTAAATATAACTGCTATCATTACTATTCCATTCCCCTACTCTTAAAAGGAAAATGTAGGACAAGGTCTTTTTGAAGTTAATAAGTTGACCGTGCACAGTAATAGTAAGCATTCTTCAGATTTTATCAGCCTAAGGGAGTCACCAACTCTGACACAGGCTCCAGGCTCTGAGCTGGCAGTCAGCACAGAGCCCTACACGGGGCTCGAACCCACGAACCGTGATATCATGACCTAAGCAAAAGTCGGTCGGATGCTTAACCAACTAAGCCACCCAGGCGCCCCAATAAGGATTTATTCCTAATCCTCTGTGTATATCCTCAGCTGCTCTCATAAAACCTTGAACATAGCTGAATGAATAAAATTGGCATTTTGTTTTATAAATAAAACTATTGTTGGCCTGATGAGTGTCAGTTGACCCCCTATTGGTTGGTCTCCTTTTGTTTTGGTTTCTTTGTAGTGTCTATAAGATTTATTGCTTTTCTTTCATTATAAAAGGCATATAATAACTATGCAGAACATATGGAAAACATTATTTATAAAGAAGAAAATAAACTCTCCTTTATCTTACAACCTGTGGTAATCACTGGTAACATATGTTTACTTTCAGCTATCTGTTGTCCTAAACTATAAACCCTAGGAGGGTAGATTCATTCCTGTTCTCTAATCTGCTCGACATCCCACAGTAGCAGGCATGTAACAGGTATAAAGAAAACACACACTCACATAGTCAAGGATCAAGCTATATTCACAGGAGGCTTTTGGCCATGTTATTTCTAATTAACACTACATTGGGAGCATTTTCCCATATCTGTCCTATTTGATCTAACCAAAGCTGATTTCCTACACTGCACTCAGCTTAACCTCTTTATTTCTAGAACTTGCTACTCCCAGGCTCTGGGTCACATTACCCTGCAGCCCCTCTGCCACACCAGCCTTCCTTTCCCTGTTGTCTTCACTGCTGCCCCATCAGAACTGCCCCTCTCTTCCCATTGGCTCATGACCCAGCTGTCTACTAGCTGCTCTTGTAAGGAATAGTTGGTCCTCCCATCATGTGAACCCATGTATAACCTGACTGACCATTGGCTCCCATTCTCCACTGAGCACTGCTTCTGGATTGGGGTGAGCAAAAGTAGGAGAGGCATGAAATGCAAGGGACAGACAGTCTCAGTGGGGAGGTAGACAGAGGCAACTCCATCTTGTAGGGATGAGAAAGGTGGGCTCTCTGTTGTCCGTATTATCCAGCCTCCTTCGATCAGTCACTGAAACCAGTGTGAACTGAGAGATGCCTGGAGTCACTGTTCTGCACTGGAACTCTCAGCCAGGCATGCGATTAAAGGTCTGCCCCATTGATATATGTCACCAGAAGACACCTAACTTTGTACTGTGAGACAGACCCTAGGAATGAGGTGTATGTAAATGAATTTATGGATCCTATTCTCTTGTTATTTCAGGCTTTCTCTGTAACTTTTGCAAAATTCTAATGAAAGATAATATTGTTCTTTCTCTCACAAATAATATGCTTTACATTAGCTGTTAATTTATCTAGGGATAATTTTTTTATTTAATGTCTGCTTATTTTTGAGAGAGAGACAGAAAATGAGCAGGGGAGGGCCAGAGAGAGGGAGCCACAGAATCCAAAGCAGGCTCCAGGCGCTGAGCTGTCAGTACAGAGACCTACCCAGGGCTCTAACCCATGAGCCATGAGATCATGACCTAAGCCAAAGTTGGACACTTAGCCGACTGAGCCACCCAGGCACCTCTATCTAGGGATAATTTTTAAAAGTATCATCTATCCTTAGTTTTCTAAAATGTTACCATCAAATGTCTAGGTGTGATCTGAGCAGTTTTTTTCTGTTCATTCCAAGCAGCATTCATGGGCCCTTTCTTTGGGAATTTCCTGTCTTTCATTGACAATGAGATATTTTATTCTTTTTTTTTTTCTTTAATATTTTCTCTCCTCCATTCCCTCTAGTCTGTCCTTCTGGAACTCCTCTTTGATTTTCTTCAGATGTTTGGTGATTCTTCATTGTGTCATGTTTGCATTTTCAGTTACCCATTAGCCTGCCCTGAGTGCCTGGCTATTTATTATTTTCTGCTTCTTGTGGTTCTAGCAGAGAGGTAGGACATACTACCAGACTGGGTAGATCATTAGCAACTTCTTTGGGCACTGGAACTCCCATTTTCTTCTGGGATACACACCCCTTGGGTACTTTCTTGCTGGTAAGGCCCAGCTAGTCCTTTTCTTTGGAATTGTCTTTGCTATTTGCTGCATAGCACAGCTGGAAGAAGGAACCTGACTGTACCTACCACTGTAATGTTAACACAGATAACACTAAATGTTAGATTGGGACAGCCTCCTGCTCCCCATATCCACTTTCCCCAAGCCTGAAGCAACGCTGAAGCCTCTCTCACAGTTTACAGGTGTCCTCTTCATTAATACTGAACAGTGGCTCCCTCCTTCTGTGTCATCCCAATTCTACTTTCTGTCTTTCAGCAGTTCCCGCAGAGTGTTTGGTCCAGATAGAATAATTCGTCTTGTAAGTCAGCATGATCTTCAGATATCTGTATATGTATTTACATATGCACTTGAGATTAGTTTTAGGGTTAAACTAGGAGAGGAAGTCTAGATGAACATGTGTTTGTTTTTAGTGCCTTCTGGATCCAACGTCATTGTAGTTTTCAAACATGTTTAACAGACCTACTACATTCCAAAGAAAATCATATATGGAGGATCAATATATTAAACAGGTAAAAGCAAAACTGATGTAGTTGGAGTAGAGAAGGCAATCCTGAATGTGAACTTACTGGTCTCCCTTTTGCCCCGCACTACAGCTTCTGTCACCCCACAGAACCCCACAACTCTGCAGAACAGTTTGAAAACCACTGACAAGATTTATAGTCCAGGGGTGTCTGGCCCATAATAGGTTATTAAGTAAATGGTAGTAATTATGACTATTAAAAACATTGCCTCTTGACCTTCCCCAGCCCAAGGCCTTCCGTAAGTCCTGGTACCGACTTCTGCCGTTTGTACTAGCAGTCCCATCTTGGAAAGAAGTAAAAAAATATTCCAGAGAATCAGCAGCAACTGAGGACCTAATAAATATGCTTATGCATTCCCTGGGCCTCGCCTGTTAACCTCGCCTAATCCCCTTGACCTGTGAGGCACGTGTTTTGATCTCCAGTACACAATGAAGAAATAGAGGCTCAGACACACATGGCAGGAATATGCACAATACCAAATGTGTAAGAAATGTCCGTTTATTTTATGTTTTTTAGTTTAATTAAAACTAGCATGATTCCACTACAATGGTAGGAAATGACAGCCAAACCATTCAGGGGCTTTCCTTGCAAGATTCTGGATCTTGCCCAGCGTGCTAAAGCATGGAGAGGGCCTGTTCTGTCATCCCTCTTTGCTTTGCACGAGAATCTATCTGCTAGATGCCCATTTTCTGTACCAGAAAAATTTCCTCTGGATTGGGACATGCCACGGCTCTGTGGACATAGGATGTCAAGGATCTTCAAGAGGTTGGTCCCAGTCCCTAGGATTCAGAATCTCCAGATACACCTTACCACACAGCCATCCTCTCTGAGCACTGGCTGCCTCCCCCAGCCTCAGCACCGGGTGTGCTGGGATCTGGGGAATCCTCCCTCCCTGGCACCCCTTTTTTTAGTGACAGAGAGGTGTTTGTTCCTTCCTTCCTGTCATCCTCAGAGTCTCCCTTTGTTCTCTCCTAGGGACACCTAGCAGAATCTAACAGAATTTAAACTTTTCTCTTTTTTTTTTTATGTTTTTAAATTTGTACTTTTGAGAGAGAGAGAGAGAGTGCGCGGCTGGGAGTAAGGGAGCGAGGGGCAGAGAGAGAAACACAGAATCTTGGAAGCAGGCTCCAGGCTCTGAGCTATCAGCACAGAGCCGGATGTGGGGCTTGAATCCCCGAACCATGAGATCATGCCCTGAGCCAAGGTTGGAAGCTTAACTGAGTGAGTCACCCAGGCGCCCCGACACTTTTCTAAAATAAAAGCTGCTCCATGGAAATGGCTGCTTTCCTTGTGAAAAACACTCTGAGGCAGGAAAATACTAAGACCCTTCTTAGCAAGGGAGTGGTGAGCACAGAATACAGAGAATATGAGGAATTGATTCTCAATAAATTTTCCTGCCATAAAAATGAGGTCACTGAATGCTCCAAAGCCCACAGTAGTAAGAGATGGAGCTTGGATCCACAGCACTCTTGCGGTTATGCAAACCACCTGAAGAGAACCCGTGTGCACCCCAGTTGCCACAGGACAGGGGTCCCTGGACAAGGGAGGGTGGCAGCTGCAGATCCCTGGCTGCTCTGATGGTGATCAGTGGACGTGATCCTGGAACTTGAGTCTTCACAGAGATGAGCTTGCAATCCAAACCCTGACCTGTCTCAGCCACAGAGGGATGTTCCATCATGTTACACTGATAAACACAGTGTGTCCCAAGGAAAGAATCCAAATTATTCCAGTCTTGGCATTTCCATATGGTTTACGCTTATGTAAAGCAGTGCTTGCCAGAAACACAGCGACAACACTGTCAAAGAGCATTTAAATGGAACACACCCAAGCACCTTCTCGAATCTGTAATACATACATTATGTAAAGGAGAAGTAAAACAAAATGACTTTTTACACATGGATGTGCTTTCAGGGGATTTTTGAATTATATTCCTTTGAACAATAATTTCATATTTCTAGATGGAAGACTCCTTTTAATCCTGTTCCAACCAAGAATTTTATTTTGTTCTAAATTAATTTACTTGCAGGGTACCTGGTGGCACAGTCAGTTGAGCATCTGACTTCAGCTCAGGTCGTGATCTCACCACTCGTGGGTTCCAGCCCCATATGCTGACAGTGTGAAGCCTGCTTCAGATTCTCTGTCTCCCTCCCTCTCTGCCTCTCCCCTGCTCACACTCTCTCTCAAAAATAAATAAACATTTAAAATATTTTTAAATAATACTAATAAATTAATTTACTTAAAACTTTTGTTATTACTCAAGTCAACTTTTTAAAGCCTAAGGAGTTAAGTCACTGAGAACACAACCATTTAATTTTGGGTCTTTATTTTTCTGTGTGCAGTAGTATTTTTATACTGACCTTGACGGTCAAAAACACACTCAAAATAAAAAGGCAGGGATGGAGGAAGTGAAGTGAGTCCTTCCAGCTGCCAAAATAGGTGTTGTAATGTTCAGGTTTCCATTAAGGGAAACCCTTGGACCCACAGTCTTCATGTTTACCCCAGTTCACTTGCCCTTACTAAACATTTTAAAACGTATCACATAAATTGTGAGAAAAAAAATCAAGAAAATTAAAAGTACAAAGAAAAATCCTCCTACAGATGTACCACCCAAAGAATACCACTGTTCACATTTTCATCTCCTTCTTTTGGGATGCTGTTGTATACATGTGTTTCACATTTCCACGATCATTACTGTTGCCCATTTCTTTTTCAGTAATAGTCAACTATTGAATTTTCTCTTTTCTTTTTTGCTTATTGTTATAAAATAAGCAATTCCCCTATTTAAAAAAAATAGACTCTTCATAATGGCTGTCTAATAGTCTTTCATTTCGCTGCATTCCAGTTGACTTAATTAGGGGTGCCTGGATGACTCAGTCAGTTAAGCATCTGACTCTTGATTTTGGCTTAGGTCATGATCTCATGGTTGTGACGAGTCCCATGTTAGGCTCTGAGCTGCATGTAGAGTCTGCTTAAGATTCTCTTCCTCCCTCTCTCTCTCTGCCTCTCCCCAACTAGTGCCCTCTCTCTCAAAAGAAAGAAAGAAAAAAAACAGTGTCTGTATGAATATATAAGGAAATGAAACAAAACAAACCTTGCTTTGCTTTTAGCAGAGAATTTCTAGGATATGTATCTCTTTCCATGCTCCGTTTTAAGTATGTGTATCCTGTGCTTGTATTTTGTAAAATAAAAGAAGAAAAGAGTCCTTTATCATTGAGCATGTTGGCATTATTTTCCTCTTTTTCTTTGTTTGCATTATTTGAAATGAGTTTTATTCCTTTTCTGTATCTTTTCTTTATTTATTGGAAACGTATTTTATGTTTAAAAATGGATAGGGGCTTCTATAACTGCTTTTTTCCAAAATGAAAATAAAGATTGTATTGTGATGGAAAAGTACATAACATAAAATTTGCCATTTCAACTGTTTTTAAGTGTACAGTTCAGTAGTGTTAAGTACATTTACATTGTCGTGAAACAAATCTACAGAACAGTTTTATCTCACAAATCTGAAACTCTATACTCATTGAGCAACTCTTCTTTCCCCCTTCCCCAGCCCCTGGTAACCACCATTCTACTTTATTTTTCTATAAATTTGACTACTTAGATACCTCATACAAATATAATGTTTATCTTTTTGTGACTGGTTTATTTCACTTAGCATAATGTTCTTAAGGTGCAACCATGTTATAGCTTGTGATGGGACCTCCTTCCTTTTTAGACCTGATTAATATTCGTAAACATGTATATAATGTAACAAATATATGTACACACATTATACACACACACACATACACACACACACACACACACCAGATTTTGTTTATTCACTCATCTGATGGAAATTTGGGTTACTTCTACTTCTAGGTTATTGTGAATAGTGCTGCTCGGAACACAGGTTTGCAATATCTCTTTGAGATTCTACTTTCAATTCCTTTGGATACATACCCAGCAGTGAGATTGTGAGATCATATGATGATTCTATTTTTAACTTTTTGAAAAACCATCCATACTATTTTCCACAATAGTAGAAGAAGAAATGGCATGGCGCCTGGGTGGCTCAGTTCGTTAAGCTTCTGACTTGGGCTCAGGTCATGATCTCACAGCTGGTGGGTTCAAGCCCCACATGGAGTCCTGTGCTGACAGCTCAGAGCCTAGAGCCTGCTTCGGATTCTGTGTCTCCTTCTTTCTCTGTCCCTACCTCCACCCCCTTGCACTCTATCTTTCTCTGTCTCTCAAAAATAAGTAAACTTTTTTTTTTAAGTAGAAATGGCAAGAAAGTATCCTGTTTGTGGGGGGTCATGTTAGACCAACACCCAAGATTCACAAAGGGCAGGAATTCACTTCCCGGCTTCCATTGTCTCCCATCCCTTTTCCAGACAAAGCCCTGATTGGTCAGGTGTTTACTCTTCCTTCAGAAGATTCAACAGAATTTGACCTTATCCTCAGCTTTGGAAGTGTATCTCACTTACTCTAAACCACTCTTGGTAATCCCACTACCTTGCCATTCAATCGGTTAGGAACTCAGACTTTAGTCATACACAGTACAGTTTTCCCTTGAGGAATGTTATTGGTAGAGGAGTGGGCAGGTGACCTAAGTTGCATCAGATTGAAGGGAAAGGTTTCTGTAGTACAATTGGGTAAAAGGTTTTATTTTTCTCCTGTAGAATATGAACAAAGTAACATATGTCCCCATTGGCTCCTATAAGTCACTTATTAACCATGAAAGTCCTAGTCTGGGGACAAAATTGATGCACAAAGGAAGACTAAACCAAGAGAATATGAAATAAATGGAATGTAGAGCCCTCGTGGCATTGGGCCTGGGACCTTTCTGACCTCTGGAGTTGCCTAATAATAAATGTTACTGTTTAAGCTAGTTTGAACTCGATTTTTCTGCAACTGGCAGCCCATAACATCCTACCTGATATAACCCTCTATTCTGTTCCCCAACCCTTGGGGGAAACTGTGAAAATTACGTATCCATTCTCACAACTCTGGGGTCTACCAGCTGCTCCTGTTGCAATTCCTCTTTACACATCGGCTGGTCCCACAACCAACCTGGAGATATCATACCTCAGGACATTTCAGAATCTGACAGAAGGTTTCCATTCTGTTGCTGAGGGTTGGATGAGGAAAGGGGTTATCCCTCCTGCCAGGAGATGGCCTGTGATGAGAGCTAATGTAGAGGAGGAGAGGTTGTACCCTTGGTGGTAGCTTTGGAAGGAAGTGCCTGCAGGGCTACTGCTCGCCTGGAATGTTCTTTTATGTGAATTAGGAATAAAAATGCCCTTCCCAAGACACTTTACTTCCATATGATCTTAAATTGTCATAATACATTGATTTTGTTAGCACAAAACATTTTTCTTTCATTTGCCAGAAATTTGTCATAATGAATATACAAGTGTATGCTATCTAGGGTGTAAATAGCTCCCTCTTAGATCTGGCACCATTGAGCGGCACCATCTGGACAAAGAAACGTGACAGCCTATTAGAGACAGAACACAGAATGCAGAACAGACGAGAAAGCTTGTGGAGATGTACTTACAGTCCATTTACTTTTAGCTCAGACATGATTTTGATAGGTAAACAACTTTTAACAAGTAAACGGGGGAGATAAGGCTTTTTTTAAACTTTTTATTTTAAAATAATTTCAGACTCATGAAAAAGATGCCAAAAAGAAAAAAACCCAACCAACAGCTCATCACCAAAAGTAAAAATCAGTCCTTATATATTGTTCGCCTAGCTTCACAACTTACATAAAGATAGTACGATTATGAAAATCAGGAAATTAACTTTGATATCATACCATTAACTAATATATAGAGCTTATTCAGATTTTACTAATTGTCACACTAATGGTTTTTTTATGATCCTGGATCCAATTCAGAATCACATATTGCATTTAGTTCTCATATTTTCTCAGTCTCCCTCAACCTAAGACAGTTCTGCAGTGTTTCTTTGCATTTTATGACATTGACACTTTGGGAGAGCACTGGCCAGTTATTTTGTAGGACGTCCTTCAGTTTGGGTTTACCTGATGTCCTAATGATTCAATTCAAGTTGTACGTTCTTGGCAAGAATACCACAGAAGTGATGCTGTGCCCTTCTCGGTGCATCATTTCAGGAGTCATGTGATGTTAATATGTTAACTTTCATTACATGATTATGGTGCTGTGTGCCTGGCTTCTCCACTATAAAGTTACTCTTACCCTGTTTATAACTAATAAATATCTTGTGTTGAGATACTTTAAAAATATGCTTATATCCTGTTTCTTTTTTTCTAATTTTTTTCTACATTTTCTATTTTTGAGAGACAGAGACAGAGCACAAGTGGGGGAAGGGCAGAGAGAGAGACAGAGAGGGAGACACAGAAACCAAAGCAGGCTCCAGGCTCCAAGCTGTCAGCACAGAGCCTGATGTGGGGCTCGAACTCACAAACCGTGAAATCATGACCTGAGCCAAAGTCAGATGCTTAACCAACTGAGCCACCCAGGCACCCCAACTTATATCCTGTTTCTTATCAAACTTTGTCCCACTAATTTTATCACCTGTTGGTGATTCTCACCTACAGCAATTATTAGTGTGGTATTGGCCAAATGGTGAGGTCAAGATTTCAGCTTTATTTTTTTTAATGTTTATGTATTTTTTTTTTTGAGAGAGAGAGCAAGGGGGTGGTGGGATGCAGAGAATCCAAAGCTCGTTCAACACTGTTGGCACAGAGCCTGACAAGGAGCTTGAGCTCTCAAACTGTGAGCTCATGACCTGAACTGAAGTCAGATGTTTAATCAATTGAGCCACGCAGGCACACCAAGATTTCAGCTTTAGAATTTAAGTTTGGAAAGACTCCCCAGAAGTAGGTGAGAAATGTCTTGCAATCTGAGTATATAACCTACTGACCAAGAGCAGGAGTTTTGCAGTCAGACAGACCCAAACTCAAATATTGGCTCCACCGGGTATTTGCTGTGTGACTCTAAGCAAATTAATTTCTCTGATAATTAATTCCCTGATTGGTAAAGTAGAGATTATGGAGTCTGCCATATAGAGTTTTTATAATGAATATAATAAATATAAAGCACTTTGCATAGTGTCTGGCACATGATAAATTTTAGCTATTATTTATTTATATTTAGCTATTATTATCACTGTTATTGTAATGAAGGGGTTCAGGACAAGTCTTCCCCAAAATGTGCCACTTTAGCGTGTGGACTGTTTTGAGCTGAAGGCAATCAAGACCTTGTGAGCTCAAGAGAAACTTTTTTTAAAATTTATTAATTTATTTTGAGAGAGGGAGAGAGAGCGCATGGGCACAGGTACATAAGCAAGGGAGGGGCAGAGAGAGGGAGAGAGAGAGAATCCCAAGCAGGCTCCACACTGTCAGCACAGACCCTGACACAGGGCCCTAATCACTAACCATGACATCACGCACGACCTGAGCTGAAGTCAACAGTCAGAGGCTTAACCGACTGAGCCACCCAGGCGCCCCTCAAGAGAAACTTTTGCCCCTCTTTCAACTATGTAGAAGAATCTAAACAAGGGATCTTTCCCAAAATAAGAGTTATTAGCAGTTCAAATTTTTATTTTATTAGCATTCAAATTTTATTTGAATGCCCCATCTGTATGGCAGGGCAAACATCTAGTACGGATGATATTATGCCTATCATAGAAACAGAGTACAAAGACATTTCTGAACAATTCCTGGTCAGAGAAAGGAATGCCTGCTCTGCAGCTTTGGACCAGTGTTGACATTCTGTCTTTCATTTCTTCCCTTTCCAAATGGAACACTGAGGTTATTTGCTTCTGTATATTTGGGGATGAGAAAGGAGAAGGGGACAGATAGCTTTTTTTTTTTTTTTTTTTTTTTTTAGCTTTTACTCAATCAAAAAGAACCACATGTGTACCAGATGGAGATGCTTGAGCATCTCCCAGGGCTTTTAGCTAGATTCAGTGACTTTGGAAAACATTCACAGGGGTAGAGTGGAGACGGGTTTACTCTATATATGGGAGGAAGAGTAAAAGGGAAATTTATTGGCTGGAGACTGACCATTTATTGGCTGGAGACAGATTGTAGCAGACTGACCATGTGTTTTCCAAGCTCATTTCTTTTTCCTTCTAAGTACTAAATTAAACTACATTTCTTAGCTTCTCCTGCCATTAGATGGGGGCCACTTGACTTGGGTTATGGCCAATAAGATGTGGAAAAAGTTGCTATGTGATACTCCTAGGTCTAGTCCACAATCCTCTGAGCTCCCTTGTCTCCCATCTGTGAGACTGTTGTCAACATCTAGGGCAATACCAGGTTCTAAAAGACTGCACAGAGCAGAAACCTCAGCTGACCACATTGAACTCTTTGTAGGCAACAAATAAACATTTATTGTATTAGGTCACGGAGATTTGGAATTATTTATGATAGAAATTAGTGTTGATTATGCTAAGAAAATCTCCAATGTACAAATTTAACATGCTAAATGTTATACAACAATGAACAGCTTTATTCAGAGATTCCAGATCTATTAAATACATTATTTCAGTTAGATGAGTTCAGACCAGACAATTTGATAAATAAATTTTAATTTTCTAAAAGTTGCCTCCTGAGCACAGATATACCTGCCCGTAATGGAATAATGGATGTCATAATTGAATGTGCCTGAGAGGTGAGCTAGAAAGGGATGCCAAATGAAGTGGGTAAAGCCTAGGTCCAGTCCTGAGTCAAGATCAGAGACAGTCTATCATCCAAGGTCCAACCAAGGGAA
Source organism: Hyaena hyaena (assembly GCF_003009895.1). Classification (NCBI taxonomy): domain Eukaryota; kingdom Metazoa; phylum Chordata; class Mammalia; order Carnivora; family Hyaenidae; genus Hyaena; species Hyaena hyaena. The sequence goes on from NW_024081264.1 coordinate 23,018, forward strand.
GAGAAACCACCATGGGTGTTTAGAAGAGAGACTCTATGGTGAGGGAAAGAGGAAGAGGCAGAGAAGCTGATCAGAGGACAATGAGGCAACATAGATGTCAGCAACAGCACGAAGTTACCACTACCCTTAGACTGAAAAACAGGGAGAAGGTGGTTTAATTGGAGCCCAGGAGTTAAGATCACCCAGAAAAAGAGGAAGCCATGGCAGACACATCCCCCCAAAGGTGCTGGAGACTTTGGAAGAAAGACAAGAGCTTTGGAGATTCCACCCAAGGGAAAGAGAGTAAGATTCTACCATTCCATTATTAGTGCCACCCAATGACTAATGCCAACTTGGAACCCAAGTGACCCAGGAGCCTGAGAAAGACAGCCTTACAGAAGCCAGTGCGCCTGCCTTACTGAGCAGGGTAGGCAGACCACAGGCCAAAGGATCTGAGCACACAAAAGCGGACATACAGAAACTCCAAGGAAGAGAGGTAGAACACTCTATTCTCAGTAAAATCAAAGCTCAAGGGTTAGCGCAACTTAAAAGAGCACTGCAATCAAAGGTGGGACATTTTTAAATGTTCTTCTCAGAGATTCTATTCTAGTTGTTGTGATTAAAGTTATCACTTTTTTCTTTTTATTCTAGGTCATGGAAGAGCCAGCATGTGGGGGAATTTTATTCTTATGCCCAAATATGAAATCTATTCAGATGTAGCCTTTTTCTCCTTCAATTTTTGTAAGAAAATTCGATTAAACATTTGAAAACTGCAGAAGTGAAAGGTGGGACAAAGTTTGCCTCTGCTACTTAGCAGCTCTGTGATATTGGGCAAACCACGTAACTGACTTCTGTAGTTCTATTTTCCTCATCTCTCAAATGGACATATACCTTCTTTCTTATCTCATTTGCTTATTGGAATGACCATAGTTTTTGTTTGTTTGTTTGTTTGGTTGATTGGTTTTAATGAGACAACGTATGTGAAATACTAGTATACAGAAAAGCATTATATAATGTTAAAACATTATACATATTCATATGCTCCAAATTGTCTCCCCATCATCCCATCCTTTATTTTGAGGATCAGCTTTACTGAGATATAAATTAAATACAATTAATTTCATCAAGGTAAGTGTACAATTCAATGAGTTTTGGCCAATGTATATAGATATGTAACCACTACCACAGTCACGATACAGAATATATTTATTGTCCCCCAAATTATCCCTGGTGCCCATTTATACTTCTATATTTTGAGTCAGTACATACCCAAGAGAAATGAAAACATACATCCAAATATTGTACATAAACTTGTACATAAATATTCATAGTAGCATTATTCATAACCCCAAAGTGGAAACAACCCAAAAGTCTATCAATTATCAAATGGGTAAGTGAAATCTGGTATATCCTTGCAGCGGAATATTATTCAGCCATAGAAAGAAATGTACTGATGGAAAGTACAACATGGAGAAACCTTGAAAACACTGTGTTAAGCAGAAGAAAGCAGTCACAAAAGACCACATATTATATAATTTCATTTATATGAAATGTCCAGCATAGGCAAATCTATAGAGATAAAAAGTAGTTCAGTGTTTCTCCAAGACTAAGGGTTAAGGGGAAATGGGGAGTGACTACAAGTAGGAATGAGGTTTCCTTTTGGGGTGGTAAAAATGTTCTAAAATTGATTTTGGTGAAGGTTGCACACTTCTGTGAATATACTAAAAACCATTGAATTGCACCGTTTGAATGGATACATTGAATTCCATCTCCATTACTCTCTTATCAAAAAATGAATTCAGGAATTAAAGAAAATCTAAAACAAAGGCAAAATTCCAAACACAATATTTCATTATAGTTTTTGTATACTATTTTTTCTTCAAAGTTACAAGAGCATTTCTATAATAACAAAGAAAGATAGCATCCACAATCCTAATATCCTAAGAAAGCAAGCTATTTGATTATTGTATATCCCTTCCTCACCTCATCTTCGAGTATGTTTGCTTTGTTTATAGTCATAAATGGTCCCGACATGATCAGTTGGTTGCTTTCACCAGTTAACATTTTTCCACTTGCTACATAGTCTTCACTGCGATCATGTTGAGAAATATATGACGTTCACCTAACTGACAACATTCCTCCATCCACTCAGAAACCCACGCCAGAAAGCTGAGCTACACCTATGGTGCTCTTGTCACTACCCTGGTTCAGAACAACATACTCTCTTGCCTGAATTACTGCAAATGATTTCTAACTGGTGCCCTTGCTTTTTGTGGTCTTCTAGCAATCCATCCTCCACTCAGCACCTTCTGTGAAGACACAGAAGAAACTGGTGTCTTCAATGATTCTCAACCAACTATGCATTAGAGGCCAAACCACTCCAATGGCTCATACCCCTTCAGGCTTGGACTCTTGCCTGCGTTTTCAGCCTCATTACTCCCTATCCCCTACCCCAAACCATATTCCCTGTATTCACTGCAATGCATACAGCATAATGTATGGGGTTTACTCTGCCCAGAATAACTCGCCCACACTGCTCCCTCCTGTCCATTCAGCAAACTCCTACTTCTTTAAGGTTTGGCATAAACATTGCCTCCAAGGAGGGGAGCATCTGCTATCCTCCCCAGAAGGAGGGAGGTACTTCCACCTCCAGACTCCTAGATACTTTTGTATGTATCTCCATTTTATATTGTACTTCCCATCCATGCTGCATGCTCACCTCTCTCCCCAGAGTTGGAATTATGCTGTCTTCAGCTTGTCACTTCCAGGACTCCAGCATCTGGCACATAGTACATCCCAGGAAATGTCATTTCAACAATTTAAAATTTATAACTACTGGGCTGCCTGGGTGGCTCCGTCAGTTAAGTATATGACTTCGGCTCAGGTCATGATCTCCTGGTTTGTGAGTTGCACCCCCGCCCCCCCACCGGCCGTGTCAGGCTCTGTGCTGACAGCTGGGTGCCTGGAGCCTGCTTTGGATTCTTTGTCTCCCTCTCTTCTCTCTCTGCCCCTCCCCTGCTCATGCTCTGCCTCTCTCTCTTTCTCAAAAATAAATACACGTTAAAAAAATAATAAAAATTAAAACTACTATGCTAAGTCGCCATTTTCAGGCACTATTCAAATCACTCTCCACATATTATCTATTTAACCCTCTAAACAACTTAATATTATTATTATCATTTTAAAGATGAGAAGACTGAAGTGGTTAAATAACTTGCACCAAATCATTACACAGCTAGTATGTGGCAGGATTAGGATTTGAATTTAGGCAGTGTAATTCCATGCTCCTGATCATTGAACTGCCTCTTGGAGAAAGAAACCATTCTTGGGGCACCTGGATGGCGCAGCCGGTTAAGTAGCCGACTTCAGCTCAGGTCATGATCTTGTGGTTCGTGGATTCGAACCCTGTGTCGGGCTGGAATCTGCTTCCGATTCTGTGTCTCCCTCTCTCTCTGCCCCTGCTCTGTCTCATGCTCTGTCTCTCTCTCAAAAATAAATAAATAATAAATAAATAAACAAACATTTAACAACAAAAAAAGGAAATAAACCATTTTTTATTGCCATATGCATAGGTTACTTGTAATCTATCTGTTCTTCCCTCCCTCTCCCCTTCACTCCCACCGATATAGATGGCACTGGAATATATAATTGTATATATAGCTATTTTCTTATTTTGAATTTGGCTTAAGATAAATCCCTATGAGTAGAATATAAAGATACATGACAGGATGAGGACATTTTTTGGATCTTCATATGTCCAATAACAACTTTACTTACCATGACATAGCTTGTGCTAAAGAGGTAAAAGTTTCAAGGCCATCAGCCATCCCAGCTGATGGGGATCAGGCAGGATCCTGGATCAGGCAGATGGGGTCAAGTACTCTGAAGACTGAGGATGGCTTCAGGACAAGTGCAAGAAGGGACACACTGGTATGAATCCACCTCGGCTGGCAGCTGGCCTAACTTCACAATCAGCCCTTTGATCTAATTTTAGGATGAAAGAATGGAAAAACACTTCTATGTTGCTTCTTCTCAAAATGTCCACGTGTTAATGACTTAGTGGCCAAATTACAGCGCCAGTCCTCTCAATGATAGTCCTTGATGCCACCAAGTAGGTTAACACTAAACAGTATGAATATACATTTTTGAAGCCGGCCACCACGTGAGTCGGACCACTGTGCGACTCTGTGTTGTGAGGAAGCCCAAGCCAGCCCGGCAGAGGTATCATGTGGAGAGTGACCAGCAGCCCTAGCTGCTCCCACCATCCCAATCCAGGTGCCAGACACGGAAATGAAGCTCCAGGAGATACGGTGTGGAGAAAAACGGAGGAAACGAACTGCAACCAGAATTAAGACCTCAGATACATGGCCCCAGTTAAACCATCCCAGTCATCTATGGTCACTTGAGCCATCCCAGCCACTTAGGCATCATCATGAATAGATGAGCTATTTCCCCTGAGTGCTGTCCGAACTCCAGATCCACAAAATTAAAACCATAACACGTGTTGTACAAAACCTTTTTTTTAATCCACCCTGAAATTTGAAAAAGATAATTTGAATGAGAAACACTGGCTGAAAATAAGTGCTCTTCCTACCCTACCTAGCTGCTGACTTGGCTCCCGTGTAAAAGCAGCTGCTCACCATTGGCAATGATTTGATCCAAAGTCACATGGGACCTCTCACAGAGCCACAGCAGGAGTGGCAGCTGAAGGCCTCTGCTGGCAGTCTTCTTCCTCTGCTTTATCCTCAAGAGGACCAGGGGTGATCTGTGAAAGCTAGCACTCCTCTGACTTCCAGAGAGTACGCCAGCCACCCTGCTGCCCGTATGACAGGGCTACCCCAGCCTAACTGATAGAGGAGGGAAGACTCCAGCTTTCACAGTAACCCAACCTGGGGTCAAATCCCAGTTCCACCACCTAAACTAGTTGCATCAACCTGAGCAGCTTAATGAACGCGGAGGCGCTGGATGTTCTCCTCTTTGAGACAAGGGTAACACCTAACTTAGTAAGTGTGTTTTCATACTTCACCCGGCATTTCATAATGATGATAGCTACTGTTTACTGAGCATCAAAATGACTTCACATTCCTTACCACCATCCTCAAGGGGTTGCTAACACTGCCTGGCAGTTTCAGAACACTTCTTGACAATTTCACACGTAAATTGAATGTTGCACTATTTTACCTTCACATCCTTCCTCTCTAGAACTTTCCCCAGACCCTTGTTTTTCTCACTCTAAGCTGATGACCTCAGGTTTGATGACCTCAGCTGATGACCACAGGTTTCACAATAAAAGACAAGAAAGTTACCTTCTCTTTCGGACATCAAACCTAAACTTCTCCCTGTATCTGCATTTACTTCTCCTTTCCTCTGTCAACAACAGTGGAGGAAGGGCCCCTCCTCCCCTGTCCCTCCATTTGTGTTCTAGATCCCTTCCCCTTCCCCATCTCCACTGATCATTCTGCCAGCATTCAAATGGGCTCTGCTATCTCCCATCTTTGGAAACCTGCACTTTGACCCCTGCACTCCCTCCAGGCACTGCCCTGTTTCTCTGCTCCCTTTCTGGCAAACTCTCAAAGAAGTTTCTACGGACACCATCTCTACTCCATCACCTCTTCACTCACCAGCTCACTTGAATTTGGACTCCAGCTCCACCACTCCTCTGGATTGTTTTTGTCAGAGTCACCAATGGCTTTCTTACTGTCAACAGCAATGTCTGCTTCATTGTTCTCCTTTCCACTTCTCAGCAGCATCAGGCTAGCTTGGACTTTCTGAAATATTCTCCTCTCTTAATTTCAGTGAAACTATAATCTCCTGGCTTTCCCCCTCTTTTGGAGGGTCTCCATCCTCAGCCTCCTTTCCTTTGTCAACCCATGTGTCAATGTTGATACTTCTCAAGATTCAATCCTGGCTCCTCTTTTCTTCTATCCCTACACATTTCCCTAGATGACTTCATCCACCACAAACTTGAAATATAATATTATGCTGATGCTTTCAAATGTGTATCTGTAGTTCAGGCCTCTCTTATCACCTCCAGACTCACATAATCTGCCTGCCTAGTTCATGTAACTACTTTGAAGCTTACCTCTTCCAATTTCACTCTCTTACTAAAATCAGGAAACCAGAATTATCCTAGATCTGTTCCTTTTTCTAACCCCTCACGTTAATTTAATAATTTCTGTTGATTTCTCTTCCAAAATAGGTCTCAGGACTGTCCTCTTCTGTCCATCTCTGGAGCCAAACTCTCATCACCCCTCATCTGAAGGGCTCCCTCCTCTTGGGTCCCTCCATGCTTTCCCGCTTGCCCCTGCTCCTCCCCGTTCCCTACGCAACATCCAGAGTTCCCTTTCTCAACATAAATAAATCAGTTATTGTCACTTGTCCACTTCAAAACTGCCAGAAGTTTCCCGTTATGCTTAGAATGATCCAGACTGTTTGCTATGGACTGCCAGGCCTCTGGCCCCTGAGTTCCTGCCTACACCTTCAACCTCATCTTAACCCACCCTTCTCCCTTGTGATGCTCCAGCTACACCGGCCTTCTAGAAGTTCGAAACTTTCCTATTCCATGACACCCTCTGTCTTGTTCATCACCTAGGTTGCACCCACCTTCTCATACTTTGGATCTCAACTGTATCAATTATGAATGGTCTTTCTTGCCTGCAAATAAAAAGAACGTCATCCAAAAAAGGCTTAAACACATGGAAGTTTATCTCTTATAACAAAATTTCCAGAAGTCCGTATTCTAAGGCTGCCACAGCAGCTCCTTGAGACCAGAGGGACTTGGCCTCTCCCTAGATTTCACCTCTACCATCCTTCATATACTGACCTCCCATGTCTGGCTCAGCTCTGCTGCCTCATGGTCAGAAGATGGCTCCCGCACTTTAAGGCCTTCACTCCATATCTCGGGCAGAAGAAGGGGAGCTCGGGGGCAAAGCCTACTTCTTCTCAAACTTTTTATTACCCAGAATTTCAAACATAAAAAATAGGATCATATAATAGCCCCCCCCATGGATCCATTATGCAGCCGCCATAATTATCAACTTGCAGTCAACCTTCTTTTGCCTCCCCTACACTTCTCCCTTACCACTTACTATTCTGAAGCAAGTCCCAGACGTTATATTACTTTTTCCCAAAATGTTTCACTATATATCTCTAAAAGATAAAACTTCCTTTTTAAATATAACCACAATACTGTTACCACAAAAAAATGGACACTTCCTGAATATCATCAAATATCTAGAATTCAAATTTCCAATTTTCCCAGAAAAGTCATAGTTGTTATAGTTTAAAGCATCCAAATAAGACCAACACTTGCAATTGATGTATTCTTGATGTCTCTTTTCATCTACAGGATCCCCTTTCATCTTTTTTTTCCTCTCAATTTGTTTTTGAGACATCAAATCATTTGTCCCCAGAGTTTCCCACAGTCTGGATTTTCCCAATTTCATCCTGATGGTATCCTCTGTCTTTTGTGTCCTATAAACTCATAGTTGGATCTACAGGTTTCATTAGACTCAGGCTTGGTTTTTTTTGTTACTGTATCTTTTGTTCATTTGTTTGTGTGTTTGTTTGCTTGTTTGTTTGGTAAGACTACTTTGTAGGAGGTGGTGTGTTCTGCTCCCTGGAGTCACCTAATATCTGATTGTCTCTCTTTTTGTGATATTAATAGCTTTGGATGATTAATGTCTAGATCCATTAATTCATTAGGTTATAAGATGGTGATACTTTATTTCAATCATTCTTTTTTCATTTATTAGTTGGAATGCTTTTATAAAAAGAAACTTGCTCTCTCTATCATTAGGTTACCCAATGGATACAGACAATAAAGGAAAGGTAAAAAATATTTTATTCTTTTCTTCAGTTTGCTAGTTTTCAAAGTAATGAGTTGATTCATTAGCACCCTCCAATGACGACCACTCAGGGATCCTTTTTTAAAAAATTGTCTTTATGGGGGCACCTGGGTGGCTCAGTCGGTTTAGTGTCTGACTTTGGCTCAGGCCATGATCTCGCAGCTCATGGGTTTGAGCCCCATGTCAAGCTTTTTGCTGACAGCTCAGAGCCTGGAGGCTGCTTTGAATTTTGTGTCTCCCTCTCTCCCCGCCCCTCCCCTGCTTGTGCTCTGTCTCAGTCTCTCTGTCTCTCTCAAAAATAAACACTAAAAAAATTCTTTTTAAGAATCTCAAAAAAATGAAAAGTTGTTTTAATGAACTTTAGATTTAAATATATTTGGTGAATTTTAATACATTGCAGTTATTCTCCTTATTGATGCTCAGGTGGTCCCGTCTCTGGCTGTTGGGAACGTTCACCATTTCCTTTTCTATGAGAAAAACTAAAGGTTTCCTGAAACATCACTTGGGCAGTTTCCTTATCTGTATCACTGTCCAGAGTTACATCACATGGTCACCCTGAGCTTGATGATAATGGTAGACGAAGTTTGGGTCATTCACTATTTCTTCAGAGACACTTCCCCAGGTGCCCTATCTAAAGAATGCACCCCCTATTATTCTGCAGAACTCTATCCTGTTTACTTCCTTTACACTACTAGCCAGAAACTGGAGTTATTTTATTTGTCCATTTATTAAGAGTCTGAACTGCCTCACTGGGTTGTGAGCTTCATGACATTTTCCCTAGCACAATACCTGCAGACGTTCTTAGAATATGCTCAATAGGTATTTGTTGAATAAATAAATAAATGAGGTAGACATCTATTATCTCCATTGTATACATTGTATACAGCGTTGGCCAATACCGTAACCACTAGTCACAGGTTGCTATTTCAATTTAATGTAGTACAGCTACTGTGGAAAACAATGTGGAGGTTCTTCAAAAAATTGAAAACAGAACTATCATATGATCCAGCAATCCCACTTCTGGATACGTATCCAGAGGAATCAAAATCAGGATCTTAAAGAGCTCTCCGCACCCCTGTGCTCACCACAGTGCTCTTCACAGTTGCCAAGACATTGAAACAACCTAAGTGTCCATCAACAGACAAATGGATTTTAAAATGTTCCATATGGATACAATGGGATATTATTCAGCTTTATTTAAGAGGAAACCCTGCCATTTGCAACAACATGGATGAACCTAGAAGACATTATACTGAGTGAAATAAACCAGACACAGGACAAATACTACATGATACCACTTACATGAGGAATCTAAAATAGAAACTCATATAAACAAAGAATAGAATGGTGATTGCCAGAGCCAGGAGGAAAGGGAAATGGGAAAGTGTTAGTCAACGGGTACAAAGTTACAATTAGGCAAGATAAGCCTTAGAGATCTATGCCATAGATAGTATAGCGTAATGCCTATAGTGAATAATACCATATTGCATACTTACAAATTTGCCAAGAAGGTAGTTCTTATGTTAAGTGTTTTTTATCACATTAATAATAATAATAATAATAATAAAGAGGGCAGAAGGAAATTTTTGCAGGTGATGGATAAGTTTATAGCATAGATTGCGATAACAGTTTCAGGGGTATACACTTATCTCCAAATTCATTAAGATGTACACATTAAATATGTACAGCTTTTTTTTATATGTCAATCATACCTCAATAAAGTGGTTTAAAAAATAAATTAAAAAAAATTAAAAAAAATTAAAAAAAATTAAAAAAAAATAAATTAAAATGAAAATCAATTTAAATTAATTTTAAAATTCAGTTTCTTAGTCATGTTAGCTATATACTAACTACTCAAAAACCACATCTGAGTAGTGACTACCACCATGTAGATACAGTGCATTTTACCTCTCACAGAATTCTACTGGAAAGTGCTGGATAAAAGAAGAAATTGGCTGCGAGGTAGATTAGCCAAGGTCACACAGCTACTAAGAGGAGGAGTTGGGATTCAAACCTGTGTCTGAGTGACTTTAGAGCTAGAACTCAACACTGTAACATAGTCATCATTCTTTTATTACTCACTTAGTCCTGCTTCCCATTTCAGACCCTCTAAAGGAATTTACAGGGAGTTTCAAGCCTCGCTATATCACAGGATGACCAACTGTCCTAATTTGCCTGGGCATGAGGCTGTTCCCAGGATGCAGAAAACTTCTGGCAAACCATTGTTAGAAAACAGAATTCAACCACATATATTTGAAGATCCAATTGACTTAATTAAGCAATTCATGATTTGGGCAGCATCCCATCTAGTCAGCAGAAAGGGTGCTCTGTGGCGTAAGCAAAATGGAAGGTTTTTTACAGGAAACAGGGTGGGGCAAGAAATTGTTCCCCCCAAAAAAAAAAAAGGTCACCTTCCCTTAAGGGGAAGAATGAGGGGCCTTATCAGGTGAATTACCTCATCCTTCTGTGGTGAGTGGAGAAGGTCCATGTGACAAATTACTTTATTGGTGCTGAACAGAAAGTTCCTGACTGACTGGTTAAGATTACATTTCTGAGAGAGGTTGAAACTGTAGTTAGGTTAGGTGTTAAGCCTTTAGCATAAGTGACTCTATTTTGGATCTGTGGTTTTCTTTTCTTCACTTTTTTTAAGTAGGCTCTATGCCTGACGTGGGGCTTGAACTCAGGACCTCGAGATCAAGAGTCACAGTAGCTTTCTCTGAACATCATACTACCTAATTATCAAAATTCTCTATGGAGGTTTGGGGCAGGTAAATAGATGGGCTCACTCAACTCCATTTCAACCCTTTGTAATTTGCCGTATTACAGGCTAGAAGTGAGAAAATTGGAGACTTTATTTCCCAGACGTCCTTAGAGCTTGGATCCCGTACATAGTATCTCTGGCCACGCAGATGCATTGGGGCAACATCCAGAGGCCAGATTGAAAAGGACGCAGCATTTCTGCTGTTTTATCTGCTAGGCAGTGCGGGGGCAGCAGAGGTCTGAGCATCTTATCTTGGATGTCATGGATTTGGAGACAGAATATAGGCATGCATTTTGCGAGTGTAGATGCAGCCTAGAGCCAGCCAGTCCTGGAACTGGCAATAGTACCAATGACTACCTGATACCTTGGTTTACTGTTGTATCAGAAGCGGCAGCTCCCGTACCGCAGCTCCCTGGATAGGCATATTCTGTGGCAGGATTCTGGGAGTCATTACAGGCACCCCAGCGTGGAACCTGCTCTTTCAGCCTTTCAAGTGATTTTATCCTCTCAGTTCTCTGTGTGAATTCACTTTATGCTGAAGTGAGTTAAGGTGACTTTTATTATTTGTGGCTGAAGAACCCTCAGTATTCAGCAGGGACTTCCTCTGGGTAACAGAGAACCTCTATAACAAATCTGAGTATCCTGAATGCTGGGACCCTAATAAACTCTCCCTATGTCTGCTATCATTCTCTATGGAAGGTGCATTCACCCTAGTCACCAGAGTCCTCCAAATACTAGAACTTGATGATGGTGAAATGTCTATACACACACACACACACACACACACACACACACACACATACGCACATTCATTTTTTCCTCTCCCACATGTTGGAATGCTCTTCCAAATCTCTTTACATGACAGTTCACATCTCAATTCTCTACCTTCAGCCACCAGCATCAACTGTGGCTTCCTCAACTTCCCCCATCTAAACTGGCCCCTCTTCCAGTTATTCTCTTTCACGTCATTTTGTTCGAATTTTATGTTACTTAACACAGTCTGTATTTATTTATTCACTTGTTTATTTCCTGTCTTCCCCTGTCCCCACCTTCCTCTCCATCCAGAAGAATGCATACTCCGTGAAGGGAAGGACATGTTTTTGTATTGTTCATTACCATAGACTCACTGCCTGGAATAGTGGCTTGCACATGGTAGCATCATTTTTATTTATTTTTTATTTTTTTATTTTAAAAAATTTTTTTTTAATGTTTTATTTATTTCTAGGAGAGAGAGAGAGAGAGACAGCGTGAGCAGGGGAGGGTCAGAGAGAGAGGGAGACACAGACTCTGAAACAGGCTCCAGGCTCTGAGCTGGCAGTCAGCACAGAGCCCGACGCGGGGCTCGAACCCACGAACCGCGAGATCATGACCTAAGCGAAAGTTGGATGCTTAACCGACTAAGCCACCCAGGCGCCCCTGTAGCATCATTTTTAAATATGTGTTTAATAAATTACAAAACAGAGATTGTTATGATTCCTAGCTATAAGGAAATTTTTTAAAAGGGAAAAATGTTCTTTTGTAAACAAGATTTAAATGAGACTGCAAAGAAATAAGGAGAACTAAGGAGACATAAGAATTGCAATGAAAGGCAATGTTGTGCAGGTAGCAGAGTATTATAGCAGACATTTGCAATCCTGGTGTAAAACTCTGGGTAATGAGAGATACACTGACTTTTGGGAGGCACTAGGGTTATGAAGTGTGCAGTTTCTAGAGCCACCTGAATGTGAGTTCAAATGCCAGTTCTATGTTTCTGCTGTGTGACTTTGGGCAAGTTCATGAGCTTCTCTCAGCTTCATTCCCTCATCTGGAATATAAGGAGAAAAACAGTACCCCTCACATGCCTACTGTGCTGATTAACAAGGTGACACTTATAATGTGCTCAGCACAGCGTATGGCCTGGGCTCCAGAAGTGTTAGATAATAAGAGTATTATAATTTTGCTAAACCCAGCTCTACTCCTGAAATTATGCCCAATACTTGGGGTTACTCTGATTATAGCCTATTACATTTCTAGCAGCCACACCCCACTCCCCTTCACCAAATCATAATTAGTAGGTGCTCAAAAAATATTAGTGACTGACAGGAAGTTTGCTCATGTGGGGTATATTCCATTTATGTACAAACAGTTATTACTGGTGATGCCAATGCTATATTTTTCCATCGCTGCTGACCAAAAACAAAACAAAACAAACAAGAAACATAAATAGGCAACAAGAATATTGGGTAGAAAATACTCCATCAGACTCTTGCATGCTGAGAACAAACTGAGGGCTGAGGGGAGGTGGAGGGAGGGGAAGGGGTTGATGGGCATGGAGGATGGCACTTGTGGGGATGAGCACTGGGTGTTATATGTAAATCAACATGACAATAAACTATAAAAAGAAAGAAAGAAAGAAAGAGAGAAAGAAAGAAAGAAAGATAGAAAGAAAAGAAAGAAAGGAAGAAAGAAAGAAAGAAAATAAAAACCAGAGAGCCATGCCCACAAGCAATAATAAAATAAAATAAAATAAAAAAATAAAAAAAAAAGAAAATACTCCATCAGCAGAGAGAAGAGCAACCAATATAAAAGTACAGTCAAGAGAAAAGAACTGGCTTAAACCTTCCCAATGATTCATTCCAGTGAATAATTTTTCTTACATTCAATCGTCTTATTGAGAGGGACAGGGTCAATTCATTCTTTCATTCAGCAAGTATTTATGAATTGCCTACCAAATCTATGATGTAGAAAGAACAGGTGAGGAATGCTTCCTCTAAATTCATCCCAACCTTAGTTAACTTCTATTCAGTATTTAGAATTCAGCCCAGATAGCATTTCCTCTGCTAACACCGGTGTCCTCATGGCACTGGAAGTCTTACGCTTTCCTCACTTGCTTTTCTGGTGATTAAGTGCTTAATGCATGTCTCTTCTGTAATCTACCCAAGGATAGAGACTTTGGTTTTGTTCAAGAATATACCCTGGTACTTAGCTTGGTGTCTGCCATGTAGTAGTTCCTGAATGTTCTGAAGAGAGGAAAAGATAGAGGCTCTAATGAAGGCGTCATCAGAACCTCACTGTAACACTCTTAATTCGCCAGAACAGCTTTTGCTTGTTCATGGTGGCCTCTGACTCCCCAGTGCAACTCTGCTCTTAGGGCCCTGCAGAAAGCAGTATGGAAACTCACCGTAATCGAAAATAGCACTACACTCAAAAATAGTCTCCTGGACTTCTTGTATGAGGTGGCCTCGTGGTAAATCTCTAAGCAAGGCACCAACACCTATAACAAAAGCAAAAATGAAATAAAGATGTTCATATTGGGTCAATATTATTCTGGCAGCTAAAGTTCTAGTAATCTTTTTAAAGAATTTATTTTTTTTAAATAACCTCTACACCCAACGTGATATTAGAACTCACAGCTCAGAGGAATACAAGGAGTAAACATGACTGGCAGGAGATAAAGGCTGAAGCAGGCATGGTATGAAGGACCTGGATGTACCCTCCTGAAGAGTTTAGGATATTATGAACTGTGGAGCATTTACACAGGAATTTAGGTACAAAAATGTCAGAATCAGATCTACATCTTTAAAATATCTTCCTTTTTAAAAAGATGTTTATTGGGGCGCCTGGGTGGCTTAGTCGGTTAAGCGTCCGACTTTCACTTAGGTCATGATCTCGCGGTTCGTGGGTTCGAGCCCCGCGTCGGGCTCTGTGCTGACTGCCAGCTCAGAGCCTGGAGCCTGTTTCAGAAAATGAAACACACTCTCTCTCTGACCCTCCCCTGCTCACGCTGTCTCTCTCTCTCTCTCCTAGAAATAAATAAAACATTAAAAAAAAAATTTAAAAAGATGTTTATTTATTTATTTATTTATTTAGAGAAAGAGGGAGATAGCAGGGGAGGGACAGAGAGAGAGGAAGAGAGAGAGAATTATAAGCAGGTCCTGGATGTCAGCCTGGAGCCCCATTGTGAGGCTCAATCTCACGAACTGTGAGATCATGACCTGACCTGAAATCAAGAGTTGGAAGCTTAACTGGCTGAGCCACCCAGGCGCCCCAAAGACCATCCTTTTTTAAAGTGTAAGGTGTAAGTAAGACCCAAAGAGAATATAGGCAGAAGGTCTTGATTTCATCTTGCACATTGAAACCACTACATCACCAGTTGCCCAAATGGAAACAGAAATCATCCTAGCCTTACCTCTCCCTCACCCAAGGGCCGCCGAGTCCTATGGATTCTACCCTTAAAAAACTTCTTGAATCTACACAGTGCTCTCATTCCAACTGCTATGTCCTTTCCTCAGACCCTTATCACGGCTTATCTGAACTTTTCCAATAACCCTCTGTCTGGTCTCCATCGATACAGACCTCTTCCCCTAATCCTTTTCCAGGCTGCTACCAGAGATTCTTCCAGAATGCAAATCTGGTAGTTTTTCTATAATCTAAAACTTTTTAGTGGTTTCCCTTGACCTTCAGGAATCCTTTTCTACTGGCAGAAAGCCATCTGAGATTTGGACCCATCTAACATTTTCAGCTGTAAGCGCTCACCTTCTCCCTTGCTAAGCTGTCCTTCAGCCTTGTTGAACTTCTGGCAGATTCCCAAACAGGCCAGAAGGTTTCAAACCTCCCCCAAAGTCTCCACTCCCTCCTCCTGAATGGATTTCCTTTAACCTTCCCTAAAGAAATCCCATTAGTATTCAAAATTCAGGTTAAGGGTTATTTCCTCCCTGAAGCCAGTTTTAACCTCCAATTTTGTACCACTTCCCTTCTTTCTCCTTTAAGGAGCTCACTGTCTGGAGTCCTCTGGAGTTACTTCGTGGTAGAGGTCATTGTTCATTGTTTGTTCAAGCCAGGACCATCTACATCATAATCTCATTGTCGCTGGGCTTTTTAAAAATAATGATTGATTTGTTGATTGACTGAGAGAGGGCGAATGTGAGCGAGGGACAGGGAGGGAGAGAGAAAGAGAGAGAATCCCACGAGGGGCAGAGAGAGCGGGAGAGAGAAGCAGGGCCCACCCGAAGCCAGGCTCGAGCTCACCCACAGCAGGGCTTGAGCACACTCGATGAGGAACTTGAACTCATGAAGTTCATAAACTAAGCCCAAACCAGAGGCTCAACCCACTGAGCCACCAGGCGCCCATAATCTCATTTTAAAACAGCTTTTTTTGCTACCGTTTTACTTCTTTAATTTAAAAAATATTTATCATCACCATCATCACCATGCAGACTCCTGTGCTCCACACCGACTGAATCAGTTCATGGACCTGGGCAAAGAATCTGCTTTTAAAAAATCTACTAGATTACTGGTCATGTTCTGTTTCTTGATCAGGTGCTAATTACACAGTGTTTGTGCAAAATTCACTGAGTTCTACCCTTAGGGTATGTATACATTTCTGTATGTATGTTACTTTCAATGGAGAGTTTAAAAGAGTAAACACTCCCCAGGTTATCTTTATAACACTGATGGAGAACCATTGACATCTCTCTTCCTACTGAAATGTAAGCTTCTAGAGGGTAGTGAGAGGGTAGTGTTGTTTCTATATTCCCACCATCTGTTTTAGTGCCTACAGCATAGTACACACTTAATGAATGATTAGCAAATAAATGAATGAATGAATAAAGGGAGAGAAGTGGCTTGAGGTTTCCTTCCTCCCTCACTCTTTTCTAAGCATTTGTTCCCTGCCCCTGCTAGAGCACATGAGAGCTCATACCTCAGAGTTACACTTCCCAGATATACCTCCCCTGAATAATCCTGTGAGATGCCACCTGACTTCCTCTCTACCCACATGCTCGGTGTGACTGATCCAGGGCACCAGCCTGACAAGGGCGGGAGAAAGGAAGCAGGTGGAGGACGTTCTGTCCCCAGTACCAGCACTTCTGCCCTGCCTGGGTCTGAGCCACCTGGCTCAGGCCTTCCTCAACATGCCTGGGAATCCAGCTGGAGAGCGCATGTCCTTGGAGATACTGCATTGCTAAAGCTTCTACTTGCATCTCTGATGTAAACTGCTTCCTAAACTACCCAGCTTAAGTCATGTGGGAGTTTGAAAATCTTTGAATATTTAGGAGTAGCAGTAGAGACCTTTTAGCAAATTTACAGCAGAAAGTGAGAGACACCCTGGCTGAAATACCGTGTACGCCATTTATTCAGTCACAGTTAATTACCAAGAGTTTCCCGGGGACACAGTGATGAACAAGAGTCATCTGCCTTAACAGAGACCACAGTGTGTGTTTGGGGGGAGGGGTGCCGGTGGAGGAGGAGGAGACAGACAGTCAAATTGTAATATTGAAAGAGGACTTAACTACCTCCATTTTGACCTCAAACTTATTTATTAGGTTCTTTTTTTCCAGCTTATCTCTTAATTCAGGCAAAAGACCCTGTGGGCAAAGCATCCCATGGTGAGACCCAAAACTACCCACTCAAGCAACAAGACCCTGAGTCAGCAAGACCCTGCTTGATTGACGCCAACACAGTGATCAACCTGACCTTGACTGCCCAGCTGCATGTACCCACTGACCTTTGCCCCATATTTTCCTTATATAAACCTGGAAGTGTTGCCAGCACTTTAGAGACAGCCTTTGACATGTTAGTCTGCTGTCTTTCTGGTGTTGGGCTCACTGAAATCAATTCCTTTCTTGTTTCCCTGCTACTTGTCTTTTTGCCTTTTGGATCTTGTCAGCGGCAAGTAGCCAAACCTGGTCTGTTTGGGACCCTCTGAGCAGGTGCTCTTGCACCCCTGTGCCCTGGCTACAATATCTGGGTTTCTCATAGCAGTTATGATGTGCTGGGCACTTCACAGATATATTTCATTTAATTCGTTTAAATTCATTTAATTGCATTTAAATTAATTTCATTTAATTCATTTCATCATTATAACAACTCAGTGATGTCTTATTAATATCCCCATTGACAAATAAGGGAACAGATGCTTCCTAGAGTTACAAACTGATAGAGGCACGAAGATACAGTGTAGGGAGTAGGAAAACCTGATCTAGTCCCAAGGGTCAGGGAACGTTTCTCCAAATATAAGAGGTTGAAGCAGAGATCTGAAGATTGAGTCCAAATCTAGTGGACAAAGAGGTCTGGGGGAAGAGAATTTCAGCCAATGGAAACAACAGATGCAAAGGGAACATAAATTATTTGAGGAACTGGCAGGCTGCCCTATAGCAGGAGCACAGGGAGCTGGAGATGAGACGGGAGAGGTAGATAAAGCATAACACTCAAGTTTTGTTATTTTTTTTTTCCTGTATGTCTCAAATATATGATAAGGTCAGGGATAGAATATTTAAGATTTTGCCATGGTTTTGCTCTCAAGAACCTCAGCCATCTCTCTGTGGCTCAGTTTCCTTATCTGGAAAAATGAGTGGATGGACCAGAGTTCTCAAGTGGCCCCTATGGTTCCAAAGCTGTGGTTCTGGGTAGGGCTCTTCTGGAAGAAATCACCAATTCAAGGCACATCCCCTGGCTGCTGCTGAAGGCACTGGGGTCCAGGGGCTTGGCAGCCCAGTGGCCCAGCCAGCACTTGCTGGCCTCTGACTCCCCTGTAGATTAAGTAAATACAAATGATGGAGAACATTGCACATAATAAATCACACAGTAAATATGGCTGTGGACATGGTTTGCTCCTCTCACTTGAAATGGCAGGCAAACTGCTAATAATGTAATGAGGATAACTACCTGTTTGAAGCATTTACCGGGTGCCAGGATTGTACCGGTTACTCGGGAAAGATTTCTCACAACAGCTCCTTGTTAGATTCAAAAGCCGAAGCCTCAAAGGATTACATAACTTTGGTAAGGTCCTCAGCACCCAAATTTGTCCTGCGTCCGGAGCACATCCAGGCCTGTTTCCTATTGCCAGGTGTGTTCACTTGAGCAATGACTTTCTCCAGGTTTGCTCAGCGGCTGAGTTGGAACTTGAACCCAGCTGGGACTCCAAAGCTCATGGTGTTGACCACCCCTCCAGGCTGCCTTCCCTTCTTAAAATACAGGCTACTCCTTACTCTATAAATAGAATCACATTGTCTCTTGAAGCCCTTTCTGGGTGAGGAAAGTGCTTTTTATAGCTTGGGACTGCTTCTGCTTTCTCAGTCTCTTCCAGCACCTGTTAATCTGGCGGGCAGCTGTGCCCTTCCCTGTCCTTACACTGTATTCCTAGGTTTCCTCCCTGCAGAAGACAACTCCGGAAACCACATGGTGTCTGTACGTGTGCCAGTAAAGAAATTTCACTCCCCTCCCTCTCCAAATCGGCCTACCTTTCTATAAATACTCGCTCTCCTCCCTCCACTCAGGCCTGTGAGTAGTTTGGTCACTTAACGAACACACACACACTCACAAAGCAGGGAGACGAGGGGCGTTGGAGGCGACAACGTGAATGACCTTGCAAAGGTGTCTGGCCTTCTGGGGACAGGATTAGCAAACTTGAAGCCTCTACAAATAATTTGTGTGCCTCCGTATTCCTCCCAAATCTACCTGCTCCTCTTGCGCCAGCCTCGATCAGTCCCTCCGCAGCTCCGAGATACAAAGCTCAACCCGCCCATCTCTTTGCAAACCCAGAGAACTTCAGTCCCCTAGTTGAAACTCGTCTGTGGCGGTGGCGGGCAGCACTGGGCATGCTCAGTAGTGGGGACAGGTCTGGAAGGCAAGGAAGCCGCGTTTGAAGTCGCGCGGCCGGGGAAACGGGGGGAGGGGGGCCGTGGGGGCCCCGGCTGGGGGGGTCCGCGGGGCTCCCCGATTCCGCGCCCGGAGCCGGCATGCTCCAGGCCGGCGCGGCGGGGCGGGCGAGCAGGGGGCAGAGCGCCGAGGAGAGGGGGGAGCCGGTGGGAGAAGGGGAGGAGCGCCGGGCTCGCCATCCCCCGGCGCCGGCTCTGCGGCTGCTGAATCGGAAACCGCAGGGAGGATCCGGGGAAATAAAGACGCCCGAGAATGACCTCCAGCGAGGCTGCCTGAGCTGCGGCCCGCGCGCCGCCGCACCAGCCCCCGGCATGGGCGACCGGGGCGGGCGGCCCGAGCACTCGCCCACGCACGCCCCGGGGGCTCCCGCCGACACCGGAGCTGCCGCCGTAAACGGGCTGCTGCACAACGGCTTCCACCCGCCGCCAGTCCAGCCGCCGCGCCTCTGCAGCCGGGGCCCGGCGGGCGGTGGCGACGCGGCACCCGCGCGCCTCCAGCTCTTGCCCGAGCTTCAGCCACAGCCACCGCCCCCTCAGCACGACTCCCCAGCCAAGAAATGCCGGCTGCGGAGGAGGATGGACTCTGGGAGGAAGAACAGGCCGCGTAAGTCCCATCGCTAGCCGAGCGCTGGCGCGAGGCAGGCGCATCCCGCGCGCCCACCACCCCCGGGGGCGGCGGGCAGGCACCGCAGCTGGGCCGGTGCGCCCCAGCACCCGCTATCGGGGGAGTGTACTGGGTGGGGGGACTCCCGGGACTGATTCTTTTCCCAGGGTTGCCAAGCGCTAAAGATCGCTGCCTGAGCCTCACTCTTGCTTGCTTGCGTCTGTAGAATGGGCCGATTGAATGCGGATCCTGCGCTGCTCCTTCGGTCATAGCTCTAGAAAAGGCGAGCGTACTGCCCGCCTTCCTAATTTGTCGGTGGGAAAATGCACGTGTGCGAACATTTCAGGGGGTCCGGGAGTAGGCGGAGAGCAGGAGAGGCCTCTCCCGTCTCCTCGCCCCCTTTCCTTGTCTGAGTTCATCCTTCTGGGGTTGGCGCTCAGGCAGCCACCTTGTCCTTTGAATCGCACAGTAGCCGCCAGTACCTCGGGTCTATTGGCAAACGCAAGGCCTGGAGGCGTGGAGTTTGACAACCCCCCAAATCACATCCTATTAAATCCTTTTTCTTCGCAGCCAATGAGAGGACCCATTGGCAGGGGCACACCCACTGATACCATGTGGGCCGGAACTATGTGGACCAATGAGATTTGGAGGTGGATTTTTTTTTTCCGGGAACTGGAGAGGTAGAGTTAAGGGTTTCTAATGGCAGCGTGCGGCGTAAAAAGCTGAAATGCGTTATTTCACAATCGAAAGCGTATATATATGATGTTACTTGATAAAGAGTACCTTCCCTGCAGACGTCGTAGGATGTAAATTTGTAGGTCGAGTTTACAACTGGTTTGTCCCATCTGAGCCGAACCTCCTACTGGTTACCTCTTTCTGGGTGTCTTTAATGAAGCTTATAAATGGCAAAAAGCAAAGTAAGTAGAATGCATACTAATAAGTGATTGCATTCAAACACTCACCATTTGCATATAGGTTATTCTGTCTGATACGGAGAAATTGCTAGTATAGATTTTGGATTTGTCTTTTGATATTTGGCAAACTTTTTTGTTTCTCTCTTTCGACTCTTAGTTTTTCTGCTCTCAGTTAAAATCTCTGAGACTTTGGAAAGTATTAATGTGGGAGGGGATGACCCTGACACTTGTATTTTGTAGATGTGAAATGTTTAGGTTGAAAGTCAAAGTCTTGTCTGAAACTTTAAAGCCACACAGCAGATTTGGCAATGGTTGTAAGGAAGACAGCTATTTAGCACTTGAATTTGTACTTACTTTTGTTTTTCTGACTTGTTAGAAAATTACTTTCTTTATGGACTTGATATTATTTATGATTTATTAACCTGTTTTACTTTTTTGGAAACCACATTTTAGTTACTTCTCTGATCTACGTTTACAAATTGTACAGCAGTTTGCAATGTAAATAGCTGAAGTATATCAAAAGAGAACTGTATTAAGTTTTTGTAGTATAGCTAGCCTGAATGCTCTATGAGGGTATGTAATGCCTTTTGAAATAATTTTTGAGGGATTAAAAGTACACTCTCTTAATAATAGATTGGAGGCAGAGAAAAAATAATTTTGAGGCTTAACTTGAGCTTGCAAACCCATAAGAGGTTTTTTAAAGTTTTTTAATTATTTTTTAAATGCTTATTTATTTTTGAGAGACAGAGAGGGACAGAGCATGAGTGGGGGAGGAAGACACACACACACACACACACACACACACACACACACAGAATCTGAAGCAGGCTCCAGGCTCTGAGATGCCAGCACAGAGTTTCGCAAGGGGCTCGAACCCTTGGACCTGAACTAAAGTCAGACACTTAACTGACTGAGCACCCAGGCACAAGGATTATTATTTTAGAATACAAGAAAATATAACTTTATGCCTGTATGTTTGGTGTCAGAAATTGAAGTGGTTTGTATTTTTTAACAAAAATGAAAACCTTAGAGTCCAGTGACCATGATACTTACTTTTAAACTTTTGAAAGGGATTCGTCAAAATTGACTTTTCATTATCCTACCATGTTTTCATTTCTCAATTTTGAACAAACATTTCTGAAATAAATTTTACATGTTCTGAGTCACATCTGTGTTCACTACCAAAATTTCTCAGTGAAAACTAGGGTCAGTATCTTTAAGCCTTGCCTGTTAACGTATAGGTAACTTTTTATTTAAAAAGAAAATGCTCAATCAGTTCATATTTAGGTTCTCTAATCTACTTAAGAGTTAAGTATATCCCATTTTCTAACAATTGATAGATTTTATGTGAGCAACTATTACAAGGAGTATTTGGGTGCTCTAAATAAAATGTAGGGGTAGGTTGGTGGTGGAAGCTTTGAAGCTGGACAAATAATTCCTATTTACCAGTTTACAACATCGAACAACCTGCTTCTGTCTAAACCAGAGGTGTGTTAAAGACGGCCAGATCACAGTGCTCTTAGATAAGCACGTGGAATGCTTAGGTGCATAGGTGTGTTTCTGTTTGGCAATATCGTGGATAGAGTGCCATACACATTGGAATACTTAATGTCTGAAAACGATGAATGCAGTGAAACAAACGATTCAGTAGTATCTGATTGTTTTAAAAATGTAAATCTCAGTGCAAGAACTCTTCACAGCGTGTAATCTAAGCATCAGACCAGTGACAGGTTGATTTTGCTAGACCAGCAGAGGGGAATGTTGTCCACCGTTTTCATCGAAAGTACCATCACCTCACCACTTGCCCTTGGAAAGCTTTTGTAGGATTAACTGCTTCCTAAACCTCCTTGGTTACTTTACCTACCTCTGCTACTCAGCAGCTGTATGGCCTCAGCCCAGTCACTAGCTCTCATCTCGAGATCATGGAGTTGGCTAGGTGATCTTCCAGTGTTGTTCCTCGTGTCTTCCAAATTCTGTGATACTTCAGAGCTGTGGTTCTTCCTATATGACTTCTCCACTACCGCTCTGCCACGTGACTTCACATTTAATTGGTTTTTTCCTTGTGCCAGTTGTTGCCTGTGTATTGTCTTATCCCCTCAATTAAGTTAGAAGTCTGATTATAGAGGATATCGTTTTTTCTCTTATGCCTTGTACCTCGACTCCATGAACATTTGATTGATGTTACAGAGAAAAGATACAAGCGACATTATCACCACTTCATTGAGGTAGTCATTTCCATCCATAAGATAGACTCTGACAAAAGTTCTTCAGTAGAATTTCCGTGAAATTCTGGGAGCTTCCTTTGGTCTACTTCTTGGTGATTTGATTCTTTGAAGCGTGCATCTCATAGGGTCAGCTCATTTTCCAAATATTTTGGAACTAACGATAGTCCTAATAAAATTCTGTGAGGGCCTAACATGTTGAAAATGGTGCAGCCATTCAAACCTGGAGGGCTTGAGTTTGAATTGCCACTGGGTGGCCTGGGCCCAATCATTCACCTATGCCTCAGTTCCAGGATGATAAGATGGAGATAATTGTACTCTTCATTGGGTTGATATGAGGATTAAATTAGATAATGTATAGTAAGAACTTAGATTCCTGCTTGGCATATAGCATTTATTCAGTAAATGCCAGCTGTCATCACCCTCATACAGAGTACACTGTTAATCTATAATACAGGACAATTGAGCTCCCAGGTTAGTTAAAGAAAAAAAAAAAAAGCAGGTTACAATAAGAAAGACCAAAACGTTTTACTTGATTAGCTGTAACACTCTTAGTTTTTCAGTTTTTTTTTTACCCTTCCCCAATAAAAATAGTGGATAATACAAAAATGTAGAGAAAAAGCAGGAAAAAGTGCTTACAGTCCCATCACTTAGAGAAAACAACTGTTTAAAATGTGCCATGTTTTACAGGTGATTTGAGATCATACTAAGATGAGACTTTGATAACTTTTTTATTTAAAAGTGTTAGCATAGGCGAGGATGTGGAGAAACGGGCACCCTCCTACACTGTTGGTGGGAATGTAAACTGGTGCAGCCCCTCTGGAAAACAGTGTGGAGGTTCCTCAGGAAACTAACAATAGAACTCCCCTATGACCCAGCAATAGCAATGCTAGGAATTTACCCAAGGGATACAGAAATGCTGATGCATAGGAGCACATGTACCCCAGTGTCCATAGCAGCACTCTTAACAATAGCTAAAACATGGAAAGAGCCTAAGTGTCCATCAACGGACGAATGGGTCAAGAAGATGTGGTTTATCGGGGTGCCTGGGTGGCTTAGTCGGTTAAGCTTCCGACTTTCACTTAGGTCATGATCTCGCGGTTCATGGGTTTGAGCCCTGCGTCGGGCTCTGTGCTGACTACCAGCTCAGAGCCTGGAGCCTGTTTCAGAGTCTGTGACTCCCTCTCTCTCTGACCCTCCCCTGCTCACGCTGTCTCTCTCTCTCTCTCTCTCTCTCTCCTAGAAATAAATAAAACATTAAAAAAATTAAAAAAAAAAGATGTAGTTTATCTATACCATGGAATACTACATGGCAATGAGAAACGATGAAATCTGGCCATGTGTAGCAACATGGATGGACCTTGAGGGTGTTATGCTGAGCGAAATAAGTCAGGCAGAGAAGGACAAATATCACATGTTTGCACATATAGGAGGATTAGGAGGAACTTAACGGAGGACCATGGGGGAGAAGAAGGGGAGAAATGGTGGGGGAAAGGGAGAGAGGCAAACCATGAGAGACTCTTGAATGCCTAGAAACAAACTGAGGATTGATGGATGTTGGGGGGGGGGTGATGGGCATGGAGGAGGGCACTTGTGGGGATGAGCACTGGGTGTTATATGGAAACCAATTTGAAAATAAACTATTTGTAAAAAAAAAAAAAAAGAAGCATTGTAAAAAAATAAAAAAATAAAAGTGTTAGCATAAGCATTTTCTTATGGCATTAAAATGTTTTTTTTTTAATTTTAGAGAGAGGGAACTTTTTTTAAAAAATATTTTTTAATGTTTATTATTGAGAGACAGAGTCAGAGCACAAGCATGGGTGGGGCAGAGAGAGAGGGAGACACAGAATCTGAAGCAGGCTCCAGGCTCTGAGCTCATCAGCACAGAGCCTGATGCAGGGCTTGAACTCATGAACCGGGAGATCATGACCTGAGCTGAAGTCAGCCGCTTAACCAACTGAACCAGCCAGGTGCCCCGAGAGAGAGGGAATTTTAAGCAAGCCCTACACTCAGGCCTGAATCCCATGACCCTAGATCATGACCTGAGCTGAAATAGAGAGTCAGACACTCAACTGACTGAGCCACCCAGGCACCCCCCACCCCGAAACATCATTTTTTAGTGGTTGTACTATATCCCCAATATTCCATTATATGGATATACTAGAATTTATTTAAACTTTCTCTGGAAGCTTTAGGCTGCAGCAAGGGCCTCTATATCATAAACATTGCTGCAACAACTCATACATAACTCTTTTTTCTTTCTTTATAAAGTTTTTTTGTTTATTTTGAGGGAGAGAGAAGGATCGGGGGGAGGGGGCGGGGAGAGAGAATCCCTAGCAGACTCCCCTCCATCAGCACAGAGCCTGATTCAGGGCTCAGACTTACAAACAGTGAGATCACCTGAGCCAAAATCAAGAGCCAAACACTTAACCAACTGAGCCACCCAAGTGCCCTTGTCCATGACTCTTTCTTAAATTATTGTTGATGAAATGGGTGGACACATACTTTGTAGAAAAGGAACCAAAACGGCACAAAGTAGTATTTAGATGTTGCCTTGAAATGCTGGATATTTTAGAGCACAGGACATTCCTAGGTGAGCCACCCTGGTGGAGCGAGGAGAGAAATGCAAAGGAGATTGTGGGAGTCACCGAACCGCATGCTGCAGAAAGGCAAGTGTTTGGGCATCCTTGGAAAGCTGGAGATCAGTGCTGCCCTCCCCCTTCCCTTCTCTGTTTTGTGGTGACAGGCAGGAATAAGGACTGGATCAGGGCAGGCGGCCTCCTGTGGGGTGGGAGTGGGCATTCTGGCTTCTCAAATCATTTCAATAGGACATTACTAGCAGAAAATGGGCAAGAATTCATTGCACCCGGGGCGCCTGTGTGGCTTAGCCGGTTAAGCGTCCGACTTTCGCTTAGGTCATGATCTTGCGGTTCGTGGGTTCGAGCCCCGCTTCGGGCTCTGTGCTGACTACCAGCTCAGAGCCTGGAGCCTGTTTCAGTCTGTGACTCCCTCTCTCTCTGACCCTCCCCTGCTCACGCTGTCTCTCTCTCTCTCCTAG
This sequence comes from Hyaena hyaena, assembly GCF_003009895.1. Taxonomy (NCBI): domain Eukaryota; kingdom Metazoa; phylum Chordata; class Mammalia; order Carnivora; family Hyaenidae; genus Hyaena; species Hyaena hyaena. The sequence continues at coordinate 49,039 of NW_024081264.1, forward strand.
AAATAAATAAAACATTTAAAAAAAATTTATAAAAAAAAAAAAGAATTCATTGCACCCATATCATATTCATAGGTACAAACTGAAGAAACCTAAGTCTGTTACCAGTTTGAGCTAGCCACCATGGTGAAAGCACAAGGCTTCGATTTTCAAAATATTGGGGTATTTAGCTTTGGCATTTGGGCTTTCTACTCCTGATGACTAGTGGAATCAAGCTAATTAGAAAAACCAGGATAAAAAAGATAATAGGTAGAATTTTCTGGTTGTATCTGCATAGAGGGTAGATATAGATGCTTTTTTTTTTAAAACCATGCTCAGTTCTTCTACATGGATGGGAAGCATTGCAAATTCAACAACAAAGGACTGAAATGGAAAGCAAGGGCACGCTGTAGTATTCCTACCATCTGGGACATGGTCAGATTCCCAAGTTTGTCCATGAAGTTATGAGTGGTACAATGCACAATTTAAACTGAAGATTAAGACTTTAAGGCCCAAGTGCCCAGCATCTAAGTGGTTAAGTCAGGTATCAGGATCTGCACTTTTTCTCAAAAGATCAATAAGTGCATTTTAACCTTACCACTAAGCATATTTTGTTTGGCACAGTAACCCAAGATGGAAAGAGTGCCGCTAATTTTTAGCATGTGGGACATTTAACAAGTGAATAAAACAAAACCCATCATGGTTTTGGAAACAGAATAAGTAGGGAAACAAAGGAGTACCGATTTAACTGACCAGTTTTGGGGTTTGTTTTGTTTTTGTGATGACGTGTGTGTGTGTGTATTTAATACAAACTGATTGCCTTGAAAGTAAAAATAAATCAAGGTTTGACTTCTATGATATTTAATTACATGTGCTGTAGCTTTATTAAGTAAGCCAGGATTCACCTTGGGATGGCAGTATTCTGAATCAGATACAGAAACTTCAGTGTACCCAACGTGGTGTGTGGAATTTCTAAGAGCCTTCCTCTAGGTAATGCAGCTGTCAAGCTTGATATCTCATTACTTAATTCATGACATCTCTTAGATGCTTAGAGTTGGCTAATCATACGTGTGTGCTTGTATGTGTGTGCGTTTGTAATCTCCTTGGGAATATATTTGAAAGGAACACATGATTTGGAGGGATGAGGTAATGTTATTTTTAGAGGCAGTTACATCAAAATAATGATCTGGGCCTCTAACAGATTTCTCCACGGTTTGGAAAGAGGACGGAAAAACTCATGACGGTAGTGAGTACTTACAGTAGTCACTTGGAGCAGAGTAGCTGTTATTGAGCAACAGCTATGTGCATATTGAAAACATACACACATACATGTTTCATAAAAACAGCTACGTGTTTTTATGAAAGCATGCACATCACCAACACCACTGTCCATTTTACAGATGGGGAAAGAGAGGCCCAGAGAAGTGAGGTATCCTGCCCCCAAATCTGTAGTCAGTGAATGACCTGGTCAAAATTCAGACCCAAGTCTAAGTCCATTGCCAGCTAGCTGCCTCTCTTTTCTGCCCTGATACACTTGTTACTTATGTGTGTTCTGTAAAACTTTAAGAAGACATAAGTGTATGCAACCTGTACTCCTTTGGCAAAAAGCTCATCCGTGTGCCTGTGGAAGTAACAGTGGCCGTTAAAGGGCACTTACTGTGTGCAGACACTAGGCTAAGTGCTTTATATGGGTTATCCCAGCAAACACCCCCAGCACCCTGTGAGTTGGGTATGGCCGCAGTTTGCACACTTGTGTCCCCCCAAAACGCATATATTGACATTCTAACCCCCAAGGTGGTGTTATTAGGAGGTAGGGCCCTTGGGAGGTAATTAGGTCATGAGGGCAGAGCCCTTATGATTGGGATTATTGTCCTTATAAAAGACACCCCAGAGAGCTAGCACCCCCATACCCACTTCTGCCATGTGAGGGTACAGCAAAAAGACAGCCATCTAGGAGGCAGGCTCTTACCAGACACTGAATCCATGAGTGCCTTCATCTTGGATTCCAGAATTGTGAGAAATACATTTATGTTGTTTATAAGACACTGAGACTCTGGTAAGACAGATAATATCATGATCTTCCTTCTGCAGATGAAGAAAGTGAAGGACAGCACAAGGACTTGGGGCAGAACTGTCTGAGTTCAGATTTTGCCTCTGCTGGGCAAGACTCGGGAAGTGTAGGGAATGTTCTGTAGTGGAAAGAGCTTTGGAACCTCCAGACCTGCATTCAGGGCCTCCTGGCACCATTACTAACAGTCTCACCTTAAGGCGAGTTCCTTAACTTCTGGGAGTACTTCTTGAATAGAGATAATGGTGCCCATCTTATTAGCTGTGAAGGCCAAAGGCAGAAAGTGTAGATAAGTTGTAAAATAGAATGACTAGACCCTGGTATGTGCACAGTTAAAGATATTTTACTTCCCAACATGAGCAACTATTAATAAAGGACATTTAATATTAATATTGTTGGTGTTACTGAGTCACAGTGGCTTTCAAAACTTTGTGAAATCTCGGGATTTCCGTGAACTCATCTTGCCCTGCCTGAGACTGGGCTTCATTCAGGGTATCTTCCAACCTGTCCCAACATCACACCCTGAATGAAAGCACCCCTACTTCTGACGTTTCTAGAAGCAGGACACATGGCCGGTGTCACAATTCTTGACCTCACTGTCACTTTCATAAATTGCCCCAATGCAATCCCTGAGATGGAGTACAGCCTGCCCTGTCTAAGGGTGATTTTGGTAACTTGATGACTAAGAAGACTATCATTTACCTTACTGTTAATCTACTGTCAGGACAAAGTTTTTTTTTTTTTTTATTGTTTACCTTTGAGAGAGAGAGGGAGAGAGATACAGACTGAAAGTGGGGGAGGGATAGAAAGAGGGGAAAACAGAATCCAAAGCAGGCTTCAGGCTCTGGGCTATTAGCACAGAGCCTCACGGGGGGCTTGAACTCACAAACTGTGAGATCGTGACCTGAGCCGAAGTCAGATGCTTAACTGACTGAGCCACCCAGGCACCCCAGGACAAAGTTATGTTTAAAAAAGGAAGTTTCTTCCTTTGATCTTTATGGTTTGATACCTCAGTCCCTGAGTGAGATAGATAATGCACGAAAAGAGATAAGGATTGGGAAAGTGAGCACTTTTCCTTCATAAAATTTACAAGAATCAAACAAGTCTGCAGAATTCAGAACAGATGTTACTTCTTAGGCCTTCTTTTTAACCCATAGCCCAGCAAACCTTGTTCTGCCAGACGAGGAGATGGATATTTCTGGGCACTTGTTGCCTTCGAGACCAGCACATGAACCTTCTGGTACGCCTGGCACTGACTCCATGCTGAATCTGGGCCACTGGGCCCTTAGCTAGTGCCTCTGGACAGTAGTCTGCTTCCACTTGAATCTCTGTGAGCTGTGGCCAGCCTGAGCAGTGCCTGTTGCTAGGAATCCTCTGGGGCTTCTGGACAAACAATTCCTTTATAGCCTGAGGTAGGCAGTCTAGGAGTGAACGAGATAGGGGTGGATTTGTGTGACTTCCAGTTTGATATGGGTCAGCAGTGTGATGAGGCTTCCAGCAAAACAGAAGCACCCAATAAATGTCAGCTATGATGGGTGGTGGTGTTAGATGCCCTTCCTTACCTCAAGTCAAGTCACACTCCCATAACTTCTACCTTGACAGTACAGTGTTGTCCAGTCTCTCTTCTGCATGACAGCTCCTTAGACATTTAAAGACAGCTATTTTGTCTTGACCTTTCCGTGGAGTCCTACCCGCTGAAAACCCAAGACCCACACACTCACTTGCCGGACTTCAGCATCCTTGTGATTCAGTACCTGTTGTGTTGAGCTGCCAAAGCATAAAGCTTAGATGGGAGAATGGCCCCTTGGGGTTGTCACAAAGGGGATCAGGTAGGTACTGACCTGGGTGACCTTGAACACTGAGATTTAATATGCCGATATGTGCCACAGGGGCTAATCAGGATTTTTTTTAATCTTTTAAAAATGTTTATTTACTCATTTGAGAGAGAGAGAGAGAGAGAGCAAGGGAAGGGCAGAAAGAAGAAGAAGAAGAAGAAGAAGAAGAGAGAGAGAGAGAGAGAGAGAGAGAGGGTCCCAAGCAGTCTCCACGCTGTCAGTGTAGAACCTAACTCCAGGCTTGATCTCACAAACTTTGAGATGGTGACCTGAGCCAAAACCAAGTGTCAGATGCTTAACTGACTGAGCCACCCAGGTGCCCTGGGGCTAACCAGTTTTTATTCCTGTGGGCCATGCATTGTGCTAGACTCTGCGTGTGATATTTGGCTTCATGTGATTCCAAGCTGTGGCCTGAAGCCAGTTGCCTGGCTTGGTTTTATTCAAATGCTGTAACATTTTCAAGTCACGAAACTCTGTGTGGGTAAGTCCGAGGACCTGAACATAGTTGAGGCTGTCTGTTTGCCATCCATACTTTCCCAGCTACCAATGTTTGCTGAAAAACATCTAAAGACACACTACATATTCAGGAGAAGGAAAGCAATATCAGTTTGGTCAAGGAGATACCACATCTTACCTTTTATGGAAGGGTTTTACTATGAAGAAGTGGCCCAAATGCGATTTTTTTCTTTGGAGTGACTTGGCATAACGTATCATCAACACTTTTAAAGAGTAGTGAGGGGTATCATGAATAATTATGCCCGGACCCCAGGCATAAACTGGGATCAGCCTAGGCGAACCACAAGAGTACTAGTTCCTGTTACGTGACGGGGCCAGCTCTACATGCTTGGGGGAGCTGGTGGTGCACATTCCTTCCTAACTCTGCATTCAGTGCCCTGGTGTTGGTAGCTTCAAGTTGGGTACAGTGGGTGTATTTACACTATGGAAATTGGCAAACACTGAAAATCAAGGCTTTCTCTTTAGGCAGCCAGTTGCTAAACATTTACAAGTACGTCACTGACTAGAATACAGGTCAAGGGTCACGCAGAGGAAAGTCCCAGACAGCATCAGTAATACAAGCTGAATTATTCAAGCATTTGAGTCAGAGAATGGGAAGAAAAGATCGACATCTCCTTTGCTAAGTGGATAATGCCAGAAGGTGAGGACTTTGACAAAAGACCTTTATTCTCAGGAAAGAAAGTATTCTACAAATATCTGAGGGCCTGCTATGGTTTAAGGATAGAATTTAGAATCACACTATTGTCTACCTCTCTTTCTCCCTCTTACGTTCCTGCCCCAAATACAGCTGGGTTCAGTGCCGGATCACCCAGTAGAGAGAACAAGCAGGTGTTAGTGTACCAACCATGCAGCAGGAGAGCTAAGGAAAGAAGAAAATAATATACACGACTTTATGTATATAATACATGCATGCGCCAGAGTACTAATCACAGGAGAAACATAACTTTAGGCTTCTTCTTTATACTCATTTTATGATTCACTCCTGTTTTTCTTTTGAATCACTTGAGTTGTTTTGAACTACATGTTCATTACATGTGGATTGGGAAACATCAACATTTTCCCTTTAAATAGGTGTAAATCTGCCCCCGTGAGCCTTGGGCCTTTCTAGAGTGATTTATAGTTAATTTACTGTTGGTGAAATGGCAGGGTGGGGTTGCCTGAGGGTCTCCATTTCATGTTTTTGGTTAGGGCAGGCAGGCTGAGATTTGTCCCTGCTGAAATTTGTCCCGGCCGAAAGGGAAAGGAGATTGTTTGCTTGTTTCCAGACGCAGGCTCTGTGGGGCAAGAAAAGGGACTTCCCCAGTTCATTCCCATTAGAATTTTACTCCAAAGGTGACTCATTATGCTCCATGGTCCTCTCACTGTCTTGGATGAGTATTTGGAGAGTGTTGGAATTTTAAAGAAATCTTTTTCCTTGGGAAAATTTCATTTGTTATATAAAGCCAGGGTGTCTATCAAATAACTGCTCATCACTCAGCACTCAGGTTAGCTATCCATTTATGTCCCATCTTATTTTATCTATTACATCCAAACCTCCCCTTTCAAACGGGATGATTTGCAGCAAGTCTCAGCTCTATCAGTTCAATGGTAAGTGTTTTTATATGTTTCTAAAAGATAAAAACTCTTTTTAAAAGCATAACCATAAGCTGTTAATTGCTGAAAAAAGTTCACAATGTATTGTTTTTAGTTGAAACTATATAGTAGTTTGTGATGCACAGAGTTATAAATTCGGTCATCTAACTGCGGTTAACATTGTTGCAGCCTGTTTGTGGATAGAGAGATGAAAATCTGATATTGTGTTCCCTGGGAGGATTTCGTTTGGGGTGTTTTTGTTTTGCTTTGTTTTGTTTTGTTTTTGTTTCTTTTGCCAAGACCTGCTACTATTTGTTTATGATTAATTTTTAACCATATCTTCATGGTCTGAGATTTGAAACTTCATTCTTGTAATGAAATAATCCTGTGCCAAAAAAGGTGCTTTGGAATCACCCCAGAATCACTGGACTAGAAGTGATTTGTATCTCCCATGTAGCTTTTGTCTTGAGAGGGAGAGATTGGGAACAGGATGAAAAGAATTCTGCCTCTGCAGTCACTAGGGTGAGAACAGGCGAGCTAGCACTCGTTCTGAAGACACATGGGAAGGAAGACTGGTCTCAGGCTGGAGGTCTGGGGTGCTGGATTCAAGTCGAACATGGGGTTTACAGGAGGTTGCCAGGAGGGGTATTGCTAAAATTTGTGAGATTTGCCATTCCAGGCAGTCTTTAGACCTATATCCCCATGTTTCAAATGAACCACAAGAGCAAAGAGATCCTGAATCTCTCTAGTATCACTCTTGTTTGTCAAGCATTTTTGAGGAGCAAACCACTTAAAACATCAGTGGGTTCTTGTCTGTATAACTTCTAGGATTGCCTTACTCTTGGAAGTTTTATGAGTTTTTCAGCTTTATGCAAAACACGATCCAGATGCATTTTATGCATCCCTGCCTTCTTTGACAGAATACTGAGTATCGTGGTATTTTCTGGTAATTTAGGGACATGACTAATATCTGGTTTTATACTAAGCTGTAGAAGTCATGGTGCACAGCTGGTTGCTCTTTTGTTTTTTTAGGTAATGGATACTTGTTATGCACCAGCTGTGTACAGGATGAAACTTTTTTTTAAAAGGGTCCACATATTTACTTCAAAATTCTTTAAAATTATTTTTGTCTAATGAAAAGCCATAACTAAAAGGCATGTTAAAAACCCTCTAACTAATGTTTGGGTGAGCTCTTTAACTTCTCAGCCTCAGTTCTGTCATCTGTAAAATGGGCATAAATAAGAATGCCTACCTCATTGGGATCTGAGAATTAAATGAAACATTGCATGTAAAGCTTCTGGCACACAGCCTGGCACATAGTAAGCCCTTAATGTTAGCTGGTATGGTGCTGCTGCTGGATTAACCCATTTTTTGTAGACCTTGGAATAAGCTTCTTCTGAATTCTTTTTTTTTTTTTTAACGTATATTGATTTTTGAGAGACAGAGGGAGACACAGAATCTAAAGCAGGCTCCAGGCTCTGAGCTGTCAGCGCAGAGCCTGATGTGGGGCCCAAACTCACAGAGGGCGAGATCATGACTTAAGCTGAAGTCAGACACTCAACCCACGGAGCCACCCAGGCACTGTGCCCCGTTTCTTCTGAATTCTTATAAGCAGAGCATTGATTGGCAAATTTATAGCTCTGAAGTCTTTTAAAAAGTTTGGCCTGGGCACACATATCCACATAAATTTGTACAAGCTAGTATACCACTTTAGTACACGTGTACCACAGTCAATTACACTCTAGGCAAGGCTTAGTTAGGCATATTTGCTTGGCAAATGCTCTCACTCTGGCATAGGTCAGTTATATAATAACAAGTAAATGAATAACCTGTCAAATTTAGAGTTTTAGCACTTATTATAAGGTTTAGATGCTTTTGTCTGATTTTTATATTTATTACAAGCAAACTGAGGAGCTGTTAGTTATTTTTAGTGTTCAGCTTTTTTTGTGAAACATTTTCAGTAAATCTGTCCAAACTACTGAATCAGTTTTGATTCCAGAAATCTCCGGATTGCAAGGAAAGCTGTTCAGAAAACAGTTAGGATTTGCACCTACTCCCTGTGAGTCAAACTTGTCTCCATATTGTGTAATCCAAACAAAGTACAAAAATAAATTGAATGCTGAAGTTTATGAGACTGCGACTGTCATCCCTAAGTGACAAGTGTCCAGCCTTTACATTCATCAAAACAGTGTTGGTTTCATAGATGGACTCTGCATTAAATGTGTAATATGTTTTGTAAAAGAAGCCAATGTAAATAAAATGTTGCTTTTATCTTTCCCTTCTGTGAGTTCCATAGTTAAGATGCAATAAAAAATGCCAGTGCTAAGGGGCACCTGGCTGACTCGGTTAAGCATCCGGCTTCAGCTGAGGTCATAATCTCATGGTTTGTGGGTTCAAGCCCCACATCAGGCTCTGTGCTGACAGCTCAGAGCCTGGAGCCTGTTCGGATTCTGTGTCTTCTTTTCTCTCTTTTCCTCTCCTGCTTGTATTCTCTCTGTTTACCAAAAATAAATAAACATTAAAAAAAATTCTTTTTAAATTTCAGTGCTAACTTGTTTGAAAATCTTACCTGAATTATAGAGAAGGGCACTCTGTCCCCAAACTAAATGGCACCAGATAAATAAAATACTTTGAATGCTCATATTTATATTTTTAAAGTTTTCACCTCTTTTTCCAGTTAGATATTACATCTTCCTGTGCCTTCAATAAAAATTACTATAGTATAAGAAAACATTTAATACTAATTACAGCAATTGTCACTTCTGGAAACTTGCCAGGAATAAGCCAGAAGGCAGCTGAGAACCTGGAGGGAAGCTAACACATCTGAGCAACCGAAATCAGTGTTGGGAAATAAATAAAATAGGAGATGCTTTTGCATTCTACATATAGTGTACTTCCTCTGCTCTCTCTGAGTCTGTTTACTCTTACTAAAGGCACTGTTTTAACAGACTTGATTTTCTGGTTTCGTTGCATTCATATATATCAGGTTTGGGATACATGTGCTGCAGTAACATAGATAGCAAGAAATTAACAGCATTAGCCTAAAAGCAAGACACAGAGCTCTATAATAGAGACAAAAGAATATTCAAACCATAGTAGCCTTGGAAGCAGAGAAAGGTTCATGTGCTTCCTAAGGGCATCAGTATGTGGTAGGCACAAAAGTTGATTCTCCTATGTCCATCAGTCATCAGGAAGATCTAAAATTTTCAAATAAAATCATTAAAAAAATAAAAAATAAAAGGGGGGGGCACCTGGGTGGCTCAGTCAGTTAAGCCTCTGACTTTAGCTCAGGTCATGATCTCACAGCTTGTGGGTTCGAGCCCGGCGTCGGGCTCTGTGCTGACAGCTAGCTCAGAGCCTGGAGTCTGCTTCTGATTCTGTGTCTCCCTCTCTCTCTGACCCTCACCTGCTCACACTGTCTCTCTCTCTCTCTCTCTCTCTCTCTCTGTCTCTCTCAGAAATAAATAAAAAAACATTAGATTTTTTTTTTAGTTTTCTTTTGCTTGTTTTCTTTAAAAAATATGGGAAAATCCTTAGAAAGATTTTTTTCAAAAGCAATTATAGTTGGGGATTTCTATTTTAAAAGTTATCTATGAAATGAAAAGATTAGGCCAGAGCTTTATCGATGCATAAAATTGGCTTTATTAAGATAGAATTCACATGCAATTCACCAAGTGAAAGTGTACAGGCAGGTGGTTTTTAGTATATTCACAGAGTGCAACCATTACCACAATCAATTTTAGAATACTCCATCACCCCCTCAAAAACAAAACTTCTTAACGGTCACTCCTTTTTGCCCCCACAAATCCTGACACCAGGCAAGGACTAATATTTCTGTCTCTACAGATTTACCTATTGTGGACAGTTCATATATTGGAATCATACAACATGTTTTATTGTGATTGGTTCCTTTCACGTCGCATAGTGTTTTCAAGGTTCGTCTCTGTCTTCATGTATATCAGCATTTAATTCCTTTTTATTGCCAAATACTACTTCATTGCATGGAGACAGCACAGGTTATTAACCCATTCATCAGTTGATGGACATTTGGGTTGTTTCCACTTTTTGGCTATTATACATAATGCTGCTATGAACATTTGCATACAACTTTTTATGTGGATGTGTTTTCATTTCTCTTGGGTATATACCTGAGGGTGGGCTTGCTAGGACACATACAAACTTCCCTTTAACCTCTTGCGGAACTGTCACACTGTTTTCCAAAGTGAATGCACTGTTTTATTTATTTTTAATATCAAACTCTTCTTATTTTTCTATTTTTTAATATTTATTTATTTTTAAGAGAGAGACAGACAGACAGAGCATGAGCAGAGGAAGGGGAGAGGGAGTGGGAGACACAGAATCTGAAGCAGGCTCCAGGCTCTGAGCTGTCAGCACAGAGCCCAACACGGGGCTTGGACCCATGAACTGTGAGATCATGATCTGAGCAGAAGTCAGATGCTTAACCACCTGAGCCACCCAGATGCCCCTGCACTATTTTATATCCCCACCAGTGGCGTATGAGAGCTCCAATTTCTTCACATCCTCACCAACACTTGTTATTTTCCGTTTTTTAAATCATAGCCACTCTAGTGTGTTCGAAGTGTCATTGTGGTTTTAATATGCATTTCCCTAAAAGAGCTCTTATGTCCCTCTAGCACTAACATCCTGTGATTTTAAACTTTTTGTAGGTTTGAGTGTCATCTCCAGTTTAATTACAAGGTTCTCGAATGGCCAGGAAGTGTCAGGCTTTATACTTTGTGATGGTTATTGTACCTAAGAGGGAACCCTGCTTTGAGCTGCCTTTGTAAATACTAAAAGATTGTTTTAAAGATTTAATTTTTTAAAAGTAATTTCTCTACACCGAACCTGGGGCTCGAAGTTACAACTCCAAGATCGAGTCGCATGCTCTACCGACGTAGCCAGCCAGGCGCCCCCTACAGGGTTGTTTTAATTGAGTAAGGTCTGGTTTTTGGACAATGTGTATTTCACTGCTAGCAGTTTTCACTCTTCCATGGTTGTTCTTGATTAACTGTCAGTCCTTGCAGACTGGAACATAAGTGCCAAGGGGCCAGGTTCATTGCCGTATCCCGGCTTTGTGCCACGGCGCCTCTCACGGTCCCAAATCTGTGTTCATGAATCACTGGATCCATAAGCATGCAGTCAGTCTCAGATTATTGGAAGAGGGGCTTGTGACCCCCTCTTTCTTTTAGGTTGCAATGCCACGTGAGCACCTGGCACATCTTTCCTCAGTCGCCCCTCTCCCCCAGCTCCACTTTAAAGACTTGCCAGACTCTCACCGTCAAGCTAAAATAAATGAACAAAGCCCATTTTGGGTAAACCTGTTGTTCCGCCCGGTGGTGCCACTTGGCAATGCTGTTCTCCCCGAAGCCTTAATTAACCACTCCCTGGTATTAAATTGTCAGTAGATCCCTGGAGTAAGTAAGCACGCTCTGGTGACTTGTCAAGACAGAAAGCTAAATCTCTCAGTGATTTGAACTGGGATTTGTTTAAGCAGGTAATGAGATTGCCATCTTGAGCTTCAGTGCAGGGCATTAGGAAGCTGGAGGAACCATTCCTGGGTGGACGCTTAGGTCCGTTCTGGGTGCTGAAATGATCACATTGGAGATAGCCTTGAGTGCCACTCAAGAGCCACCAGACACTTGTCCCTTGGCATGTGTCTGCAGAGTCAAAACTATGGAATCTTCTTCCAGGGACCATATTTCTGATGATGAAGGTGGTGTAATTAAAGGCGAGGACTACATGGAAGGTTGATATTCACCTTCCGTTCCCTCTAAATTAGGCAGGACAGATAGCTGCTTGGTGAGAAATAGAGACAATAATCTTAACGTCTGTAATTGTATTTCTGCCCCCCCCCCCTCACTTCCTCAGCCTCGAAGATGGTTGCAGAATGGGAAAGAGTTTTCATCTGTCTGTTATTTCTACTCCTTATGACCTAGGACAGAAGCCCAGGTCTTGACTGTGGGCGTGACAGGAACAAAATGAGCTCGGTGGTCACTAGAGTGACATCCCTTCTTCTGCTCTGATTTTCCCTCATAAGCGTGTTAGGGAGAGGCTCTAGGACTTTGGGAAAGAAACTGCACCTCACTGAGCTGCTCAGGGACTTGAGGAAGAGACTCAAGGAAAAGGTTTTTAACCTCATGGGTTTGACATTTTGGGTCCCCTCATCTCTTGCTTCATCTTGCCCCGTGTCCTCCTGGCCCAGGTCCAAGCTAAGACAAGCTAAGAATACATTTATGGGTGACACCAGAATGGTGCCCTGAAAAAGCTTTTTTTTTTTTTTACCCTCCCAAATCTTAACCTAAAAAAAAAGTAACATAGCTTTCATGTTCGTGTTTCTGTTTGTTGTTCTGATTTCATGTGGTTGTCTGTGTCAGGGTCAGCCACAGGGGTTACAAATCAAAGAACATCTGCCTGCCTGACCTAAATACACTGGTACCATTGCCTGAGCTGATTTCTTTATGGAGAAATGCATGGTTGCCTTAAAAATGGGAGTCACAGGGAGAGAGGAGCCCATTGCTGAAACCTAATCATATGTGGAACGTTTCTAAACCATGGCCAGGGGGGCTCTTGTGGATGGATGATACCTGGAAATTCAAAAGCTGTATTTAAAATTAAATACTGCGGCACTCATGTTATAAATTGTCCATAAATAATTTCATTAACAAGCAGTTAGATGTGTTCAGGTCCCTTGTTTCAGGAATGGGAATCTCTGCTAGGTCATCACCAGGTGCCACTCCAGGGGTCCCCCTCAGAGCTCCCTCACAGTTACAAGCAAGAGTAGCCCATTCAAACTCTGATCTCTCAGTTTTAATTTGTTAAAATTGTGGTCCAGCTTCGTACAGCATTCATTTTGATTCAACAAGAACAGTGGCTTTGAACTTGACCAGTGAGAATTACAGGGGTCCCTTCGTTGAAAATATTTTCTCCAGTCCTGGTGCATCCCAATCTCCAGGACATTGCGGGAGAGTTCGTATTTTTAATGAACGCCTTACACAGTTTTTACAATGAGGCAAATTTAAGAAAAAATGTGTTGAATATAGCCTGTCATTTTTAAATAAACGTAATTTAAACAGTTAACTTTAAAATTCAGGTGCACTGGGGCGCCTGGGTGGCTTAGTCGGTTGAGTGTCCGACTTTCGCTTAGGTCATGATCTCGCGGTTCGTGGGTTCGAGCCCCGCGTCGGGCTCTGTGCTGACTGCCGACTCGGAGCCTGGAGCCTGTTTCAGTCTGTGACTCCCTCTCTCTCTGACCCTCCCCTGCTCACACTGTCTCTCTCTCTCTCTCTCTCCTAGAAATAACTAAAACATAAAAAAAATTTTTTTTAATTCAGGTGCACTATGGGCACCTGGCTGGCTCAGTCAGTAGAGCATGTGATTTGTAATCTCTGGGTTGTGAGTTCAGGCCCCATGCTGAGTGTGGAACCTACTGAAATAAAAATAAAAATAAAATTTGGTTGCACGAAATATTAAAATTTAAGTGGCTTGAAGGAAATAAAATTGTAAACAAACTCTAGCAATCCTGCTGAAATTGCAAATGCAAAGCAGACTCTGATCTGGTGTCTTGTCAATTCTAACCTGTGACTGGGTGTGAAGCTAAATGTAAACAGTGACTAACTCTCATGGACTCCTGACACTTTGGCCTTTATAGGCTCTTTCCTAAATAAAGCGTTCTTGTTTTTGTTTTTTTATTTTTACTTATTTCTAGGAGAGAGAGAGGGAGACAGCGTGAGCAGGGGAGGGTTAGAGAGAGAGGGAGTCCCAGACTCTGAAACAAGCTCCAGGCTCTGAGCCGGCAGTCAGCACAGAGCCCGACGCGGGGCTCGAACCCACGAACCGCGAGATCATGACCTAAGCGAAAGTCGGACGCTTAACCGACTAAGCCACCCAGGCGCCCCTAAATAAAACGTTTTTTAAAGTTATCATTTTCAACTCTGTTGGTAGAAAGATGAATGTGTTGGTATGTCATGTGGCAACATTTTCTTCAACCTGAAAGTTTGCATGTTTTCTTCTCATTTTAAAAGAACTACAATGTTTTCATTCACGAGCACTCAGAAAGATCGCAGGCCCTCGGCACTGAGCCTATTGTGTGTCACAGACCAGGAGCCTGCATGGCAGAGTCGGTGAAATCTGGGCTTTAGTTCTGCTGGCTGATGTGATAATACTTCTGCCTGCTTCAGAAGTTCTGAAAGGAATTCCTGCTATTCTTTTTTCCCTCTCGCGTATGAGAATATGATCAGCCTTTTTTTTTTTTTTTTTTTAATCAGCCTTTTTGTTCCCAGCCCACATGCCAGGGAGAAAGTTGACAGGAATGGGAGGCCATGTGCCAGTGGAAGGAAGGTTTCTGTCACACATGGTTGAGTGACCTTTCCCATGGCGATCCTTCCCTGCAAACATTCCTCTGCCCCGCTAAGTGTGTTTTGAATTGCCAAGTAGTAGTGCAGGTGGGGAAATCAGGGCTCTTCCTACCCTAAATTCCCACCTGAGGGATGCCAAGTATCTAACTGGCTAAACAACTTTGCTCTTGGGGGTCAGGCTTTCCTTGTCATTGATTGCCTGTGTCAAATGGATTTCAGTATCAGACATATGAGCAGGGTTCTGCCTGAGCAGGGAAGCGGGGCTGCTGAGATGGGGAATGTAGGCATACTCTTTCCCATGGACGGGCCCACAGGTCTGACATCGGTGCATTGAAGCAAATAAAACAGCTTCTTTTCCTTTTGCATGGTTATGGTGAAGTTTTTGAGGATTCTAAAGTAACTCTGCTTATTACGATTAAATGTATTATTGTAAATAACTGAAAAGCCTCACCAGGAAAGCCAAAGAAGAAAAAATCCACCCTACTCCATGACACAGAGATAACAGCAGTTACTATTTCAGCCTGAATTCTCTAGTCTTGTTTTCTGTGCACAAAGAGCTGTTTAATTTTTATCCAAAATAGTAATCATACACGTGTCCCAGTTAATCACCTGCCCTTTCACCTAACAGCATATAATGAGCATTCTCCTCTGATCATTACATGCTGTCCTACGACATGGTGGCATTTTTGTTTCCCTTTGTGTGAATGGATAATCATTTAATTTACTTAACCAACTCTGCGTATTTGGACAATACTCAATTTCCTAGTTGTCAATGGTAAAAGTTCGGTGATTTTAAATTTTAATTTATTTTTGAGAGACAGAGAGAGATATAGATTGTGATCAGGGTAGGGGCACAGAGAGAGGGAGACACAGAATACGAAGCAGGCCCCAGGCTCTGAGCTGTCAGCACAGAGCCCGAAGCGGGGCTCGAACTCATGTTCTGAGAGATCATGACCCGAGCTGAAGTCAGACACTTAGCTGACTGAGCCACCCAGGTGCCCCTCAGTGATTTTTTTTTAAGATAAATTTTTGAATGTGTGCATAATTATTCTTTAGGGTCAGGCAGACAGATGTATTAAAGAATATAAGAATCTGGAGCTTTTTAATGGATATTTCCAAAAAGCTGCATGGAAAGATTGCACTGGTTTACATTCCCATCGGTGCTCTATGAGTTCTTGTGTCCTTGTACCCACGCTTGCTAACACAGGGGACTGCCATGTGACTAAAATTCCAACTAAGGGCACGTAGTGTGCATTAATTTAAAAGAAACCGCGACTCAAGTTTCTTTGCATAGAATATTTAATGTTTAGCAGATTGCTCTGTGTACAATGATTACAGGTTCCTTTACAGCGTTCTTGAAATGCTTTTATTAAATTTTACATTGATCACTTTCTTCAAGGTCCTTCAATAGTTTTTAGGTTTTCAACTCTTTTGTTATAAGCAGTTAAAAGTGTGGTTTTGGAGGGCTTTGTGTGCGCGTGTTTAGGAAGACGGGATGTGAAGTGGACAGAAGTTTGGGAATCAGTGAGCCCATCTCCACCTTATAGGTAGTCAATGGCTCAAAGAAGAACCTTGCCCACAGTCATCCTATCTGTGAGGGTACTGTCATTGCAAGTGACAAGCCACTCAACTTGGATGAGCCTTGCAGAATGGGGAGCTTGCTGGCTCATGAAACTGAAAATGGGTTCTGAAGCAACTGTGATAGACCTTGGACAATTCTTTGATCTTTCTGAGCCATAATTTTCTTATCTGTATACAGGATGTTGGACTTGACCTAAGGTCCCTTTCACCTCCTAAAGTTAAATGTTTCTATGAATAGATAAGCAAAAATTATATTATGCTACCAACTACATTTAGCTATGGGGAGGAGAAGGCTAGCCCTCAGAAAACAGATACTTTAAGAAATACAATTCTGTTATACACTCAGATCTAAGTTTACAAACTTTTTGTTTGTTAACGTGTAGAGATCCTTAAGCCACTTCAACATAATTAGTATTTATGTAGTATCAATATCAGTGTCTTTTAAAGTCTTTTTTTTTCTTATTACACCATCCTCATATATCTTTTCTACACATTAGTTTGTTCAACAAATCTATTCACAAATAGTTGGAAAAGAAATTCAGTCCTCCTATTCACAATTAGTTCAACAAATTCCTATTCAAATTAATTCAACAGCTTGGCGGAACCTTGAGAGATGTGTTAAACTGTGCAGGGCAGCAACTGGTTGCTGAGTCAAACCTGTGCCCGAAGGAGCTAATCTTACGTACAGGAAGAAATATTGGTGTTAGCGAACTTTGCCTCACCAGGAACACCTTAAAGCTCTGGCTGGTTGTTCAAGAGGAGATAGATTTCCTAGTATCAGGCTTCCTTAGCCCTTTAAAATTGTTTCTCTGACCTTTTCTGCATTGTGGTTGTTGGAGTTTTTTGGTTTTTTCTTTGAGGGGGTCTTTGCTCTTTGATGCTGTTTGGTCGCCGTATAAGGGCACTACGTAACCCATGAAATTTACCACAGGAAGCATAGGTGCCTCTCAGAGACTATTCCAGTGTTCCAAAAAGGTCTCTAAGAAACAGGCTTTGTTTTAAAGCCTTTGACTGCCAATAAAACTTTAAAATATTTTCACTACAGTGTTTGGAATACAAATTCATTTCACTGTTTTAAATTACTACCAGATTGCCAGTCTTGGTTTGTGTTTAGAGAAATTTTTAGACAGAGATAAATACAACAGAACCTACGTACCTTTTTATTAACACTCAGCTACCACGTTTATCGGTGATACTGGCAGTCCCTGGATCTGGTTCTGCAGGAGCCAGATGGTTCCCGGGGCGGTCGGGGGATGAGGGGGTGGGGGTGGGAGGGAAATAGCTGGATTTTGATGTAGGGTATATTACTCAGGATGCCCCAATCATCCTGCCTAACAACTCTGAACCCCAGTGCCTTAAAACAACAAAGGTTTATTTCTCATTCACACTCTAAGCCCATTGAGGAGATGGCTCCGGGCTTCATTCTGACTCATCCTCGCTCTGATCCCTCACTATCTTGGATCTTGCTGGTCATGGTAACAGAGGAAGAGATCTGAAGGGTCTCATCCTGGCTGTAAGTGCTCTTGTCTGGAAGTGATATACAACATGTCCATGCACAACCACTGACTAGATTAGGCACATTTCCCAGCTCAATTATAAAAGGTCCAGGGACTGCAGTCTGACCCCATGAGCCTAGAAGGAAGAGAGCCGGAAATACTTGGCCAGCAGCACTAGTGACTACCACAATTTACTTTTCTGATTATCAGGTATTTGGCTTGCTCTCCCAACTGCAGGTGAAATGCAGTCATTCGCACCCCAAAGCGGACAACACTGGAGCCTCACCCAGTCATGGCGTCATGATGTACAGTAGGATCTAAATGAGGGGGTGATACAGAGTTGTTTTGACAGCAACTCTGGAGGTGGGTCCTCTTGAGCTGGAGGCCAGTTACCTGCTGCCCCCCCTCCCCTGCATTGTATATTAATATGTAACGGTGAAAGAAAGATTGGAAAACTCAATAAATACCCTTGTACAGAAAGAGGGTGAATGGGAGACATCCATTCATTGGTCCTCAGTCATTCTAAAATGCTGAAGCAATTCTGAAATCCATCTGGGTGGCCTGTACATAGAGGGTGTTCCTTTGGGGTCTTGATTGTTCTCTCGGGAAGGGGTTCCCCAATCTGTTGCTTCAGGCCTTCAATTTTTCCAGTAACCTCCTTGGTCACAGCTAAAGACTGAAGAATATGCTCTCCAGAGGAGTGGAGTGGCTCTCCCAGCTGAGTTGAGAGGGTTGAGGGGCTCAAGCATTCAGCTTTTGGTTTCTCTGGCAGTACAACTCTTTTCAAAAGGAAATCAGTTTCCTATCTATTTAGCTGTAACTTATTTCCATATGCCAAGCCCTCAGTCCTTGGCATACTTCTGTTTACTGGATGCCTCTGTGGTTTTGCTCCCAACCTTTCTTTACTGACTTAATTGATGATACTTGGAGCCTGTCACCCTTTGGTTAGGAAGCCACACCTCTGGTCTCTTTTCCCCTGAGGTACTCTAATTGAAAGTATTAACTAAGGAGCCTGTGACCTCAACTGCGTCTTTATTTGGACACTTTTATAACCCTTTCAGAGTGTTAAGATTGAGTGAGATAACCCTTCTCTTTCTTTGAACTTCACCCCAAAGCTAAGTGCTAATTGACCTCTTCCATGCAAAGACTTACTCATTTCATTGTTTATCTATTGGGAAAGAGAAGCAGCTGCTTTTTCCAACACTGCAAGTCTGACTTAAAAGACTCTATTCCTTTTTCTTTTGGTTTATAAGTGACTCAGTTAATTTCTAGGCACCTCTCTTTCTCTTTCTTTTTCTCTCTCTCTTTCTCCTCCCCCCCTTTTTGGGGGGGGAGGGGAATTACACCTTTTAAAATGCAGCCAATAGTAGCCAAATGTAACCAACACAGCTACTAAACATTTGACTTTCAACCTCTTCCACAATATCTATTAATTCTTTAGATATAGTATATTCCTTTCAAGCTATCATGCATAATGGTTTTACCAAATGCCTTGCCAGCCTCCAAAATCCACTTCCCCACTCCCTGCTGCCTGGCAGACATTCTGTATCTAGAACCATCATCACTTCTGGCAAACGCTGACCAGACTCTTATCAGTGATCCGGCGGAATTTATCAAAACATTTGGATATTCTGGATTAAAGAACACATGAATCATGGATGATAGTTACATTGGGGTGTTCTTGCTTCCCTTTGTCTTTTATCTGCATTCACAGCTTGTGGTTGGGAAGTGTAAATTTTAGGTTGACCTTGATATCAGGAAGATGAATAAAACTGCATTCAAAATCTGACAGCTCCTATAAAAGCATTAAAATGTGACTAGAAGAGAGTTTATTTTTTCATGAAGGTAAGAAATGAACATAGGTAAGGGATGCCTGGGTGGCTCCGTCAGTTGAGCGTCTGACTTCGACTCCAGTCATGATCTCAAGGTTCGTGAATTCAAGCCCTGCATCAGGGTCGCTGCTGTCAGCGCGGAGCCTGCTTCAGATACTCTGTCCCCCTCTCTCCCTGACTTTCCTCTGCTCATGCTCTCTCTCTCAAAAATGAATAAACATTTAAAAAAAATAGAAATGAACATAGGTAAGCGAAAGTAATTTCTCTTGCCATTTAAACTTATACAGTATCCTGATCTTTATCCTCTTTTACCTCAAGCAAAACTGCTGATATAACATTTAACAGAATTTTCAGAGCTCTACGCTTTTTTCCACCATTTTGTGGCCAACAAAAGCTTTGAAATGAGCCGGAGGTGAATGAAGCAGGAAGAAGACAGCCAGATTCTGAATAACTTACGAAAAGTTTAGGTCCCCTGTCACGTTTTTAAAAAAGTGAGACCTCTTTGCACTTGCCTGTACTTAGCAGCATCCACAAAGGGCCGCAGAGGGACCCTTCATCGCAGAGGGGCTGGGGGCAGCTATGGCTGCATGGGGCCTGGATTTCTACCACAGAACTAGATTATTTTCTTGGTTTCACATAGCTGTTCTGTCCATTCTCTGCTGGGAGGTCTCCTATTTTTCATTGTCACTGAATTCTCCTTATTTTTTTTATTTCCGCAAGTACCAAAAGTTGTGAGTGTAGAATTTTCTCCGTCTCCTCTCCCAGTCTCTAGCCTCCCCCCATACGGCATGCCCATCTCTGCCACCTCCTAAAGCTATTTACAACCTGGAGGGATAGATAGCCTTCAGTATCTTTCAGCATATAATAAGCAAATAATCATAAACCCACGGGTCTCCCTTCCACCTGCCTTCCTTCTTTCCTGCCTTCCTTCCCTCCTTTTTTCTTCTTTCCAAACCAAATAGGGTAAATAAATTGTTTACACTTCTGGGTATCTTTTACTTTTCTCATTAACAGAAGCTTAGGGCTCTCTCTCCAGGCAGCTGGTATAGATCTCATTCATTCTTTTCAATGGCTATCCGGTAGTCCGTGGGTTGGAAAGAACACACTCAGTGGAACAGTTCTCCGGTTACAGGCCATGCAATTTGTTTTCTGTTTTTTTTCCCTCTCTCTTTTTTGTTTTTGCTTTTTAATTTGGCCACTGTAAAGGGTGCTTCAAGAACATTCTTATACCTATCTTCAAATGCTCTGGTTTTTAAATATGGTTCAGGAGAGGGATTAGCTGGGTTAAAAATGTATATGTACTTTTCATTTTAATAGGTGTTGCCAGAATGTTTCCAAATGAGTAGCCTATCAAAGTTCCAGAATACCCTTCCCCCATCCTGCCCAGTGGGAGGTGTCTCTCCTACTATGAGAAGAAAGGATTAGACCTGCAACACTGATTGCATAGCCCAGGCACCAGTTGACCTGCCATAGGTGTTTCAGTGGAGATTAAAACTAGGGCTCTGGTCAGCCTACGTGGTTGGGGGTGGTTGCGATTTTACTTCTGAAGGGATCCACCGGAGACCATTGTACTGCAATCCGTCCTTCCACAGATGAGGGTATGGAGCTCTACAGAGGGGGAGGGAGTGACAGTGAGCTGATCCCTGGTTCCCGTGTATGGGAAGCAGTTGTGAATCTTCATTTGAGGCTTTTCCTTTTACGTACACTGTGGGCCATGCTGACAGTTTTAGAGAACGGAGCAAGAAACGTCATCTGTGAGTTGACTTGACCAGTGGGGATGAACTTTCACCAGTTTCCTATAATCTGCTCAGACAAGCAAGCTTCCCAACTTGCCCTGGGCCATGTGGGGTTTGCTTTGCAAACTTCCACAATTATAATAGGACTTGGTCTTGTTACCTTGGTCTTGTCAGTGGAATCTGCTGCTCTTAATCTTCTGGCGAGTTTGGGATTTTAGTTTTCATATTGTTGAGGGTGAGTGCTTCCGAGTGTGGAACAGCCAGCTCGGACTACAGCGAACAGGGCGGCAGTGAAGCGCTGGAGAGAAAATCGCACATCCAGGGCTGGCTTCCTGCTGTGTCCCTCTCCTTCCACCCTCCCCAACCTACCGGCGGCGCAGAGGGCTAAGTAGTAGGGCTGCCCAGAAAAAGAGAACTTCTGTAGCTCTCACTTACGCTCCTGGCAATGTGACCTCTGGGTGTGGCAGCACAACTTGACCAGGGCTCATAATGGATGCTCTCTAGGGCTGAACAAAATAAACTTATTGAAAGAAGTCATTGTAGCTCCCTGTGTCTTCTTTTTTTTTTTAGTTTATTTATTTATTTTAAGAGAGACGAAGGCAGTGCAAGTGAGGGAGGGGCAGAGAGAAAAAGAGAGAGAGAACCTCAAGGAGGTTAGTTCCCCACTGTCAGCGCAGAACCTGATGTGGGGCTCGAACTCATGAACCATGAGTTTATGACCTGAGCTAAACCCGAGAGTCAGACACTTAACCAAATGAGCCACCCCAGGTGTGCCAGCTCCCTGTGTCTTTACATTTTTTTAAATGTTTGTTTATTTTTAGAGAGAGAGAGAGTGTGTGTGTGCGCGCATGCGTGTGTGTGTATATATATGTGTGTGAGTGAGTGGGGGAGGGGCAGAGAGATACGGAGACCCAGAATCAGGAGCAGGCTCCAGACTCTGAGCTGTCAGCACAGAGCCTGACGAGGGGCTTGAACTTGTGAACCGCGAGATCATGACCTGAGCTGAAGTCAGTCGCTTAACCTACTGAGCCACCCAGGTACCCTTCCCTGTATCTTTAAACTCAGTTTTAATATTACAGTTTCCGATTTCATGGCGTCTGCTGACGGAAATGAAAAGGGAGACCCCCGAGTTTGGAATCTCACTGGATTTGCTCTGTGTTCATTGCAAAGCATGTGACAGCACAGTGTTAATGAGCTACAAGAGGAGCTATAACTTTTTAGAGTTCTGCCACCATAGGGTCCTCATCTCTTATAACCCACCTTCTCTCACTTTCTCCTTCCTGTCTATTTGGTAGATTAAAGCAGTGGAGTCGTATCTTATAAAGTTGGCTCACGGAGACAAAAATTGAATGCTGTAACAACTGTAACTACAAAGTGCCTGAGGTGCGCCGGGTGGGTTAGAGACCGTCATGCCTTGGGTACACCTAGCATAGCCAGTTTTTCCCCTGGCATTGGAACAGACCACTGTTTCTTTGGCTGAGATTCTGATAAGAGAGCATTTGAGAGCCATGGTGTATGCAAAAAGAGATCTGTAAGTATTGGGATTGTACTCAGGTTGGGGAGACACTCAAGCTCTGAGAAGCCTGGGAATTGAGACTGGCCTAAGGGACTGCAGCGTCTTACTTTTCTTCTCAACTTCAGGTCTGAGGCAGAGTCTAAATGGAATACGGGCAGAAACACGGGCACCATTTGAATGGTGGATTTCCCCTTGCCTGTCTTCTTTTAGGCACATCTAGCTGAATTCAGGTGGCTTGAGTATTAAATGCACATTCAGATGTGACACCTTCTATTCAATGTTCTTGAATATTCAGAAGTTGAACAGCCCCATGCATGGAATTCAACAGTACTATCTTTCTGTCCTCTATCTAGCCTTCCCCTGGTTTGGCATGGACATCGGTGGAACGCTGGTTAAATTGGTCTACTTTGAACCAAAGGATATTACAGCCGAAGAAGAACAAGAGGAAGTAGAGAACCTGAAGAGCATTAGAAAGTATTTGACTTCTAACACCGCTTACGGGAAAACTGGGATCCGAGACGTCCATCTAGAACTGAAAAATCTGACCATGTGTGGGCGCAAAGGGAACCTGCACTTCATTCGCTTCCCCAGCTGTGCGATGCACAGGTTCATTCAGATGGGCAGTGAGAAGAACTTCTCCAGCCTCCACACCACGCTCTGTGCCACGGGAGGTGGGGCTTTCAAGTTTGAAAAGGACTTCAGAATGGTACGTCAGGTTTATACTTAGTAAACAACAAAACCACCTGGCTTCTCATATGGAAGAACTAGTCTTGGGACTCTGGACAGGTTTATTTCACCTTCTCTGTGCCTCCATTCCCTCCTGTATATGAGTAGTTCCTACCTCATAGGGATGTTACAGGAAGGATTCGATGAGACAATATGTCCTTGGCACTTAGTACATGCTCAAAAATATTAGCTATCGTCATCATCTTTGTTACAGTTACTATTGTACAATATGCTAAAGATGAGATGATATCAATCCCTTTCTGAAGTATTTTAGACTTTTCCAAAGATTCTTCTTACAGTGTCATGAACAGCATAAACATCGTGCTTGTTTTTTAGATAGAGAGGCTTTCTATAAATCCTGCGAAAAATTTTTACAGCCATCTACCTATTATGTGCTCTAAGTGTCTTCTTTTGCTTTGTGAATGTCATTCCGAACTTTTGTTTAAGATGAAAATGAAATACCTGATATTATTTATAGGTGACTTCCTTTCTTAGTGAGTAAGATTGGTTTTACATAAGAAGACTGATGCTGTAGCCTGATGGGCAGTCCATTCCAGCTCTGCAATGCTCATTTACATTTGACAAATCTGGCTAAATGGAGGACATGTATGAGTAAGATATCTCATGTTTCTCTTTATTTAGCAATCTTTTAACAGCTGTGTGTTCCAATTTCCCCATCTCTGCAGTCAGGAAAATCTCTATACTGTCCAGCCTCAACCCCCAGGAAACAAAATAAGAATAAAGTGAAATAGTGGATATAGAAAATAAAGAGAAAATAAGGGAAGCTAGTTCAACAGAAGTGACTGGACGTTAGAGAAGAAAGGTAGGAAGATTTGGGGGTTAGTCTTGCCAAAAAATTGAAAATATAGTGAGATCAGTTATAAAATACACATTTTCAAAGCCTGGAGTACAAAGTACTGGCATTCTGTCTTAGAACTCATGTAAATGATTGCCACAAGGTCTGTCATTAATGAAAATTAATGAATCAATATATTATTGATGGTATTTAATAAAACTATAAATGCAAATTCCATTTGTATCATCAAAAGTAACATCACTTATCCTACTGATTGTACTAAATAGTTTCCAGAAGAGCTGGCACTAGAGTCCTAGCACAGCATCCTAAATGAGACTGATGATATCAGGTTTTGGCTTTTTCTTCTGTGTCCCCTTTCCTGATCTAGCAGTAGAGTTTGATGCTGCCACTTACCTAAATGATTCACGGCATCTCTTTCCCACCAAAGGGACCCAATGATCAAAGAGCTTTGAAACTGAAAAGGCTGAGATCCAGGGGCATGAAAATTAAGTTTGAATTCATCATTGGAAAAGCATTGAACCTGAATTTTAGTGCTGTCTCTGCATTTAACTAGCTGGGTGACTTTGAGCAAGACACATCCCTTTTCAGCTTCATCATCTGCAAAAAGAAAAAAAAAAAGGCAGGAAAATGGAGAGGAAGGAGGACTTGTAGGACATCAGAACCTGAAGTCACCTTTGGAGACCAGGAAGTATAAGATCTTTGGGCTACATGGATAAGAAAACTAAAGCTAAAGAGAGATTAAGAGGCTTTAGTAGTGGGGCACCTGGGTGGCTCAGTCGGTTAAGCTTCTGACTCTTGGGTTCGGCACAGGTTACGATCTCACTTGGGTTTGGTGCAGGTTATGATCTTACCTTCATCAGTTCAAGCCCCATGTCAGGCTCAACGCTGACAGAGTAGAATCTGCTTGGAATTCTCTCTCTCCTTCTCTCTCTATGCCTCCCCTGCTCAATCTCTGTGTCTCTCTCTCAAAATAAATAAATAAACTTAAAACTTTTTTGAATGAAGAGACTCTAGTAGTGCCCCCTGGTAAGCGCTAGGGCGTGAGTTCAATTCTGATTCAGGAGAAAATGCTGACCCAGCCCTAGTGCTTCTGCATGTCACCCTATCTGAACACCCCCACCAGGGAGCTTAACGTGAAGCAAGGTGACCTAGAGCATTTATGCAACATCCCTCAATGCCTCCCTTCCTCTTTCTGGGTAATGTATGTTCTGAAAGTTACTCAATATATGTTAGCGGTGAGCAAGTATGTTTCTCAAGGTTCTGAACTGAGAAAGGTCGTATCTTATTACAACCAAAATAAAGAAGCCTCTGCTCCTTCAGGCAGGCTGCTGGAGCCTAATGAATAGATTGGAGCAAGGAGCAAGTCTGGAATATTTGCCAAATAGCCCGGCCAGCTGGGGGGCATGCATCTATAAAAGAAAGTAAATGGGCCACCTTCTGTTTCCATGCTCAGTCTTAGCCAAAGTGAAGACAGAATTCATCTCTTCCCGTAACCTGTTTGTCAGCGTGCTAAGTTATGTGCCCTTATCCTTCCAAAGTTTGTGAGGATGAATAGATCTTACCATCCTCTTTCCACAGTACACAAGTATTTACTGTGCTCCTTCTGCGTGCCAAGCACTGTTAGGAACAAAACAAAGCCCCTGCCCTTCAGGAGCTATCATCCAGCGTGAGGAGATGGTCAGTAAGTAATTAAATAAGCAAGTGAATATAGAATGCACCACCACCAGCACCACCACACACACACACACACACACACACACACACACACATTTTATATATATATTATGGAAGGAGGAAAAAAGCAGGGTAAAGGAGACAGGGAGTGTTGGGAGGATTTTAGTGTGATGAATTGGTGCAGGTGCCAAAAGAAAGAATGAAGCAAACCAGACCAGGATCCGAAGAAGAGTATGTTAGGCAGAGGGAACATTAAGTGCTAAGACCCTTAGATGTGCTAAATGCAAGCTCTTCTCTCTTCCCTTTGCCAGAATAGAAAATTGAAGGTGCTTACGTGGTTGGTTGTAAATGATCAATATATATATTAAGCAATCTGACACCATAAAGCAGTGCATATATATACTAGAAAGCCCTGTCGTTGTTCCTGTATAAAATTACTGTTTCGGGTAGACTACAGCTTTGCAGAAATGTGTTTTGAAAACCTGAGTAATTAGAGCTAACTGAAAGACGTTCAGCAGACCCTGAAAAGCCAGCAATTGTTGTATCTAATGACTATATCCTTTTCATTTATAGTAAATATACTTAAATCCTCAGGTAACATCAACTAGTCTTCATTCAATTTAGAATATACAAGAAAGAGTTATACACCATGAGACAAGCATTAAGTTAGACCCCTGTGTAGAATACTTTCTTTTTTTTTTTTTTAAGTATACTTTCAACTGAACAAAGCTACAATTCTTTCTTCCTTCCCCCCTCCTTCTTTCTTTTGTCTCTTCTTTCCTTTTTTCCTTTCTTCTTCTTTTAACATTTTAGGGTCACTGTCACAAATAAACTTCTGACTGCCGAAGTTGGCCTTCTGAATTAATGATACACCAAAATGGAACACAGAAGCAAAACTTAATCTAACTACAAATGGTCAAAACTTGATAAGCCAATGAGGAATCCCACCACTGAAGAAAGTGATCCTCAAGGAGAAGACTTGTCTTCTTCTGTTTCTGTTCTGTTCTATTTCTTTCTTTTGAAGAACTCACTAGAGGGGTGCCTGGGTGACTCAGTTGGTTAAGTGCACGACTTCAACTCAGGTCATGATCTCACAGTTCACAAGTTCGAGCCCCACATTGGGCTCTGTGCAGACAG
The DNA here is from genome assembly GCF_003009895.1 of Hyaena hyaena. Taxonomy (NCBI): domain Eukaryota; kingdom Metazoa; phylum Chordata; class Mammalia; order Carnivora; family Hyaenidae; genus Hyaena; species Hyaena hyaena. The sequence goes on from NW_024081264.1 coordinate 75,896, forward strand.
CTCAGGGCCTGGAGCCTGCTTCAGATTCTGTCTCCCTCTCTCTCTCTGCCCCTCCCCTGCTAGTACTCTGTCTCTGTCTCTCTCTCAAAAACAAAGAAAACATTAAAAAAATTTTTTTAGTGAAGAACTTACCAGAATATTTTATGTACCAAATCTAATATTTTCATCCACTACTGCACTTCCTAACTTCAATAAGAGTATTCTTTAGAATGCAAAGTATTCTAACAATAGAGAATTATAGAAAAAAATCATCCTTTTTGTCCACCTAGCTCTTCATTATAATAGATACTTTTTTGTGAGTTTTGTTCAGTCTAAGACTACCATTAATTAAATAAATTAAGAGAGAGTGCATGTGCATGGGAGGGTAGAGGGAAAGAAAGAGAGAGAGAGAGAGAGAGAAAGAGAATCCCAAGCAGACTTCACACTCAGCATGGAGCCCAATGCTGGGCTTGATCCCACAACCCTGGGATCATGACCTGAGCTGAAATCAAGAGTCAGACACTCAACCAACTGAGCCACCCAGGCACCTAGTCTAAGACTAACTTTAATTAGAAGTTAGAAGTGACTCTTTTCACTACTTTTACAAAAGCCCTATCCTCCAGGCAAGCAGGATTTAACATTATTTGGTTGACATGAGATTTAGGGAACAAAAAGGATCTTCTGGTTGCTTTTATTTTATATTTTTTCAAGGTGTGAGGACTTAAGAACTGACCTTTCTTAAACCAGAAATCTCTATGGAAACCATCTAAAAAGTTAAGATTAGTGGAAACATTATCAGGAAGAAGGAGGACAATTGTGGAAATGTGAAATCCAAATCCAAGTGGACCATTCAAGAACATTTATTAGCTTGGTTTCTTGATTAATCCAGGGACCGATTCGTGGTATTGCAGCAGCATAAGGTTTGGAAGACAATGCCATTCTCCACTTGAGTCTGGCTTGACTCTTGACCGCTCACCTATGTCCTCTTTATCAGTGGGCGCAGGGAGGAAGAAGCCATCTTTAAGGTTTCGTTGGAAATTCATCTCTCTCAGGCCTCCTAGGTCTCCTCTGAGAAAAGAGCCCAGAGTGAAGTTTGTAATTCAGAATCAACTCTTTTATATGCAAATTATTCTTAGCATAATTCTTAAAAAGTAACCTTTTCTGCCACTTCCAATATGTTTTATAGAGACAGTGTCCTCCAAAGCACCTTGGGAAGTGTAAGGTATCATCCAGCTGTGTATTTTATCCATTTCTGAAAAACAGTTTGGTGACTTATTTCTCAACTACAGGGGAGTAATATAACTGGTTTGGGGCAGGTCCATCAAATACCCCAATAGGAGTGGGTGGGGAACCTCTTGGGATGGTTTTTTACCAGATTTATCTATTTAACTCTTTATTTAGTTATTTTTGACAGACTGGGCTGTAGCACATAAGGAGAACCTTTCACAGTTGTATCCTAAGCATGCCTTGTGTTTGGGACCCATATGTTTTCTAATATTAGCATACAGGTATCATAGAACTCCCTCTACAAATTGGAGTCTTCATTGTGGAAATGGTGTTTCCAATAGTGGAACAGTGACTTTCAGCTCAAGAGAAGTACCAAATTATTTTTCTTCTCACATAATTAGAACCCATGTGTATAGTTCTTTGTGGTAGCCAAAATATTTTCACACAAAATATTTCTTTTTTTTTTTTTGAGAGAGAGAGAGAGAGAGAGAAAGAGAGAGAATCTCAAGCAGGTTCCATGCTCATTGCAAAGCCCCACACAGGGCTTGATCCCACGACCCTAGGATCGTGACCTGAGCTGAAATCAAGAGATGGATGCTCTCAACCAATGGAGCCACCCAGGTGCCCCTCGTTTGATTGCTGAAGGTAGCCCTGTGAGTTAGATAGGACAGGTGCTATCAGGGAAAGTCTGTGACCTTACTGAATGAATGCCTGTTCTCACTGTTCTGGGGTCATGGACTCATCCCAGCTCTTCAGCTCCTAATACTGTGTGATCCAAGGACCAGCAGCATCAACATCATCTGGGGTATTGTTAGAAATACAGTCAGAAACCTTGGGAGTGAGCCCAATGATCTGTGTTTCAACAAACTCTCCTGGTGATTCTGATGGGTCCTGTAGTCTGAGGATCACATTGCACCCATACACTTGCTTGGGTGACTTTAGTACTGGGCACGATGATGTGAGTTCTTCATAGCTGTAGTCTGAAAGTTTTTTCTACTCTACCTCTTCCACTACTTGCCAGCCTTGGGATCCGGAATAGGTCACTCAACAGCTGATGATGTATTTCATCTGCAAAATAGCTTCCCTGCCTCAAGTCTTACAGAGGAGATCATACAAATTTTTATTAGCTTCCATTATTTACATAGAGTTTGGGTCTTAGGACAAGCTTAAGTTTGTTGCTTTTATATTTGGGGAGTAGTTTAAGCTTAATTATTTAGGAATTGGCAGAACCCATACTTTCTGGAAGTGATAAGGAGCCTTACAAGCAGTGGGGTGCTGGGACCCGTTCCTACTGGCTTATGAGAGCTCATTGTGTGTCTGTCTTCCCAACTCTATTTAGTGACATCATGTTGGTAGCTTGAAATTAGCCATTGTGGGGACAGTTATGCCACAGAAATCGGTAAATGCTCTAAACCAGGGCTTTTGCTCCCAGAGAGCTGGTTGTTAAACATTTACCAGCACACCTTGGTTACAAGGTTATGTTCACATTAGTTATAGCTTCAACTGCATGTTTGCTGGATCTGATGTTCCAGGTTTGTCATCATTTAAGACCCATTATAGGGATGAGCATTAGAATACATATAAAATTAGTAGAACAGAAGCCAGAATCAGCCCACAGAAATGTTTGGTTGGCCTGCAATATTTTTGAGGATTAATTGCACTGAGCCCCCTTTACCATCTGGCAACAGTGGGCCGCAGGTGAATTGTAACTATGCGTGTATGGTCCTGTGTACAACAATCCCATCATCCTGTTACTTTACATCTACTCAAGGGCTTCACTCTTTTATGGTACCTTACTGTCTCCTGTAGGCATTTGCATTTGTTACCCCCGATACAAGAAAACTAAAAGCGTGTTTTGGAGAATGAGTGTTTTTCCATTGGATCTGAATGTGCTGTTTCAGGCTTTCTACAAAGTTCATGTAGTTGTATTTACAAACTCCAAAGTCTGAGGAGTAATTCCCATCTTGTTCTAAATTTCAGTTGGCCTATTTGAATATCCAAGTAAGGATTTGGCTCATTGCTTACACTTGGGAGCCTGGACTTTTTTCTAAATGGTGAAGACTTTTGAGGGAGGTCTCTGTAGGTCTCTGAAAGTGACTTATTTCTGTTTCGTAGTTTGGGATGCATGACCCAGGCTTCGGAAATACCCACCCCTCAGTAAAATGTATAACGGAGAGGTTTATTTGCTGCTAGAACTTTATTTGAAATTTTTTAAATGTTTATTTATTTATTTTGAGAGAGAGAGAGAAGGAGTGGGAGAGGGACAAAGAGAGAGGGAGAGAGAGAATCCCAAGCAGGCTCAGCACTGTCAGCGAAGAGCCTGACATGGGGCCCAAACCCACAAACCTGTGGGCAAGATCATGACCTGAGCTAAAACCAAGAGTCGGACACTTAACCAACTGAGCCACCCAGGCGCCCTGAAAATGACATTGATGCGAAAGATGAGATAACAATGTTTCCTTTCATATCAAAGTTGTATGTGCTTAGCTTATTTGCCTTGAGAGATTTTTCTTTTCCTACAGCATAGGTTCAGGATGTCCAGCCGGACACCCTGTGTCTCTGTCTGTGTTTGTGATGTTGGCTTTGGGCATGCCTGTCAACATGGTTGATGGGCCTCTGATTAAGTTTTAAGTAGGTTAACCTATGATCCCAAGACTGGCTGATGAAATTGTTACTTTTCAGTTTGGTTTGATCTGAGAAGTGCTAGCTTTCCCTGTCCCATTTGAGAAATGTTTATTAAGCAATTACAGGGACAGGCCTTTGAGCACTGTGCTCGGGGGCACCTGATGAACCAGAAAACAAGCCAGAATGTGATTAATGCTCTAAGCGGAAGAGCATGGGGTTTCCTAGGTGTCATACAATCTTTTCAGGTCTCCAGGTAGTCTTATACCTAAAGCATTACACCCTTAAAGTATGTATAATTACTTGTATCAGACCCCAAATTTTCACTTGGTAAAGAAGGAAATGTCTGGAATCATGTATGAGACAGATTTATCTTATCAGCAAGGTCATTTAAGATGATGTTTCTGGGGACCCCCTTTCTACTTGCTAGATGGTATGCCCCCCAATTCACGAATCATTGAGTAAAGCCAATTAGATCTTTAAATAACAAGATTAAAAAAAACCAGAATGATTGTTTCTTTGTATCAAGAAAACTTGTACCACCTTGCTGGTAACCTATTCAAACTAATTCTGCTCTGTAAATATAGATTTAGTGGATTTTGTTGAATGGGAAAATTCAGATGAGTGATATGAAGTCAAAGGTTTTTCCAGCTGCTAACTTTTGTAATGAAGACAGTGCCTTTTTGGCAAAAGATCTAAGTATAGCACTTGTATAGGTTGTTTCCAGATCCCAGAAGCAGTTTGCATCATGGAGACAAGAGAACAGGGAGCCACTGGGAGCTGTTTGCTAGCTGTGGCTAGCGAGGGAAACCCACTACCGAGGGAAACCCACTGAGCCATCCAGGCACCTCCAAAGTTTTTTGTTTTTTTTTAATTTAAGTTAGACCTGACAAATTATCTTCCTTCATTGGTTTGGTGTCATGTTGGTGATTATTAGATTTTCTTTCCTTTTTTCTTTTTAAAATTATTTTACTTTTTTATTTAATTTAATTTTACTTTTCTAGTCCATGGGAAATGACCCTCAACCCAGACATATGGACCAGTAATACTACTACTCTTGGGGGCCATGAATTTAACTTTTGAGGATGCAAAGCAGCCATTCTCCTCTAAGCCTGCCCCCCCAGCCAACTCATCCCCCATTTACTTTTTTTCCCCTTTACCTTGGAGAATGGAGTTTTTTGTCTCAGAGGAGCATGGAAAGGCACTTTAGGACCACCTCCACTATTAATAAAAGAGCCAACAACTTTTGAGCTCTTTGTACATATATTACTATCATGAAATCTCTATAGCTACACTCTACAGTGGATATCATTGCCATTTTCAGAGAGGCAGCTGAGGCTTGACAAGTTAAATAACTTGCGCACATCCCTCAGTTAAGGTTAGAGCTAGAATTCAAAGCCAAGTCTACCTAAACCCCAAAGCCCAGGCCTGAGAAAGGAGAGTTGGGTTTTGAGGGCTCAAAGGTGATTGTCTCCAGCTCCCAGGCTCAGCCTACCTCCCTAAGGACCTCACGTCAAAGAAGTGTGGGGTTCTCTCTGCTTTCAGAACATTCTCACTGCCCGCCCTGGAGGGGAGCCCCATCTTAGTGATGTGCTCTGTTCATTTCCTGTGGCTGCTGTAACAAATTACCCCAAATGTAGTGGCTGAAAACAACAGAAATGGATTGAGCCCTAGTTCTGGAGGCCAGATGACCTACGTTAAGGTGGTGGCAGGACCACGCTTCCTTTAGAGGCTGTTGGGCAGATCCATTCCTTGCCTCTTCCAGCTTCTGGTGGCTGTTGGCGTTCATTGGCCCGTGCCACAGTACTCCAATCTCTGCCTCCATCTTCACGTGGCCTTCTCCTCTGGCCATCAGCTCTCTCCTGTGTGTCTCATAAGGAAACCTGTCAATGGATTTAGAGTCCACTCAGATAATCCAGGATGTTCTCTTCATCTCAGGATCCCTAACTTAAGGACCCTTTTTCAAAATTAGGTAACATTCACAGGCTCTAAAAGTTAGGACTCGGACATACCTCTCAAGGCCACCAGTTCAACCCATGGTACATGCTACTGGATGCTTTCCCAGCAAGCAGGCAACTTCCTGTCCCTCACTTCCCACTCTGGGCAGGCACCATGTCCCGCACAGAAGCTTCTCCGGCAGAATGACTACAACCAGATTTCACAACGTGGTGCTTCAAAAATATTGCCACGCTGTTACTGTTAATAACACATTTTAAGCCCAGCTAAAACCCTCGGGAGCTTCCCTCCAGTGGTCACAGCCTCTCTCATGAGGTTTTGTTCTCTTTCAGATTGCTGACCTGCAGCTCCATAAACTGGATGAACTGGACTGTCTGATTCAGGGCCTGCTTTACGTCGACTCCATTGGCTTCAATGGCAAGCCGGAATGTTACTATTTTGAAAATCCCACAGACCCTGAGTTGTGTCAAAAAAAGCCGTACTGCCTTGCTAACCCGTACCCTATGTTGCTGGTGAACATGGGCTCGGGGGTCAGCATCCTAGCAGTATACTCGAAGGACAACTATAAAAGAGTTACAGGGACCAGGTAAACGTGGTTTCTACTAGAAGAATCTTTCTGTACTTAAACCCAGGCCTCTCCCTTGAAGACCGGTTTCATTGCATTGAGTACGTTTCTAAAAGAAAGATCTTACACTCCTCAGCCAACCAGCAAGGGTTTATTGCATGATATGTTAAGATAGTAAGAGAATGCTTTATATAAAGGAGAACAAGACATAGTCCTTGCCTTGCTGGAAACTGGTCAGATTGAGGGGAGAAGGATGAACACACACCAAAGCAAAAGGCAGTCCGTGTTCAGTGCCGAATGAATGGCGGGGACAATAGGAAAGTAGAATCCAGAAGAAAGGATGCTTGGGATGGTCAGAGAGGGCTTCAGAAGAAACCCTGTCTTAGAATTTCCTGGGTGTCTAGCACAGGATGCATGGCTTGAAATAAAACACCCTGGCAACCAGTAAACCAAATGGGGTTTACAAAAAAATGTTTTTTACCCGGAGTTAAATGTTCGAGCTGAAAGCTGGAATGGTTGGCACACGGCACAGGGGATCTGCAAGCGCAAGTGACAGGAAGACAGTGCCACAGCTGCCCTTGGCCAGGGTGCCTTGCTTTTAGTGCACGCACACGCCCAAGGGCAGATGTCCCCAGCTTCCTGTTTGTAGCGATTCAACAGGGGAAAAAGAATCCAGGGCCAGAAGTCTTGGAGAAGTGCTAGTGTCAACAAAGTTTAGTAAGTTTTTCTTACTTCTAAGTGAAGGATTTGGTATGAAGTGTTTCTCCCACTCGTTGGACCACAGAACCTGTTTTTGGAGGAATAACTTAAGGAACCAGTGCCAGGTGGAATGTGCTTTTGGACATGATATCAAGCCCGTTGTTTTTAATAGATGAAGATATCTTGTAACTTCTCTGGGCCTCAGCGTCCTTGTTTGTGCCATGAAAGGGGTTGTTTCTTAGGTCGTTTCTACGGGCATTTCTAGCACTGAAATCCTGTACCATTACTTCCTCATTAGGAGAAGAACACTGTTTTTTCTGGTGGATTTCTGTGCTCTGTGATGGGTCAGCATCAGTCAGTGTGATTCATCACTGGGGAAGCGAGGATGTATTCCCCCAGGAGATTTGTGCAATGTCTGGAGACTTTTTTTTTTTTTTGGTTGTCACAATCGGATGTGGGGTATGACTGGCATCTAGTGGCAAGAGACCAAGGGCACCGCTAAATATCCTACAAAGCACAGGGAAGCCCCCCAGAACAAAAAAGTACTGACCCCTCAAGTCAATAGTACTGCTGTTGAGGAACCATGGCATGTGCGTGTGCGCTCATGCGCATGCGCACCCACACACACACACACACACACACACACACACACACACACACTCCAACTGACTCCTCCTTGTGTTCAGAATATAGAATGTTAATCGCTACTAGGCATACATTTTCTCAGTGAGCATACAGAACTAAGCTTCCTCGCTCACAGAAGAATCACGGCTGTCCCACGGCTGCATTAGGACTGTCAGGAGTGTCAAAGACAAATGAATATTTCAGCCAAACTGGTTTTACCTTAGAGAGTGAGCTCCTAATACAAGTATAATTTTGAAGAAACTACAGACTTCCTCCCAGAAGGAGTCGTTGAATTGGTCAGAGCTAGTCCCAAGGTAACATCAAGCTAAATAAACACTTTTCCTCAATTAGAGGTATTTATAATTTCATTTATTAGCACTTAGCAGATTCATGAATGACAAACACAGTTCTATTGTCTCAAACTTGGAAGTTCCAGGAATCTGGACCATCTTCTTGAACAGCTGCTAAGGAGCTAATTGTGGTGTTTGGCTTCTATTACATGTGTAATCATGCTCATAAATTCCCATTATTGGTAAGTGCCCGTGAATGACCGGTGCGTTGCAACCATCAACAGATCCTGTCTGGATGTCCAAGTTACCCTGAAAGTGTTTTTCAACCAGTAGTTGAAAACCTTCAGTAGACTGAACGTTAATAGAGAGCCCTTTTGGGAGGTTGCCCCAGGTAGGGGAAGGGAAGGAAACATAAGTTCTGTGGCCTGCAGCTCCTCCTCATCTAACCGGAGTTGTTCTGACAAAGGCTTTTAAGTTACAAAATCACTGATATAAACTATTATGGCCGGCAGCGAACATCAGTGTGTGAAACCCACTTTGAGAAGCACTGATCTAAGCAAATGGCGTCAGCTTTAAGTTTGCTACTATCATGAACTGATGGCTATAACTCCAGGTTTCTTGTTATTATGTTATACTCTATTTTCTCAAATATTTTTATTTTTAGGAAGCCACATCATTACAGGAGGTCAGTTTCTTTTAAGCATACGATTTTATTTTATTATTATTTTTAATGCTTATTTATTTTTGAGAGAACGAGAGAGAGAGAGAGAGATAGGGCATGAGCAGGGGAGGGACAGAGAGAGAGGGAGACACAGAATCCATAGCAGGCACCAGGCTCCGAGCTGTCAGCACAGAGCCAGACGTGGAGCTCGAACTCACAACTGTGAGATCATGACCTGAGCCGAAGTCGGAGGCTTAACCAGCTGAGCCACTCAGGTGCTGCTTAAACATACGATTTTAAATGGTTTGTTTCATGTTATGTGTAATTTTATCTCATCCTAGATTAGGTAATGATGCTTTTTTTTTTTTCTGTTGACACTACTTCAATTTTATTGTAAAAGCCAAAGAAAAAAGAGGACTTTACAGTTGACATTGTTGGAATGTGCAGATTATTAAAAGGGGAATGTAAAGAATTTTGGAACTTGAGTGAAAGTAATAGCACAGCTCATTTCATTGTTCTGAAATTTATTTTAAGGGCACAAGCAGTCAGTAATTGAAGGTTTCTTCTTTTCCCTAACATCCCTCACTACAAGGTTGTTGGGTTTTTAAAAAATAATAATAATAATAATAATGCTATTCAACAGCTGCTCCTAGCAATATGTTCTTGTCTCCAGTTTGTTGAGGGTCTTATCGTGTCTGCACAAACAAACAAATGTACCTGATCACGAATGACAGAATCTCTTTGATTAAGTCCTGGTGGGCAGGCTGGGGACATTAATAAAGTGCTCCTTCTGCGACTGTGCGTCCTTTCCTCCCATCTGCAGCGTGCCAGCGATGCAGATGCATGCTCGCTTTCCCCATGCTTTGTCTGGAGCCACAGGTCATCTTCCAGCCACACAAAGCCCTCATCCGTTTCCACTCATACCAACACATCAGTTGACGAATTGCCTTCTTTCTAAGTCTGCCAATGTCTTCGGTTGCCTAGACTGAGAGTAGGTTGTTGACGGCCTTGATGAACAGGAATACCCGATGTTCAAAGAAAGGTCATTAGCGTGGATGAAAGCAGCTAGAAGCATGAGAAATGACTTAAAAATATAGATGGCACACAAACCAAAAATTGTTCCCATTGAAATACACTAGCTTTGGAGGGCAGGCTGAAGCCAACAACGTGCATGCCACCCCATGTTAAACGTAGCTAAACTTTCTTAGAGGAAGTCCAGAATGTCTCCTGTGACTGACTTGTCAAGGCGGTGATGTCCATGGATCTCTTTATTTCCTCCTGCTACTGCACCTTCAGTGTGGGTAGCTACCCTTGGTGGTACCTAGCTATGTAATTGTCCACCAGGAGCTATAGTTTCAAGCAAGCATGTGTTTTTGTAAGAATCACTATTTAAGAAATGTCACATACAGTTTCATTTTAGTTATAATTTAAAGAACTGCGTGCCTGTCTATAATCTGTCACTTTCTTGTTGACAGTTATTGACAGAAAATATAGTTTCCCCCTGAAGATTCTTGCTTCAAGTTTAATTTTAAAATAACCTTCATCTCAACTTGAATTTTCTCTTAGATTTAAAAAGCTGGTACCAAAACATACACATGGGATGCCCGGGGCTAGCAGCTCTTGGAGCTTGAGGACAAAACTGACATGAGCAATTTATTCTTCTGCGATTGCTCATCTGCGTGGTAGAGTGAAACCCAGGCCAGGGTCAGTGACTCCATTCCTGCCGGGAGGTCACTGGTGATAGCTCTATTCCAAGCCTGCTACTCTTTCTTTCACATAACTTTGACATCAATACACAATTAAGTTCATTCTCAACTACCATAATTAGTTTCTAATTTTGTCTAAAGAGACTATTTTAGAAGAATTTTCCCCCAAAGAGACTGAAAGCTTTAAAAACATAGTTGAGCATTGAACCCTATTTTACGAACTTCGTTAAAATTTTTGACTACTGGGTATTAAGTAAAACATTAATAACCTTTTCCAGAGTCTACCAGAAAAAATCGAACACGTGAGCAATCAGTGGTTTCCTTTTAGAAATTTCCAAGAAGGTTCAATGAGATATCTGCCAGAGAATCGAGGTCAAGGTAAAAGATATGGCTTCTGGACTGGCTGTTCCTCATAGCCCTAAGTCAGTCTGGCTCTGCATTTGTGAACTTTGTGTACACACAAGGTTTTTTTTTCTGAGTATTTGTATGCAGCTACATTTTTTCCCCCATAGCAGTCATTTCTCTGGTTATTTGCTGCTTTCAGACCACTCAAGTAAGAGAGATGTTGATTTGGCCCTTACAGGTGAAAAGACTCAATGAGGTACTTAGGTTAGTGGCTAGCTGAAGGTCTCACAACGGAAATCAGTGAGAGTTTCTCTGGTTTTATTCTTCAATTCAGGGGCAAGTGTTCCTTGGTGTTTCTTTTTAGCCTCTGCCCTTTTTCTTTTTTTTTTAAATAATCCAATCTACCTTAAGGCTATTTTGCACCCTCTATAAAATTCAAGTGCCCCTTTGATTTTCTTCTCCTGTTTTTATTAACCCGTATTAGTGACCTTGATGTAGTTGGGGACTCGGATGGGCATATCTTAAAATAAAATTTAAAAATAAACCTTATTGTTCCTTCAGTCTTGGAGGTGGAACATTCCTAGGCCTATGTTGCTTGCTGACTGGTTGTGAGACCTTTGAAGAAGCTCTGGAAATGGCAGCTAAAGGCGACAGCACCAATGTTGATAAGCTGGTGAAGGACATTTACGGAGGAGACTATGAACGATTTGGCCTTCAAGGATCCGCTGTAGCATCAAGGTAGAGATGAAGTAGCTAGGAGCCATAGTATGTAAACGAGGCAACCTCTCCACCCTGGCCATTCACTTAATTATTTTTAAGATGTCAACCCACCAGCCTGGTGCAAGTATCTATGGTCATTGGAGCTCGGACTTGATCTCCCGCCCTTTATGAAGCACTGAGATGTTTAGCCCTTGATGCTTGTGCTTAAAATAGGGCAGCTTTGAAAGAAGGTTCTGGAAAAATGCAACAGTTTCCCCTGTTCCATTCGTGTCAATATATCTAGGGAGCATTAAAATAAATGTTTTCCCCATTAATAGCCATGCTACTTTGCCCCTATTTAAAAAAAAAAAAGGGGGGTCAGCCAAACATTCATATCATAAGCCTGTCTGCTTGTAAACCATGGTAGCCAAATCAGGTCATCTGAATCTGAGCAGTTATTCATAAAGGTTTCCACAGTACTTTGGTGAAAGCGGGGGACCTGCCTGGGGATGATTTTGAACACTCTCGCTAATATTTCCAACATAGCTTTGGCAACATGATGAGTAAGGAAAAGCGAGATTCCATCAGCAAAGAAGACCTCGCCCGAGCCACACTGGTCACCATCACCAACAACATTGGCTCCATTGCTCGGATGTGTGCGTTGAATGAGGTAAGGCCTTAACCCAGAGAAAGCCTTGTGTCATTCATACACATCATCTTTAGCAGTGCAAAACTGTTGACCCTTAAAAAATTATAGATCCTTGGGAAGGCTGCCCTTTGTCCTAATCACATCTTGTAGAACATGAAGGGTGTGTTTTGGGAAATGGAGAGGAATATGTGTCTTATTTTTAAGAGGCACTGGATAATACGTCATAAGCCATCCAATCATGGAAACCAGGTAAAATTACAATGCATCCCACAGCCTCTCTAGCCATCATTATTACCACGTACCTACTGAACTGTGAGGGAAAGACTTTGCACATCCTTGCAAATAATTGCAGGTAAAATGTTCCACTTGCAATAGTTGACATTCTCTCTGCTTTCAGCTTCTTTACAGTGTTGCCTTGTGGCATGGAGTTCAAGCAGCATTGTACAGGGCTATCAAAGCATAGAGAGCTTGCTGCAGCCGAGGCCCGCCAGAGCCCCAGGCACAAGAAGGGGCAGAGCTGGTGACAAAAGTTTTGGTAACATGATTGAAACATTGCAAAATTCCTTCAGGAAAATAGAAACACTCTTCTGAAATTCAAGACGCGTAAAGTAGAATGGTTCTCACTGAGTTGTGTTAGGAAGACAAGAAAGGGGTTAAGGACATGCAATATGCAACAGGTAATAGAAGTTATGTTCAAGAATCACAGTCGCATCAGTAATAGAGTTTTTAAAAATATAATTTTAATAGAAGTACATACAGAAGACAGTCAGATCCTAAGTGTACAGCTTGAATGTTCACACACACACACCTTTATAACCACCGCTCAGATCAAGAGACGGAACGTTACCGGTATTGCTGAAACTGTCCCAGGTCTCCTCCCAGTTGAAGAGCATTGTTTTCAACACCGTAAGAAGCCATCTTTATGATGGGAGAGACCAGCCCTGCCTTTGAGCTCTCAGGTTGCATTGAATAGAATATGTCACTGGTCTTGTGGCTCAGGGTCACCACTTTTTTAAGTCCCCTTTTGAGATGGAGTTTAAATGTGAGGCTGAAATGGAAAGAAAGAATGTATTCCAGCCATGTGCCTTTCAAAGTCCACTTCAGTCATGGGACTCATTTTAACAGAGGATTTATTTTTTGACCTTAACCTTTAAAGGGAGTTTTTCCAAGTAGCCAAACAAGGCCTGACTAATATGTGTGTAGTGGGCTGTCCTCAGATACTCCCAAAGGTCAGTTAGATGGTAATGTCCCCTGCCCGACAGAGGCATAGATGCCCTTTCCCCTGCTTTCCATGCACCTTGAGTGAGCCAGCAGGCCTTTTTACAGAAATCATAACCGCTTTAGGGGGAAGGCAACTGATTTTATTTTTCACTTTTGATTTCAACTTCAATACCATTTATTGTTGGAGTATACAAAAATGGTAGTTTTTAAAAGTATGGCCGATGAGAGGAATCACTCACTGGGCACCTTGGGCAAGGGCTTTGTTGGTCGGTGGCCTGCCAGTGCAGGCTCCCTGTGGGCACACCACAAAGTGGCAGCAGGGTTTCCCGTGAGAGCCGTAGTGTGAGCTCTTTAGTCATTGCTTAGTGCGCTGGAGTCACTGAGTGGAGAGCCTCCGAACTCAGCTACTTCACAGAGGGGCACCACATTTACTGATTGATTCTGAAGTATTTTTGCTGTGATTATTGGAATCCTGTAAAGTACTTCTCCATCAACATCAAACTTTTTATTTATATTTTTCAATAGAAAATACAAACACATGAGGCGCCTAGGGGGCTCAGTTGGTTAAGCATCGGACTTGGGCTCAGGTCATGATCCCACAGTCCGTGAGTTCAAGCCCCCCATCGGGCTTTCTGCTGTCAGCTCGAAGCCCGCTTTGGATCCTCTTCCCTCCTCTCTCTCTGCCCCTGCCCCACTCGTGCACCTGCTCTCTCTCTCTCTCAATCTCTCTCTCTCAATCTCTCTCTCTCAAAAATAAACATTAAAACACACACATATCACAGAGTTCTAAAGACACCAAAAGGGTAAATAAGGAAGTGAGTAAGCATTTCCACCCATCTGGAAATGTTAGCCTCACTGAAGTTAGCCATTGTTCTTCACTTTTGGGGTTTTATTCTATATTGTATGCAATAAAGGAGAAACATTTCCTTTCAAAGGCAGCAAACTCTATACAACATTCTTTTTTTAAACAACACTTTTATTGAGATACAATCTCACCTCATACAATTCACCCTGTACATACTATTATATGTCTTGCTTTGATTGTCAACTTTTAATTACGAAAATTGGTAAGCCTACATAAAGGAGCAGAATGGCATAAAGAACCTCCTTATATCTATTAACCAGCCTCCGCGGTTATCAGGACTTTGCCATGCACACCTTATTTGTTTTCTTCTTCCTCCTCCCTCTGCTCCTTTTGATCCTCCTCTCTGTTTTGCTAAAATATTTAAAGGTAAACGCCAGACGTTATATCAGTCGACCTCATATACTTTAATATGCCCTTGTGGAAACATTGCCTCTTGTTTTTTTACAGGAGAATACATGTGAGTGTTTTCTCTCTCCTACTGCAATGTTATTTTTATTTTTAATAAATGTTTACTTATTTATTTTGAAGGAGAGAGGGAGAGAAAGAAAAAGAGCATGCATGCAAGTGGGGGAGGGACAGAGAGAGAGGGAGAGTCCCAAACAGACTCTGTGCTGTCAGAGCAGAGCCCAACTCAGGGGTCAATCTCATGAACCGTGAGATCATGACCTGAACGGAAATCAAGAGTCAGATGCTTAACCAACTAAGCCACCCAGGTGCCCCTTCAACATTATTTTTAAAAAATAATTTCCTGAAGTTTCCTCTAGTCATTTCTCTCTCTCTCTCTCCCTCCCTCTCTCTCTTTTATAGTCCTATCTTTGACCCAATTGGAATTTATTGGAAATGAGGACTGTCCATCAGCTTTTATTGTCATTCTGTTCCTTCTGGCTCATTACCAGAGTCATGCAGGACTGGGGTTTTGGACAAGCCCCAATTGGACTTCCTTGTTTTAGGGAAAAAGGCAGAACTCCTAAATTTCATTAAGTTCTTCTTTAATCTGAGTTTCTTGCTTTGAGCGTTTCTTTGTCACATCTCAGTCTGGACAGTTTGTAGCTACCGTTCTTACTTATGGAAACTTATTAAAACCACCTCCCACTCCTCCACCCACGGAAAATTTTAACAGTAATGAATGGGCTCATCAATTCACATTGTCAAAACTGGAGACAGTTAAGAGGCCATGTTCCTAGATCCTGATTCTTCCTGATAGACTGAACAGAAAATAATGTCAACTTCTAAGACTCTCTTCCATTTGACATAAGTGACCATAGGAACTGGCTCTGTGAATGAGTGCATGGTACCCAGCTTCTGCGTGGTAGACAGGCTGAGCTCCATGTTAAGTGTGTGTGCAGAAGGCAAATCCATATCCATGTCAACAAAACTATAAGCATATTTTTCTTTTCCATATTTTAACCCACATGCTGACCAAACAGGATAGGCTACAATATATCCTAAGGGCAGAGACTGGGAGTCATTTGTTTTTGTATTCCAGGGTTTGGTATAGAGCAAATGGGGCAAACTTGTTAGATGAAAAACCCATACCACGGCCGTTTTATTTATGAGTTGGTCATAATAATATTTTAGAGCCAGAAGTTTGAGGGATTGGAGGAAGGCACAAGCAGATTTAGCTGAAATGGAACTCCAGTCACCATTTTATATATATGTGTTGGTAGCTGAATTTCACATCAGACCTCAGTCAATCTAACACAATACCTGCCAAGGAGCCCAATAGAAGGGTCTGCCTCGCCCAACCAGAATCCGACCCTGTCATTCTTGAGGAATGCACTATGAAGTTTGTTCAACTTCATCTTGGAAATGTGGAAATAATTTCACTTAGAAAAAATCCACTGTTGAAGATCCTGGGAGTACACTAAGCATAGAACACTGGGTCTTTGCTACCTGCTATTTTTATAATATCATTTCATTGTTTTCCTTTCATTTTTTTTTTCCAGAATATTAACAGAGTTGTGTTCGTTGGGAATTTTCTCAGAATCAATATGATCTCCATGAAACTGCTAGCCTATGCAATGGATTTTTGGTCCAAAGGACAGCTAAAAGCCCTGTTTCTAGAACATGAGGTAGGTCAAGTCCACATGGACTTAGTCATCCTGTGTGGAGTGAATTGGGCATTTTCTAACTTTCAGTGAGTACCTCAGTTTTAAAATTGGTCAAGAGAAAGAGTTGCTATTTAAACTTTGCACTTAGACAAAGGATAAAGAAGAACTATGTATAAGATGGGAGCTTTCTTCTCCAACAATTAGGACTTGTAGCTGGTTCATAGTAATTTTAAAAATCAGATGAAATGGATAACCATTAAAAAATATCTCTCTACTTTAACCATTTTAACATAAAATGTGTAAATGTTCATTCACTCACCAATTTTTCAGGGTAGTACCAAGGCCTATTTTTGAGCATGGGTTCTGCTGACTGGAACTCCCCTGTTATCCTTTCTTTTTTTTAAGTTTATTTATTTATTTTGAGAAAGAGAGAGAGAGAATCCCAAGCAGGCTCTACACTGTTAGCACAGAGCCCAGTGCGGAGCTTGAACCCATGAACCATGAAATCATGACCTGAGCCAAAGCCAGAGGCTTAACCACCTGGGCCACCCTGGCACCGCTGCCGTTAATCCTTTTTTTTCATAATCCACAAGTATTATATACCTTCTGTGACTTCTGATTTACATCTTTAAAATGGATTAAGAAATTAAAGATACTTACGATGCAGTTTGGTTGCATAATCCTAGATTTTCCCCTCAACCTTTCATGTGCGGTATCCACCTATGTAGAGAGTAATGGTTTGTGACTGCTTTTTTAGATCTTTTTCAAGAATTTAACTGGGGGCACCTGGTGGCTTAGTTGGCTAAGCATCTGACTTCAGCTGAGGTCATGATCTCATGGTTCATAGGTTCGAGCCCTGCGTTGGGCTCTGTGCTGACAGAGCCTGGAGTCGGCTTCAGATTCTGTGCCTCCCTCTCTCTCTTTCCCTCCCCCTCTCTCAAAAATAAATAAACATTAAAAAAATGTTTAAGAATTTAACTGGATTTTCAAGGAAATGTCCATTTATTTTGTACTCTTTTTATTGGTTTAGATGATACATAATAAAATTAGATTATGACATTAACAATAAAACTGTCATAAACAAATCTGAGGTTAAACACAGCTGACTCTTGGCAAGCAGACAACTCTACTGGCAGGAACAGAAGTGCCAAGGCTGCTCAGAGTAGCCTGGTGGCCCAGAGACGCTGGTGTCCCTAGGCATTGGCAGCCTGTCTGCACAGGAAGTGGAGATCAGTTAAATCTGAGAGTCCCTTATACAGAGTTTCTACAATCCTATAAATCAGAGGTCTCTAACAGTAAGTGAGGGAACTCCCTCTCTTTTCCCCACCTCCTCCGCCACCCTCTTTAAAATCAATACTGTAGGGGTGCCTGGGTGGCTTAGTTGGTTAAGTGTCCGACTTTCGCTTAGGTCATGATCTCGCGGTTCGTGGGTTCGAGCCCCGCATCGGGCTCTGTGCTGACTGCTGGCTCAGAGCCTGGAGCCTGTTTCAATCTGTGACTCCCTCTCTCTCTGACCCTCCCCTGCTCATGCTGTCTCTCTCTCTCTCTCTCCTAGAAATAAATAAAACATTAAAAAAATTTTAAAAAAAATTAAAAAAATAAAATCAATACTGTAGAGGGGCGCCTGGGTGGCACAGTTGGTCAAGCATCCGACTCAATCTTGATTTCTGCTCAGGTCATGATCTCACCGTTTATGAGTTTGAGACTGCATCAGGCTCTGCCCTGATGGCAGATGGCACGGAGCCTGCTTGGGATTCTGTCTCTCCTTCTCTCTACCCCTCCCCTGTTTGTGCTCTCTCTCTCTCAAAATAAATAAACTTAAAAACAAACAAACAAATAAAATCAGTATAATAGAGAGCAACAGTTTATTTATCACAGGGGGTATGTAGTCCCTGGGGTGTATTGTAGCAGAAAAAAACTTTGAGGGAACCAATATCCCAAACTTGTAATGAATAAGTACCGTCACAGTTTTCTCCTCTCCAAACTGAACTATTTATTTGAAAAGTCGCCATTGCATTTATAAGTTACTTAGAGTTTTCTAAGCCCATATTTTGTTTGCTTAAAGCAACTAAAACAATAGAAATTTAAATATGAAAGAGTTAAGGCTTAGTGATAGAACTTAATACTAAAGAAAGCCTCTTTGTTTTTTTTTTTTTCCAACCAAATTACAGCATGGAGTGATATAACTTTGGGGGGGGGGGGGAATAGAGTCCCAGAATTTTCACCCCCCTCCCCCCAACCAGAGCAGCTCCATTTTTATCTGCTAATTTATCATTCCCACCGAAGATTTTGTTTGAAAAAGAAAAAAGCACCTCAGCTTTAAAAAAGCAATTAAAATGAAAAAAGAAAACCACTGATCTAGTTCAGCAAAAGTTGCCATATTTAGTGATTAAAAACACAGGACACAGTTATTTTATCTGGCATTTATCTGTATTTTATCTGGCAACCCTAAGTCCAGATTGTCTTCAACTATGGCCGGAAACAAACCCTGGAAGCCATCAGGGATTAAAAGCCATCTACAAGGTCACATGGGTAGTTAATTGGTGGTAAAATAGGGAGTTGAGATCCAGCATTTTGGGGAAAGTGGCTTCTGTAGGTGAAAACGCACTCACCTGTGTTCATTTGTACAATCCTAGGCTTCTGTGGACTATGGCTTTGCTTTGTTATGCACATATCGTAACTCAGTCTTTATGGCCGATGAAAGTGGGGCATTTTTATAGTCCCTTGTAAATAACTCTCAGAAAATTCTCTGCATTCTTTTTTTTTTTTTAATATTTTTATTTATTTCTAGGAGAGAGAGACAGCGTGAGCAGGGGAGGATCAGAGAGAGAGAGAGATACAGACTCTGAAATACGCTCCAGGCTCTGAGCTGGCAGTCAGCACAGAGCCCGACGCGGGGCTCGAACCCACGAACCGCGAGATCATGACCTAAGCGAAAGTCGGACGCTTAACCAACTAAGCCACCCAGGCGCCCCAGAAAATTCTCTGCATTCTTAAATTCACTCTGGCTTAGGCAGGCCTTCCTGGAGGACACTGGGGAAAGAGATCTTTTGGGAGGTGCTGGTGGGGCGACTTTAGTGACCTGCCTCAGGAGTCCTCACTCATTCCATCTCATTCATTCCACTAGTAGGATTGAGAAATAGCCAAGCAGTTAAGAGCACAGCCTCTTAACTGACTAGGAGACCTTAGGCAATAACTCTACCTTTCCATCTTTGTGTTGGCTTTGTAAAGTGGGGTGATAATAATATTTGTCTAATGAAGTTATTGTGAAGATTGAATGAGTAAATTCGTGTAAAGGCCTTAGAACAGTTTTTTACCATAGGAGCGCCTAGGTGGCTTAGTCAGTTGAGCATCCAGCTTCAGCTCAGGTCATGATCTCACTATTCATGGGTTCGAGCCCTGCGTTGCAATTTGCAGTGACAGTGCAGAGCCTGCTTGGGATTCTCTGTCTCTCTCCCTCTCTCTCTGTCCTTCCCCTTCTCGTCCTCTCTCTCTCTCTCTCTCTCTCTCTCCAAAATAAATAAACATTTTAAAAAACTTTTTTTAAAAGAACAATTTTGGGGATGCCTGGGTGGCTCAGTCAGTTAAGTGTCCAACTTCAGCTCAGGTCATGATCTCGCAGTTTGTGAGTTTAAGCCCCATGTCGGCCTCTGTGCTGCCAGCTCAGAGCCTGGAGCCTGCTTGGATTCTGTGTCTCCCTTTCCCTCTGCCCCTCCTTCATTTGTGCTCTGTCTCTCTCAAATATAAATAAACATTAAAAAGGTTTTTTTTAAGAACAATTTTTAGCATATTATGAAACCTCAATAAATGTTAGCTGGTGGTAGCGGAAGCGGAGCTCCTCCCCTCTAGTATGAGGCCTGGCATGTTGCCACCCACTTCTGCTGATGACTGTTGACTCAGGCAACATGAGTGCACTCTTCTACCTTTGGGAAACCAAGTTCTCTAAAAATTTCTAGTTTTCATTTCCTTTTGTTTTCACAGAAATATGGGCTTTTATTTTACAGGTGAGCAGAGTGACTCTCTGGCTGATTTAGATGCCTTTCCAAGGTCAATGAGGGAAGCTTAGAGTTCTCTCCTGTGAGACACAACCTTGAAATCAGACAGCCTTAGGGTTGAGCCCTGGCACAAGGATGTGACCCTGAAAGGGAAATTTAATTTACTTTATTACCTGCCATTTCTCATCAGTTAAATGGGGGTAATAACAATGAATTTTGCCATGGCAAAGATTAAAATGCAATAATTGTAACATTAACAATTCCAGCACTCATGTAGTACACACTAAGTGCCCAAAATTCTCCTAAGCACTTTATTGACATCAGCTAATGTATTTAATATAGAAAAACAGGTATACGGGGTACCTGGGTGGCTCAGTTGGTTAAGCGCCTGACTTCAGTTCAGGTCATGACCTCGAGTCTTGTGAGTTCGAGCCCCGAGTCAGCACAGAGCCTGGAGCCTGCTTCAGGTTCTGTGTCTCCCCGTCTCACTCTTTGCCCCCCCCCCCACTCTCACTCTTTCTCTCTCTCTCTCAAAAATAAACACTAAAAAAAAAAGAAAAACAGGTATATCTACTGAATATTATTGTTATTATTTTACTGTGTATGGCAGAATTCAGGTTTGAAGTCTTTCTTATCTACAACATTGGGGGGCGGATTCCTAGAACTATGAAAAACAGGAAGTATTTGGCTGGTTAGAGATAACCATGCACAAGTTTTCCTATTGCTTTTGTAGGGTTATTTCGGAGCTGTTGGGGCACTGCTGGAACTGTTCAAGATGACTGATGACCAGTAGCAGTGACAGTGGACGGAAGAGCCTCCTGTGAGAACAGAGACCTGAGCCCTGCCGCTGGAGAGGGTAGATGCCGCTATGGGACGGAAGCCAAGCCATTATGGCAGATGAACCTGCTGGATTTGTAAATAATTTAAAATCCTTCTAGCTGATCTTTTACTCTTGGGTTTTGAGCTTATGATTCAAAAATGGGGAATACAAGAGTTTTTTCTGTATACTGTATTTTTTAAAAAACACACACACACACATTTGTGCAGAGAGGCCAAACCTATGAATTTTATGCATTAACCTTGAAAAAATTAACCTCGTATGATGTTTAAGAAGAACCTGAAATGTAAGTGCTATTTTATTTTTCTTCTGGGGTTTACTGATCAGTGTGGTAATTTTAACTTCATTTTGTAATTACTCTAGGAGATCTTACCTTTACTTATATTCATCATGACGTTTCATGATTTGCTGTTGGTTTCAAATGAAACTACAAATCTGGCATGCTTTACTGTGAACACAATCTTGTTTGTTTATTTACTTTTTTTTTTTTTTTTGGTCTTGTTTCTTTTTGTTTGAATGTCTTATGGAGAAAGAGAGTCCTTCCCCCTGTTTCTGTCGTCAGATGACCCCCTCTCCCCTCCAATACCTTTCTTTAATGCAATTGTTTGTACCAGTGAAGGGGCTGACCAGCTCACTAAGAATAAAGCACGAGATCGAAGGCTCTCAAAAGTGCCCTTGGTGAGAAAACTCCGAAAGTGTTCATGAATTTTATGAGTCAGGCAAAAGTAGAAAATGATAAGCAATTTGTCTTCACCCTTCTGAATACACAATTAATATACAATGTTTTGTTGGGTTTTTATTTTATGTTAGGTTATATTAAATTGAAATGTTCTCTGATGAAATGTCCTCATTCATACCCAGCATATGAGTGGCAGCAAATCCTTATGCAGGACATTGGAACTTCCCAGGTAAAGTCTCCCAGTAGATTAACTGTTCACATTGGGAGATGGGGGAAAAGTCATGGGTTGACGTGTCAGGTAATAACACCTATATGTTTTGTACACGTATGTACGTAGGGGCTTTGTAACAAGGCATCTTAAATAATAACATTTTTTGATTTGAAATATTTCAAACTGAAAATTGTATTTCAATCTCAGTTTCCAATATTAAAAAATCATGATACTGATTTCTCTATACGTATTTTTTCTATCTCGAAAGATGTCATTGGAACTGATGGGTTAAATTTCAAAGGAGAGTCTTGTACAAATATTGAAAACGCATGGGGTCTAATGACTTAGAACTGATTAACCTTTTGAACTGAGCATATTGTTGAAAGGGATCTTTGCAAGCAACTACAATTTGCCACGTCTTTCCTTCTCTGCCTCCTGAGCGCCATCTTTAATTGCCATATCGTTAAGTCTCGAAGAACTCGATGTTAACTGAAGTATTCACTTGTCTGGTTGAAATAAAGCCTGTTTCTGTTGTGATGTGTTTAGTGTATATGTTATTTTCATTTCTTAATCTTCATGTTCATATTTTCTGCTTTTGTACCATAAAATGAGTGTGTGTTGTATTTTTGCTACTCTCCATTTCATAATTTGAGGCTTTCACATAAGGGTGTCTTCAATAGAAGCTGTAGCTCTAGGCAGGTATCTTTTTTTAAAATAGCCTTATTGTTCTTATACAACTGACTCATGGCCAAAATATAATTACTATGTTTGGTAGTTCCAAAAAAATTTTCAACATTTGGTCATCACAAATACATCTTATCAACTTCCACCTGGCTTTAAAAAATCCAAACAACTAAGATGTTCTTGAAAAAGATAAATGTAAAAATGTACATATTAGCTACATTAGTGCCTTTTTTTTATTATTCTCCTCAATCAGTCCTACTCTCCTCTGTCAGGGAATAGCAGACCTTGGACGATGGTTCTGCAGAAGAAATCAGGGCAAGTTAGTATAATTATATAATTTTTTAATTATCTGGAATCACTTGATCTTTCATTGCCAATGTGTAAAACACTGGTTTAGCTGAAGAAATCAATTATTCCATTATACAAATATCAGTAAATGTTGCCTACATATAGCCAGGCTTTTTTATGATGAGAAACTTGTAGCTTGAGGATCTTTATATTCACCTGAATCATAGAAACTTTCCTTTGGCTCAATGTTAAAAAGAAACTTGACAAGACTCAGGAATTTTTATCTTGAACTATATGAATTCAGGATGGTCAGGTGTTCCAGAGTATGGCTTTTGATCATGAGACAGCTTCAGTGTGGATCTAGCTTGGCCATTAACTAGCTGTGTGGGTAAGCCACTAACCCTCTCTCTAAACCCTGGTTTCCTCATTCATAAAATGGGGCAAACAATTTTTACCTCCATATCTAAAGAGCTTAGCACAAAGGCTGGCACATAGGATATGTTAGTTGTACTGGGAAGAGAAAAGCATATGTCTTAAACTAACATGTGATGTCAGTGGTGTTTAATCTTCTAGAATGTGGGGAGCCCATTTTAGCACAGAGATACAGATCTTTCTGTGCTAGGACAAGTCCACAGCCCTGTGTCCACAATTCCAAGATTCCAAACTCTTAAAATGTATCTTGATAACGCACTTGACAGTAAAAAGCTGACTTCAGCATTATTCATCTCACTCTGTAGGACTCCTCATATTTTGTTGCAAAGCTACTGATATGTTTGATTACAGGGTACCGCCACAGACTCTACTTGGGGTGTTAAGCAGTGAACAATTTTGAATTGTGAAAAACATCTGGTGCCAAGAGTTTTAGATAAAGGGATTGTGGAAATATCGTTGTATTCTTCAGCTTAGGTAGCATATGCAGATTCAGAGTCCCTTTGTTGGGAACTGTTATTACAGATAATTTATGCTTGACGTCATCCAGTCATACAAGAAATAAGAAGCTACTTTGCGCCAGGAAAGGAGCTGAGGAAGCCAAGAGGAATTGGCTATAACCCCTGCAGTTCAGCAAGCGAGAGAGTCTCAGACCAATTTGTGTCATGGGGGTCATTCACAAATATTTAAATCAGTGAACGAAATGAAGACCCACGCTCCCAGACCTTACATTCCAGAAGGAAGACAGATAACCACTAAATAAATAATGTTAGATCAGTAATACAAAGAGAAAAGGAGGTGAAGTAAAGGACGAGAGAAGAGGTAGTTCCGTTTCAAAAGCAGGAGGGGAAAAATGTCTTTGGTAGAGTGGTCAAAGACAACCTCTTCTACAAGGTGAGGTTTGAGCGGAGTCAGGTGAAGTTGGGAACACACAGAGTAAATATCTGGGAGAACATTTTTACTCCTGGCAAATGAGAACAGAGGTTTTGAGGAACCGTGAGGATCCCAGTGTGTGTAAACAATGGGAGGCGTGACAGGAAATGCAGTTTCAGGAGTACCCGTGGGCCAGGCCCAATATGAGGTCTGTAGGTGAGGGTAGAGAGAGGGCTGCACCTGAAGGAGGAGCGGGTCGCTTCTAGAGGAGGGGGCTCGAGAAGTTTTCATAGAGTCCTGACCAGTGAGTACCGACCACTGGGTGGGCCAGGAGGGCAGGGCTTCCCAAGCAGAGAGAGCAGGGTGAGAGAAGCATTGAGAGAAGAACCGGTTGGGTTTTTCAGGGAACTAGAAGCTGTTTGCTTCAGCTGGAGCCTGGTTGGTGGGAGAGAAACCAGATACCAGGAGAGAAGAAACCCGCCAGATTATGGAAGGAATCATATTCCATGCTAAAGATTCTAGTGTTTTCTGTAGTCAGTGAGCCATCAAAGGGTTTCAAATAAAGTGAAGCTAGAATTAATCGGACTTCAAAGTGGTAACAGAGCAGAATGTCCTACGGAGGTAAATGAGTAAACCAGTTATTGTGCGTTTGAATGTATAACACCATTTTACATCATGTTTACCTCAGTTCCTCTATTGTGTCAGACTTCATGCACTAACTGCATAGTGGACCACATTTCTCTGTAACTAAAAGGGTTATATAAGCTCTTGAGAATTTTCCCACAGGACAAAGCCTGCTAATAGCTACAATCCTGCTATAATTCCATTTAGTGATTAGGAAGATTTCAACACCAGTGATCACCATTTACTCCATTACTTGTGAGAACTATTTGGAGGGAATGCTCTTTTCCTCCCAATGATCAGAAGATGACCCCAAATTTGTGAGGAAATTTGAATTAATGCCCATTTTTTACTGGGTCTACCAGGTGCCCATTATTCACTCCAACTACTTAATTTTGATTGAATGCCTATGATCTGGGAGGCATTGGGTAAGTTCGGGGATACATTCAGTGTAAGACAGCAAGGTCACTCCTTTTATCGGGCTTACATTCTCATGAGGGAGGTGGACTTTAACCACATGAACCAACAAATAGGAAAATAGCATTTAGTGATCAATGCTGTGAAGATAAGAAACAGGGTGATATGGTAGAGAGGGAAGTAGGGGACTTCTTTAGTAAGATGAGCATGAGATACAAATAGGAAATGATGGCCTCAGCTCTTGAGGAACAGCCATTAGGTTTATCTTAGTTTCATTCACTACTGCCTCCTCAGTGAAAATGAAAGTTGTTTTAGGGAAACAGTTTGAAAGCTAGTTCATTTGCTTTTTATTTTACTTAGAATAATCAATTTAGTTCCCATATGAATTTAAAATTGTTATGTTCCATGGAATAATATTAATTTAGTAATGCACTGTTTTTACTCCTCACTCATTTCATGAAACAATATTATTTGAGCTGTTCAATTGAATCTTTATTGTCAATGCCTTTGTCATTTAGTCATCAGAGTCATTTAGTGATTTCCAGTGCACACGAAGTCTGACACATGGCACTTTTTTGCATCTACTCATGCTATTGAGACTGGATTATTTTTTAACCAATTCCACAAGCACTTATTCCACCAATGACCTCAATTATTTGTTTAATTTTTCAAAAGTGTTATATTGGCGATGCCACAGTGTAACCATCTATGTAGTGCCTTTTATGGTTCACTTTCAAGGGTTAGTTTATAAGTATTCATCACTCGCAATACAAAAATAAAAGATACTAATAAAAGATCATTACAAGTCTTTGCCTCTTTTTGTGCTCACTCTATCAGGTAAACACTAAACATTCCAAAGTAGAATTAATTGAGGTTATTTCAGCTAATGTTGTCTCCAATTCTCAACCAGTCTGCAGTGAGAATTCATCTTCTAAGTATTCTTAGGGTGCCTGGGTGGCTCCGTCGGTTAGGCATCCGACTCTTGGTTTCATATCAGGTCATGATCTCCAGGTACATTAGTTCAAGCCCTGCACCAGGCTCTGCGCTGACAGCATGGATCCTGCTTGGGATTCTCTGTCTCCCTCTCATTCTCTGCAACTTCCCCGTTCACCCTCTATTTCCCTCAAAAAATTAATTGATTAATTAGTTAACTTTAAATAATTAAACTTAAGTATTTTTTATAATTTTAACAAGTTTTACATGCATATAATCTAAAGTTAAGTAGTTCCCGAAGACTGAAAAAATAGCAGTAACCATGCTTTCTTTTCCTTCTTGTTTTTTGTCCCCCTTTCTCTTTATACTTTATTAATGACACATGGTAGTTTCTCAGTAAGTGAAGGCAAAGCCAAGGGCTGGGAAAGGGTACTTGGATAAGTCAGACCACCAGGATTGTAGCTAAGACTCAGAGCCACAGGAACGATCCTGACTGGAGAATAATGGGGAGGGGTATGTTCAGCATTCCAGCCAATGCCTGGGTATATTTTTATCAGAAACTCGTTTTGCAACATTTGCTGTTGGTCTTTCTTGTTTTATCTCACTGTTCTGAGCAAAGCAGCTTCCCAGATAAGGGTAAGGTGACAAGCGGGAATTTTTTGAGTAGTTGTATGTTTAAAGCTTTCCAAAAATATTTTTATTATATGCTCATACTCAATTGATAATTGAGTATAGAATGTTAGGTTAGATTTTTTCCCCCAGAATTCTGAAGGCATCGCCCCTATTCTTGTCAAGCTTCTGGTGTTACTGTGAGAAAGCCTGATGTCATTCTGACTCCTGATCTTCATTATGTGATTTCTTCCCCCCTCTTTCCTGGGGGGAAACTTTTAGAAACTTACCAATTTCTGGTTTCAGCCCCAACCTGTCAAGAGCTTGGAATTCATCCCTCCCATCCTTATAAGATAAAAGCTAAAAACTGAAAATCAATACATTTTCTTGGGCTCATCGAGAATTGAGGTGCCACCCTGAAATTTGAAGAGCAAATCACAGCTGAAATCAGTTTACCTAGCACCCACAAACCGATGGGTAGACTTACATGGCTATTTTGACAAACCGGTGGAGAATGAGTGCAAACCAGCAGCAGAAAGAAATTCCTGGGGGCCCACAGTCTCAGGGAGGGGTCTCCACACTTTCATAGGCTGTACCTCCAGGAACTTCATCAGGCTCTCACGGTGAAGAGCTGAGAAAAATTCTCTTGTGTCTCTGGCAAAAGGAAAGTAAAAGGAACCATTTTGAAATTAGCCTAGAGTATTTTCCATGAAAAGGGCTGGTTTCCATGGGTCAGTATTTCTTTTTAGTTTTTTTAAATGTTTACTTATTTTTGAGAGAAGAGAGACAGAGACAGAGACAGAGTGTGAGTGGGGGAGGGGCAGAGAGAGCTGGAGACACAGAATCCAAAGGAGGCTCCAGGCCACCGGGTGCCCCTCCAGAGGTCAGGATTTTATCAGAGACTTATCTCACCTCAGCGGGGAAGGAAATTTCCTAACTTCAGCTTCCTCTTGCCTCCCTATCTCAACTAAGGCTGAGGGAGGGGGTGGAGGAGAGGATACAAGGAGGAGGCGGGAAAATGGGAATGCTGGGAAACACTTGAGCCCAGAGCCCAGGACACAGGCCCATCAGAAGACTGAGATTTCATCTTAAGATTATGAATGTTTCCCCTCCTCACATTGTACCACCACATCAACATGGCTTCTATATAATAATAGTAGATTACAGCTCAAAGAGAGCTGTAAGGTGCAGATTCTATTCAAGAACTGATTAGGGAAACTCAAAGACAACAGAGGAGTTAAAAGCAAGGACACAGGGGCATCTGGGTGGCTCAGTTGGTTAAGTGTCCAACTCTTGATTTCGGCACAGGTCATAATCTCGTGGTTCGCGGATTCAAGCCCCACCTCTGGCTCCACGCTGAGATGCAGGGCCTGCTTGCCATTCTCTCTCTCCCTCTCTCTCTTCCCCTCCCCCACTTGTGCTCTCTCACTCTGTCTCTCTCTCTGTCTCTCAAAATAAATAAATAAACTTTAAAAAAAGACACAAGGAATTTGAAGCCTCTGGCACTTACAGCTACAGCAACATTAAACACAGCCCAACTCCTACCCAGAGTCACATAAACCTCACGCCAAAAACCACTGTCCCTGTTTGTTACCTAATGCATCCTTTGTAGCTTTCAGTAAAAGATTATATGACATGCAAAAAGACAAGAAAAAAAAAAAAAACAGTCTGAAGAGATCAAGCAAACATCAGACTCCAATATGACCTAGATTTTGGAATTATCAATCAGGGAATTTAACATAAATATGTTAAGGATTTTAATGGAAAAAGTAGAACAAGAACTGATTGGCAATGAAACAGAGAGATGGAAAATCTAATGAGGAATCAAAAGGAAATACTAGAAATTAAAAATGCTGCAACAAGAAATGAAGAATGCCTTTGATAGGCTCATCGGTAAACCAAACATGGCTAAGGAAAGGATCAGTGAGCTTGAAGATATGTCAATAAAATCTTCTAAACTGAAATTCAAAGAGAAAATGCAGAATGAGAAAGATAGAACAGCATACCTAAGAGCTGTGGCATAATTTCGAACAATACAACCTATGCATAGTTAGAACACCAGAAGAGGAGAGAGAATGGAGCTGAAGAAATATTTGAAGTAATAATGGCTGAGAATTTTCCAAAATTAATGACAAATACCAAAACACAAATTCAGGAAGCTCGAGGATTTGGGCAAGAAAAAAATCTACATCTAGGCATATCCTATTCAGAATTGCAGAATATCAAAGACAAAGAGAAAACTCTGAAAGAAGCAAGGAGTTGGGGCGGGGGGGGGGGGTCTTACATATCAGGAGAACAATGCTATGGCTTACCACTTACCACTTACAGTGGACTTCTCCTCATAGACCACCCAAGTGACAAGAGAATGGGTTAAAAATAGTTAAACTATTAGGGCACCTGGGTGGCTCAGTCAGTTGAGGGTCTGACTCTGGCTCAGGTCATGATTTCACCTTTCATGAATTTGAGTCCCACATGGGGCTCTGCAATGCAGATCCTGCTTGGGATTCTGTCTTTCCCTCTCTCTGACTCTTCCCCACTTGCTCTTTCTCTCTCTCTCTCTCTCTCTCTCTCTCTCAAAATGAATTAAAAAAAAAAACCATTGAAAGAAACTTCTCTGCTTCACCAGTATTCTGAAAAAAAAAAAATATATATATATATAATATATATATAAATAATACATATATAATGATAAGCCTTAGTGTGAATGTATTTTCATTGGCTAAACTAGTTACATAATGGATTCCTTCAAACTAAAAATTTATATCCTTCAGTTCTGAGAAATTTTCTCATATTATTTCTTTGATAATTCCATCCCCTCTCTGATCTCTTGCTCAAGAGTTACTCTTGTTTGGATGTTGGACTTCCTGTACTGGTTGTCTAATTTCCATATCCTTTGTCTTCTAGTTTTCATCTTAATCTTTTTGCTCCATTTCAATTTTATCTTCCAGCTCTTCTAATGAGTTATTATTACTATTTCCACCATGAGACTGAATTTCCCAACAACTATTTTTATTGTCTGATTTTTTTTGTGGCCTTTGTTTTACTTCTCAAAAAAATATTTTGTCTTTTATGTTTTTTACATCTCTGAATAGTCTGCCTTCCAAGTTGCTTTTTCTATGTGTTTTGGTTTCTGTCTTTCATTTTAGAGGCTTTTTCTTTATGTCTTGTGACCCTTGTGTGACAAAAAGTTGATTGAAACTTTAAGTAAGGGGTGGAACTTGTTGATTGGATGTCACTGTAAGATGATCTAGCTCAGCCATTTCTTTGGAGACACCCACTATCAGTATCTTTGGATCTTTTCTCCAGGATTTGCACTATCCTCCAGAGAAGGTGTTTCCCATCTCCTTTCTGGAAGTATAAGCTTGACTGCAACATTCTGGGGGTGAAATGGCGGGCAGAATCTGAACTTTTAGAATAAGAGGCAATGGGGTATAGGTAGCACTCTGGAGCCACCTGCTGTATGAGCTTAAACAAGTTAACATCTCTGTGATTGACTTTCCTCAGCTGTTAAATGCAAACAAAATTTGTTAGGAGAATTGAACCAGTTAGTATATGTAAAATGTTTTAAAGACTACACAAGCACCAGGTAAATGTTGGCTGTCATCATAAATAGACGTACTTAATTCCCCTATTTCAATACCATACCCTATCCACAATAATGCCAAATGTTGATCCATCCAGGTGTCTCTCAATCTCTCTCTCTCTCCCATGTATATAAATACACATGTATATACACACACATGTATATACACACACATGTATATACACACATGTATATACACACACATGTATATACACACATGTACACACACATGTATATACACACATGTATATACACACATGTTTACACACATGTATATACATACACATGTATATACACACATGCATATACACACACATGTATATACACACATGCATATACACACATGTATATACACACATGCATATACACACATGTATATACATACACATATACATGTATATACATATACATGTATATACATACACATATATACACACATGTATATACGTATACGTATATACACACATGTATATACGTATATATACATACATGTATATACGTATACATATATATACATACATGTATATACATATACATATATATGTATATGACAACTATATATACACATATATAGTTATTTGTTATTTTGTTTTTACAAAATTATGAATCAAAACAGCAAAAGCAGATTTACAGAGCTACATATCAATAACAAAACCATAAGGAAACAAAATGTTTGAGAGACATCTTAAAAAGTTTGAAAAGAACACGTGTGGCTAAAAGCCTACAGTTAAACTATGGTTGTACAACAGGCTATATTCATTCTTTCATTTTCTCAGTAAGTTCATCCTTATATTTTGCCTTTCTCTTTTTCACCTTGTCAGGATTTGGCTTTGCAGTCAAGAATTTTTTTTCTGATCTTTGCCATGTTTTAGCCTGGTGAGAACTACCTCTTAGGGGTAAGAAAATAGATCTTGCTTCGTGAATGCCCAGTTGCCCCCTTAACCTTCTCATACTGCACCCATTCCATGTAAATAACATATATCTTTCTGTACCCCTGGACTAACTTGCCAATTTGGTGACCTTTGCAGTGTCCTCAAACCATCTGGCCCTCATCAGCCCTGTAGATGGGCTTGGCACATTGTACTTTTGCTGCAGCTTGGCCATTGGGGAAGATTGGATCTTTCTGTGCATGTGCAAGGGGGCCTTGATGGGGTGTTTGAGATTTTTGCTGCAGTCCAAGGTCACAAAGGATTTGAACTTCATGGTAACCATCTGCCTGGCACTGGGCACTCTCCTTTATATTTTATTTTTTGATAGTTACTGCCAATTTGCCCTTCCAGACAGTAAGATTACACACATTGTAGATGATTTTTGGTAGTGCTTACTTTCATACACACTCATCCACATTAGGTATTATCAATCCTTTCATATTTCCAATCATAGAGATGAAAAATGGTATCTCCTTTTAATATGCATAGAAAGTCTTTGAGATCTTACTGATCCAGAGCTTTTGATTCTAATGTTGGGAATTAAATTGAACTTGTCAGGTCAAAAGAGAAGCTATTGTACAGTCTTTGGGAAGGCAATGCAGTTGAGCCTTTTCAATGAGCCTGCTTTGGTTAAAGCCTGTCTTTAAGCTAGAGTGTGACTGTGGGCGAGTCCCCTAACCTCTGAAAGCCTCAGTTTGTTCAGCTGTAAAATGAGGATAAAACTCGTTGTTCCCTCATATGATTGTAAGGATTAAAAGATGATGAAAAAGAACTGAGAGCTGTGCCTGGCTCAGGGGCTCATGCTCAGTAAAACTCAGTCACGGACAATCCCCGGAGGGCGCAGCTATTCACACTGCCTCTGCCTTTGCCTCTGCCTCCAAGAATTATGTATGTGACCTGGTACATTGTCTTTCTTTGTTGGCCTTCTGTGAATGTTGGGTTTTTTGTCATGTGTGGGCAATCATTTTCTCTTTATGCAAGGTCTGAAGGTTATAAAAATGCACTTGTTAAGTATATTTAATGTCCTGTCTCATTGGCTATTTTATCCTCATGGTATCTTCATGAACTAGGCAAACGGGTGATGTTATCTCTACTTTACATCAAGAAAATCCAGGCAGAGAAAGCCAAAGCAGCTTCTCCAGGTTAAAAGAATAAGTTGGATGGGGCACCTGGGAGGGTCAGTGTGTTGAATGTCCAACTCTTGATTTCAGCTCAGGTCATGATCTCAGGGTTGTTGGATAGAGCCCCATTCTGAATGTGGAACCTGCTTAAGATTATCTCTCTCTCTCTCCCTCTGCCCCTTTCCCCAGTTCACTCTCTCTCTCTCCAAAATAAAAATTAAAAAATGAAAAACTAAAAGAATAAGTTGGTAGCAGGTCTTGGATGAAAATCTCAATTTTAATAGTTAGGAAATGCCAAAGTGTGGCTTTATTTCAGGGGAACTAACTTGGTATAATATATGAATGCCGACTCTAGTAAGTCAGTAAAGATGAATTATAATTAACATAACAGCTATTCATAGACAAACACTTCATTTCTAAAACATCTAATGGTTTTTGGAAACTGTGCAAATAGTTAAAATATTACAAATGCATTGGAATTAATATTAGTAGCACATCCATCTTGTAAAGTAATGAACTAAATTGCTGTTATATTTGTATTATAAAATAAGGCAAATCAACCTAATTTTGACTATTGTTCAATAGCAGGATGGATCCTTAAAAATAGTTGTCAGCTCAGAGTCTCATAAGGCTTCCTGAAAATTACCTCAAAAAGAATTGAGGCACAGATATATTATCGAATGAGAAATAAAAATGTATAATTAAAAATAAAATAGTAGCATGGTCCCAAATTACATGAAGCAAAAATGGATAGAACTGAAGGGAGAAATAGAAAATTTGACACTAGTTGGAGATTTCAATATCCACTTTCCCATAGTGGATGGAAGAGTGAGAAGATCAACAAGGAAATAAAAGACTTGAACAGCACTGTAAACGCCGTAGACCTGACAAGACATCTATAAGACACTCCAGCGGAGCACAGCAAAGCACCGCTAAGACATAGCGGCGGAGTGCACCCGCTCCTTCAGGGCCCATGGAGCAGTCTCCATGATAGACCACCATGCATGCAGGACCATGCAACCAGCCCCACGAAGTTTAAAAAGATCGAAGTCATTCAAGTTATGCTCTCTGAGGACAACAGAATTAAATTAGATATCAGTAATAAGAGATACCTGGGGAATTCACAAATCCATGAAACTTAATACACTCCTAAATCATCAATGGTCAAAGAAAAAATTACAAAGGAACTCAGAAACTGCTTTGAGGTCAATGAAAAGGACAACACAAATGTCAAAACTTTATTGGATGCGGTTAAAGTGCTTAAATTATGGCTGTGGATCCTATTTGCCTATAAAAAGGGATGACGTGAGGAGGCCTATGACATGGACGATGCTCAAAAATACACTGAGGGAAAGAAGCCCATCACAAAAGACCACATGTTGTATGATTTGATTTGTATAAAATGTCCAGAAGAGGCAAATCTATAGAGAAGAAAGTAGGTTAGCACCTTCCTAGCGCTGGGGATTTGGGCAAAATGAAGAGCCACTGCTAATAGATACGAGGCTCCTTTTTGGGTGATGAAAATGTTCTAAAACTGATTGAGTGGTGGTTGTACAACACAGCTAGGAAACATGGAGTTATGCACTTTAAATGGATTAATTAAATGGCATTTGAATTATATTTCAGTAAAGCTGTTTTATCAAATGCAAGTTAAATGTGAAGATTGAAAAAAATACTTTGAATATTGCACAAAAGCAAAATTATGTATGTTAATAATTGGATGTCCTTTTTTTTTTTTTTTAATCTTTATTTTTGAGAGAGAGACAGAGACAGAGCATGAACAGGGGAGGGGCAGAGAGAGGGAGACACAGAACTTGAAGCAGGCTCCAGGCTCTGAGCTGTCAGTACAGAGCCCAACACAGGGCTCAAACTTGTGAACAACGAGATCATGATCTGAGCTAATTCGGACGTCCAACTGACTCAGCCACCCAGATGACTCCCCCCTCCTTTTTTTGATCTAACAGGCATCATTTTAAATTTTGTAAAATAGTCTACTTTTTAGACTAACAAGTTTTTTGTTTTGCTTTTCCACCTTCCTTTCTCTGGACATTTCTTGAATTATCACATTTTTAGACACCACCACCAAGCACATTCAGTCAAATTTGTGTAGCCCAAAGTTGATGTCACAGTAGGGGCACTGGGTATAAAGGCAAATAGTCTCAGCTGCCGTTGTGAAAATTGCTGGGTGTTTTTTGAAACAAATCAATTTCCTTCTTAATTTTTGCAGTTCCAGGGGCACCTGGATGGCTCAGTCAGTTAAGCATCTGACTTCAGCTCAGATCATGATCTCAGGGTCCATATGTTTGAGCCCCGCGTCGAGCCCTTTGCTGACAGCTCAGAGCCTGAAACCTGCTTCAGATTCTGTGTCTCCCTCTCTCTGCCCCTCCCCTGCTCGCTCAATTTCTCTTCCTCTCTCTTAAAAATAAATAAACATTAAAAATTAATTTTTGCAGTTCCAACTTAAGGAGAGCTTTAACTTTTCCCTTACATCAGGGACTGTTGTTTTTTTTTTAATACTTGATTTTTCCTTTCCGCTTCTCTTCCTCCCTTCACTCAGCTCAATGAAATTTACGGTGGCTATTTTAACCAGGCTTGGCATCTGAAGAATTTATGTCATTTGGCGGTCCTGACATGGCTAAGGGATTATGTCTGGGTTAGCACATTCCATAAGTGAGACAGGTTGATTTTGTGTCTCTTTAAGAAAAACCTAAATTTTAATTTTCAAGATAACTTAAATTTTACACTAGTTGTTTTCCACTGGCTACTCAAGTTTATTTACCCTGGCATAGTAAATATCTTTTCATAGTATGTTCTCAGACTGTTTTTTTCCTACACTGTTCTCTAGACTTTATGTTGTGTGTGTGTGTGCATATGTGGTATATAGGGGAGAGACCCCAAGTTAATCCTGCAAGTAATGAATCTAGAGTTTATATCAAAACTGTAGTTTTGGCAGAGTGTATTTTTAAATTTGATATCTGAATAGTTTGCCAAATGTCGCATTATTTTAAATATAGACCAAACGTGTTTTTGTATTAAGCTCCCTAAATGTGTGGGTTGGAATTAGGCAAGCTAAACGCAATTGTGGATTTTAAACAGGAACATTTATAAACATTTTCCTTTGGGGTTTGCTTACTATTGATACTGGATTTATAAATTGTGAAATGAGCACTCACTCTTGTCTATCTGCTCGTGTGCCAGCATCAACATTGAACTTATCAAGTAGTTATTTATGCAATGTTTAGACAAGCAAAGGAGAGGAAGGCAATTATTATCTGTAGATACTACCCACACAACTCAAAGCCACTTCAGAGAAATTGGTTTAGTTGTCCAGACAATTGAGTTTTGTTGGCTCCACCCTGAGCATTTATTTATTTATTACCATCTATTTACTTACTATATTTCTTAATTTTTGAGCCAGAGAGGGGGGTGGCAGAGAAAGAGGGACAGAGGATCCAAAGAGGGCTCCATACACTCTATCAGTACAGAGCCCGACGCAGAGCTCGAACCCACGAACCATGAGATCATGACCTGAGCCACAGTCAGATGCTTAATGGACTGAGCCACCCAGGCACCCTTCCCATGAATATTTAGTTGATGGCACAATTCTTCCTGTTCTTCAGCCTGTGTCTACCATCTACCCCTGACCTCTGCTGTCTGTGGCAGTCACAGCAGTGGGGGTTGGGGGGGCCTCGAACTAAGCAGGAGGTCTGTCTCGGCAAAATCAAGCTGTAGGGATCTCTGTTCATCATAAAACTCAGTCTCAGAGAAACCCTAAGGCCCATTTCTGCTTCGGTGGCCATCGAGAAAGATGTAACCTCACTTGGATAGAAGAAATTAACCTTTTCAAAAAATTTTTTTAATGTTTATTTATTTTTTTAAAGAGAGAGACAGAGCATGAGAGGAGGAGGAACACAGAGAGAGGGAGACACAGAATCTGAAGCAGGCTCCAGGCTCTTAGCTGTCAGCACAGAGCCCAACGCGGGGCTCGAACTCACAAACCGTGAGATCATGACTTGAGCTGAAGTCGAATGCTTAACCAACTGAGCCACCAAGGTGCCCCCAAATTAACCTTTTTAAAAGGGTATAGAGAGTTAAGATTGGTTTTAAAAAGAAAACACCGAACT
This sequence comes from Hyaena hyaena, assembly GCF_003009895.1. Classification (NCBI taxonomy): domain Eukaryota; kingdom Metazoa; phylum Chordata; class Mammalia; order Carnivora; family Hyaenidae; genus Hyaena; species Hyaena hyaena. The sequence goes on from NW_024081264.1 coordinate 112,389, forward strand.
GCCAAGCAAATTCAAAATACGCTGGCATGCAAACTCTAAGATGTAGAGATTTATAAACTCATTATGTAATGTGAACTACTCATTAATTACCACTCAGGTGTGAATGAATGTCAGCTCTTACTCATGGATCCAGTGCTGCAGAAGAGCTTGAGTGGACGCCCCGAGAGTCTTGCCTTTGAACTCGGGAGAAGTGAACTTTGATCACTCAAGTGGTAAATCGCAAAACTATGCTCAAGGCCTTGCCCAAAGCAAGGTTACCAAGTATAAGAAGCGGAAATTAGACGCTCCACTGTCATTCTGACTTAAAAATTCCTAAATAAATGTTAAACGTCTGTTTAGAAAAAACCCATTAGGAAGGTGCCAGATTATTAGCCTGCTTTGAACTGTCTTGAACTCTCCAAAGGTTCTGACTGGCACAAAAGAAGACGGAGGGCTTGGAACAGAGATGATCTTTAACACCCTCCAAGCCTGAGCTTCTGTGACTCTGAGCATCAGGCACCGGGACTGCCCTTTACAAAGCTAACACGTGGAAATAAAAGGTGTTTACACAGAAAAGGTTCATAACAATGACAGTGCTGACAGATTAAGCCTGTCATGTGCTCGGCACTCCTGAAACATCTTGCACGGTCCGCAACATCCAGACAATGAAGGAGGCAGGGGTTCCCTTCGTCACTGAACAGGAGAAAAGACCGGGGCTTGAGGAGAGTAAGGAACACACTCATGATCACGTGCCAATAATCCTGAACCGGCCTTCCGGAGAAAATCTAGGTTTCTTTGGGTCTAAATGATCCAGATGTTCGCTTCTATTCTCCAAAGGGGATTGTGTATCAAGGCAATGCCTGTGTAACTATCGAGATTTCTTCACAATTTCACATTGGCTGGTCTGAGGTCCTCTCTGAGGTGCCTTCCTTCTTTGTTATTCAGTTAATGTTCACATTCTTCCCTTTGGCCTTGTCTCTTTTTCCTTCTTCATACCTCCACCACATTCCCCACCAGCACTGACGCTAGACTTGCACAGGGTAGAGCGCTTCTAAGACAAACTACAAACAAAAAACATATTCACTAAACTTTTATGTGGTTGAAATAATATGTATTTCGCCTTGTCCAGGAAAATATCTGTGACTCTACAAAATACTGACTTGTCGGAGGCCAGCTCCGACAGGTCCAGGGGTCCCTGAAGGAGGGACGGTGTCGGCGAGAGAGAGAGTGAGAGAGCCCCGGAGATCCTTTCTGATCACCAGGCAGGCATCTCCGTCCTGTCGGTTTTTGTGTCTTTATTTAAAGATTTTGTGTCTTTATTTGAAGGTTCAGCAACAAGATGAAGTCAGAGAAAGGAATTTCTTACAATAGGGGGCCTTTTGTGATAACAATAGTAGAATTAGTCCGACCAAGGAAATAACGGACTGTTCTTAGTGAAAAATAGGATAACATATAGGTCAAATTGTATATAGATAAGCTAGGAGTATTTTGTCTGGCTCTCAAGAGGATGAATGTTTCTGAATTGGTTTGTTTGTGGAGACTATCATGGGGGCCCTGAGTGGGTCAGTCTTTTGCCCCTGGGTTATGTTTTAGCTACTCTTATCTATCCTCATCCCAGCTGCCAGTGTAAGGGAGGGTGTTTGTGGAAAGTAGGCCTTGAGGAAGGGACTGTTATGTTTCACCAATTAGCAAAGATATATGTGGTAACTATGTTTTGCTCTTAACCCCAAAATAGGCCCTTGGTCTCAGGGCCAGGCTCAATTGTAATTCTTGTGTTCTTAACCCCCTAAGTCTCAGATCTGCAAGGCCCATAGGAAGAGCCTTTTGACAATCGCCCACAGAGCTTTCATCTAAAATCTCTTTTGTAAAAGCAGAAATATGCTTTTCCTTATGAGGTATCTGTATTCAGAATATGGGTCTGATATGGAATATTGTGAGGCCTGGTCAATACCAGTAGGCTTATATCCAACATGAGCCAATAGTAGCAGAAGGAGATACCAGTTTTCATTTCTCATGGCAGGAACTGCAAACATTGTCACTTCCTTGCTGTGATTGCCATCCAGAGAGGCCGGTGTGGCTCCCAGCACTGACTGGTCATTGCAAAGACCCATGCCAAAATTATTTTTGAAGGATGGAACGATTATTGATCTCTGTATCAATTTTTTGTCTCATGTATTGAAATAGATGCTTCTATTTTATTCAATAACTTGTATTCTTAGCTCTGATGTTACTTTTGAATATTTATGGTTTTCATAAAAACCAGTTCATCTTGATGTGATTTCTTTTTTTTTTTAACTAATCTTTGAATTCTAAATTTTAGGAGAGAGGTATATAGAAATTACGGTATTTGGCTTTCGGTATTTCTCATTTAAATTTTTTTAGTGGTAATGCAATTTTTTGTTTCAGGGAATAAATCTTTTTTGATAGGTAATTAATTTTTTAAAGATGATTTATTTATTTTGAAAGAAAGAGAGAGAGCAAGAACACAAGGGGGGAAAGGACAGAGAGAAAGGGAGAGAGAGAGAATCCCAAGCAGGCTCCGTGCTATCAGTGTGAGCCCCACAGGGGGCTTGATCTCACAAACCCTGAGACCACGACCTGAGCTGAAATTAAGAGCCCAACGTCCAACCAACTGAGCCACCCAAGTGCCCCAATAGCTAATTTTTAAAACGGCCTATCATTTTATCATGTTTACAATTTATATTATAAAACCCTTGTCTTCTAAATCCATTCCTGTCCTTAAAGATGGCTTTAAAAAAGAATTTTTATTGAATTATATTTATTCCTGTTCAATTTTGTTTTCTCCCTGGAAATGATGTCGGCCAGACAGAGTTCTTTTTGTAAATCATATTCTTTGTTCTCAGGGGCGCCTGTGTGGCTCAGTCGGTTAAGTGTCTGACTTCGGCTCAGGTCATGATCTCACAGATCATGGGTTTGAGCCCCGCGTCAGGCTCTGTGCTGACAGCCAGCTCAGAGCCTGGAGCCTGTCTTCAGATTCTGTGTCTCCCTCTCTCTCTCTGACCGTTCCCTGCTCATTCTGTCTCTCTCTCTCTCTCTCTCAAAAACAAATAAAACATTAAAAAAATTTTTAAAAACAAAAACAAAAAACAAATTCTTTGTTCTCAGTCACTTAGTCCAGTGCAGCTGCTTAAGTTACAGTAGCATCTCAGATGTCACATGGCTTTTATTGAAGAAGATTCTTGTAATATGGAGTATCTTAGTGTGGTGTAGACCATTATGCCTTCATATAACCTGGAGGGTTTGCTTACAGGCTGATTTGGGGACCTCCCAAGACCTTCTGAATCCAAATCTCTGGCGTTGAGGTTTGCATTTTTAAAAATCTCCAGAATGCATTTTTAAAAATCTCCCCAGTTGATCCTTAACCGCTTAAAATTTGAGAATCACTGTACTAAAAGTTATATTGCTTCAAGCATTAAAAACCATATCCACGTTTCAAGTAAACCTTCCTGATTCTCCAGCAGGCGAATCACACCCAATGGTGAGGACAGTGTCCATCTCTTTCACCTGGGAAAACACAGACCCCAAGCCATATCACCCACAGGCACCGCAGGACAGGCTCAAGGGATAGGAATGTCAGGTCACCATTCAACGGAGTCTGTAAGGCAAGTAGTTAATCAGCACTACCCTAAAGATCTAACCAGCAGATGTAAAATTAATATATTTTTCAGATTCCCAGCATTCTGCAATGGAACAAAGCTCCAGGATAGCGAAGTGGCATCAGAAGGTGCATCACATCTGCTCACATGACTCATGGACCTGCAATCAACACAGCTGCCTTTTACTCTTAAAAACTCTCAGTGGCAAGCCATTAGGGAGTTTGGGACTTTTGAGCATCAGCTCCTCATTCTCCTGGGTGGCACCTCACCAGTAGAGAGCGTATCTTCTTTCACTGCAAAAGCCCAGTGTCCATTTTCCTTGGCTTGCTGCACATTGGGCAGATGAACTCTTGATTGGGTTACCATTGCTGGAAAGCAGCATTGTTTGATGAGCAGCTATGAATGAAACACCCAATTGCTGCTAGTGGCACCACAGCAGTCAACCACCTCTCCTGCAGGATGCCTTGGTTCTTGGTATTGTTCTTTCTAGAACAATACGTGAGGGAGTCCCCCACATTATGTCAAAACAGATTTTGCCAGCACAGTTTTGTAGTCTAGTTTTCAGCCTCTGTTCCACTCCCACACTTTTCCAATACCCGCTTTGGCCTCAGAAGGGAATGTTCTCAGTTCAGTTTGCAGGGGAGAAGGAATATCTTAGCGAGGTGCCTACTCTGCTTCAGTCTGTCTGAGGTTGGCCTTGGGTGAGCCACTAGCCTCTCTCCAAAAGACATCTCCATAAGGTCAGTCTGCACTCACTGTTGCTGTCGTCTCTGAGTACTCAACAGTTTGTGCTTTCTAAGCACGCTGCACACACACTGGAAACTTTAAGAACGAGTTGTGTGGAAACTTAAAAGATTCCATTTTTTCCAAAAAGATGGTTGTCCTGAATGGCAGAGGCAGTGCTGTGGGAGAATTATTTTAGTCTATAGGAAAACAGCAATCACACTTTTCACCTAGGGGTCCTTCAAACTTTCCCCAACAAAAACAGCAGCAAAAATGATGACAAAAAGCTCACTTTACTAACAGAGTATGCTTATAAATGTTGCCATGGTGGAAGTTAAGCTAAATCCTGTTTGTTAATCTCCATTGCATGAAAGGCTTATTAAATTCAACAAGGATTTATTAACCGCTTCTTGTGAGTCGGGTGCTGAGTGTAGTCCCAAAGCTCATCTCTGGGTTGGCACAGTCCAGAGCCCTCTGATTATCTTGGGAGATATCTTTCCATTTCCTCCAAATTTAAACATAAAAGTAATTGAAATTCATTATTTCTTCTTTTAAAAAAAAATAACTAAGCCACTATGGGAAACAGTTGGAGGTTCCTCAAAAAATTAAAAATAGAGTTACTGTATGATCTGGTGATTCCACCACTGGGTATTTACCCAAAGAATATGAAAACACTAATTGGAAAAGGGACACATGCACTCCTGTGTTTATTGCAGCATTATTTACAATAACAAAATTGTGGAAGCAGCCCAAACGTCCATCGATACATGAACAGATAAAAAAGATATGTGTCATATATACAAGGGAATATTATTTAACCATAACAAAGAGTGATATCTTCCTATTGCAACAACATGAATGGATCTAGAGCATACAATGCTAAGTGAAATAAGCTAGCCAGAGAAAGACAAATACCATACGATTCCACTCATATGTGGAATTTAAGAAACAAAACAAATGAGGGGTGCCTGGGTGGCTCAGTCGGTTAAGCGTCCGACTTCGACTCAGGTCATGATCTCACTGTTTGTGGGTTCGAGCCCTGCATCAGGCTCTTTGCTGACAGCCAGCTCAGAGCTTGGAGACTGTTTCAGATTCTGTATCTCTCTCTCTCTCTCTCTCTCTGACCTGTCCCTGCTCACGCTGTCTCTCTCTATCTCTCTCTCAGAAATAAATTTTTAAAAAAATTAGAAACAAAACAAATGAACAAAGGGGAGAAAAAGAGACAAACCAGCCAACCAACCAGCCAACCAACAAATCAACCAACCAAACAAAAAATACCCAGACTCTTAACTATGGAGAACAAACTGATGGTCACCAGAGGGGAAGGGAGTTGGGGGGATGGGTGAAATAGGAGATGATGATTAAGAGGACACTTAGGTTGATGAACACTGAATGATGTATGGAATTTCTGAATCACTGTATTGTACACCTGAAGCTAACATAACAGTTTGTTAACTACCCTGTAATTAAAATAAAATTAAGATTAAAAAATAAAATAAAAAGGGGCACCTGGACGGCTCAGTTGGTTAAGCGTCTGACTTCATCAGGCCATGATCTCACAGTTCAAGGTTTCAAGCCTCGAGTCGGGCTCTGTGCTGACAGCTTGGAGCCTGGAGCCTGCTTCAGATTGTGTCTCCTCCTCTCTTTGCCCCTCCCCAGCTTGTGCCCATGTGCTCTCTCTCTCTCAAAAATAAGTAAATAAACTTCAGGATACAAAGAACCTAGAAAATGAATGTATTTCTTTGTATAGTCAATGTAGGTTTTTGACACTTAGTTGAATAATCAAGTTTATTTGTAAATTTAACCAACATACATAATTGACCTAAAGACTTCAACAGAAGGTTAATTTTTAAAACCACTTGGAAGGCCGTCTCTACAAAGCGATTTTCCCAGGACCATGTATCAGATGCAACCTAACCCGACACCACCTTTACTGCCAGAGGTTCGAGAAGCTGGGGTTGTGTGCCCCTCTTCCACAGCAAGTTTACTTTAAAAGTTATCATAATACAAACTCCACAAGGAAAAGAACTTCAGTATGGTTTCCTTTTTGTAGAGAAAAAACTCAACCTAGTTATGAGACCAAGCACAATGCAAAGAAAACCTGCAGTAACTAGTATTGAGTATTAGTAACAGTGCTGGTGTGAATAACTTGTAGTATATTCTAGAGCCCTTATAAATAAAATCCTCTCCCTTATGTTTGCATTATTCAGTTAGAGTGTTAGTTAACATATGGTAGAATGAGGACTTATGGAAGGTATAATTTGCAAAGCAGTTTGCTCTCATGAAAACAAGTGCAATCTAGTTAGGAGAAAATCAACTGAACTTTAGATTACACACACCTTAATGGCAAGACCCCCTCTCCCCATGTGAATGTAAAGCATTTAATTTAAAAATGTTGACATGACAATAATAAAATAGCTACTATAAATGCACATAGAGTATTCTATAGTTGCCAGTTTTAATAAAATAAAATTAAATAAAAATAAGTAGTGCTCCCCATGAACTGAGAAAAGGAGTGTGGCTGTTTTAAATTCTTCGGGCTCTGAAAAGTCAAAATTTCCAAATAACTGCAAATCATGTTCTCATCTGGGTATTTAGGTATCTTTACAAAGCTCTTAATTTCCAGGACACTCTGAAACCATGTTACATTGAAAAACTTGTACCATATTGGGAGGGGGGATGGGTAATGGGTACTAAGGAGGGCACTTGTTGGGATGAGCTCTGGAGGTTATACGTAAGTGATGAATCACTAAATTCTACTCCTGAAACCAATACTACACTGTATGTTAAGTAAGTTGAGTTTAAACAAAATCTTGGAAGAAAAAAAGAAAGGAAGAAAAATAAAACCTGTGCCACATTAAATTAAAGATTATTAAAACAAACGTACTGTCTTCAACTCTTACTATGTAATTACTAAAAATTTTCTCCCCAGGTTCTTTTAATTTATCCAGAACCAGAGACATGTTTTTTTTCTCACTTAATGAGGTGATAATGAAGTACAAATATAAAGAAGAAAAGCCTACTTTTTTTTCATTCTATAAATATATGCTATATTATTCTGAATAAAGTCCATCAATCTGAAAGCTTAAGCAATATGAAACCATTTCATCGCAAAGATAAATATACATATCTACATTTAGGTCAATGTAGCTGTTTCATGAACTTACAATGTGCTTTTATAGATAGTGTATCTTATCATTAATAAACATTTATATTATATTAAAAACTCCATTCAAAGCACACTTTTATTAATTGCTGCATTTCATGCAATTATGATCTCCTAAAGTGTCCTTGTTGCATTTCAATAAAGAGTTAAGGGGGGGGTGGTGTATACAAAATCCCAAGTGGTTTTGACATCTGAACCAATTACATCACTGGAGCCAAGGCTGATTTTTCTTTATAGTGACAGCTCGCTGTTCAAATGGCTGGTGATCACCCCACCCCCACCTTTTCTACTAAGTATAGGTATTTGTTAAGACTTTTATTTTTAATTTTTTTTTTTGAAACAGAGAGAGGGGGAGAGAGAGAGAATCCTAAGCAGGTTCCAGGCTCAGTGGGGGAGACCCAAGCATAACCTGAGCCCAAATCAGGAGTCTGATGCTTAACCTTGGGGGCCACCCAGGAACCTGTGTTTGTTAAGACTTTGGAGGCATATATTCTGCTTCCAGAATCAACACTGCATAGTGATTATTTCTCCATCTCCCTCCCACCCTCTGTCTCACTGTCTATCTCACTATCTTGTTTGTTTGTTTCTTTATTGTCAATAATACTTTCCTGAGGGTATTATAGGGTGAACAGGGTATAGAACAGAAACCACTTCTTTCAAAAAAAGTTAAAATTGGTTTTTGGTTTTTTGGGGTTTTTTTGTTTTTGTTTGTTTTTGTTTTGAAAGAGAGAGAGAGAGCATGAACAGGGGAGGGGCAGGGGGAGAGGGAGAAAGAGAATCCCAAGTGGGCTCTATGCCTAGTATGGAGCCTGACGCAGGGCTCGATCTCACAACCATGAGATCATGATCTGAGCTAAAATCAAGAATTGATCGTTTAACCAACTGAGCCACCCAGACACCCCTAAAGTTGGTGTTTTAATCAATCAAAGGCAGAGACTGTAAAGAACATTCTAATCACATGACTACGCCACATTTTTTTCTGTTTAAGTCAAATCAGGGTTATGATGGTAATTAATGACACACATTGACTGAAGAAGTCCATTGACGCGATTATGAAAGACAAAATTTTCTGGTTTTAGGGAAGAAACAGAATAAGCATATATCTGACCCTAACACTCCAGTCTATTGGAAAAGGCTTTTTAGCCTTTAAAAAAACTTTATACTTCTGTTGCACATCAAAACTTGGAATCATATGCTTTAAAAATATGCTATTAACAAAAGTTCATCTTGGCAGCTGGTTCAAATCCTTGCTGAAAAATATGTAATGGTTGTGGCACTCATGATTTCAGGCAGGTGACAGGACTACACTGGCACGGCGCACTAATGACAAATGTAGTCTGAATTTCCCCAACATTTTGCTGCTTTGAAGTTTGACTTTGTCCTTGGGAACACGAGGAATGTTGGACTGCCAACTCGAAAGTTATGACTGAAGATGTGCACAGCTGTTCGGGAGCATGAATGGAAGTGGGCAGTCCTCTCCTGATTCTCCCCGCCCCCCCCCCTCCGTCCCCTCCCAGCTCACTCACTCATTTAGGACACTGCCTTCATTTTCTGGGTCTTTGGAGACTTAGTGCTAAGTCAATTCGTGCTAAGTCTGAACACGGAGATAATTCATTTTCTGCATTAGAAAAGATTAACAGCCTGAGCCTGGGTGGCTCAGTCAGTTAAGCGTCCAACTCTTCATTTTGGCTCAGGTCATGATCTCACTTTTTTGTGAGTTCAAGTCCCACATTGGGCTCTGCGCTGACAGGGCAGGGCCTACTTGGGATTGTCTCTTCCTCTCTCTTCGGTCCTCCCCCACTTGTGCTCTCTCTCTCTCAAAATAGATAAACTTTTTTTAAAAGGACAAAAGATTAAGAAAAGGATAGAGGGATGTATAAAGGAAAAATACATGTTGCCTCCATTTCTCTCCCCACCTCAGCTATTGAAAACCAAAAGTCCTTATCTTGGTAGAATCTTAATGACTGGATCTGGCACAGAACAGGTACTCAGTAAATCCTACACAAATAAATGCTTCCTCCAGTTAGACTTTCCTCAGCTTATTTGGACTCACTGGTAATTTAAAAAAATTTTAATATTTATTTATATTTGAGAGAGCGAGACAGAGACAGAGCATGAAGCGGGGCAGTAGCAGAGAGAGAGGGAGACACAGAATCTGAAGCAGGCTCCAGACTCCAAACTGTCAACACAGAGCCCGATGTGGAGCTTGAACCTACACACCATGAGATTATGACCTGAGCTGAAGTTGGACGCTTCACTGACTCAGGCGCCCCATCACTGGTAATTTTTTTTATTTGTTCTGTTATATCTCCATCCATTTAACCAGAAGATATTTCCTGAAGCCTTCTAAGTGCTCTTGATAATGCAAGGAATTTGAGAAATATTTTGCCTAGACATTTTATTTCTACCCACAAGATTTTATTTTAAAAATAAACATCACTTAGGGGCACCTGGGTGGCTCAGTATGTTGAGTGTCTAACTTCGGCTCAGGTCATGATTTCATGGTTTGTGGGTTGGAGCCCCAGGTTGGGCTCTGTGCTAACAGCTCAGAGCCTGGGGCATGCTTCAGATTTTCCTTCTTTCTCTGACCCTCCCCTACTCACACACAGTCTCTCAAAAATAAATAAATGTTAAAAAAATTTAATGAATAATTCAACATCACTTAATTTTTCAAACATTTCTTCTATTTAGTACCCAGTACTTTTCTCACAACACAAGATACTTGTTTTGCTAACGAGGCCAAGAACCATCTAGATGCCTCAGTCAGGTGTTACAGGTCTGCTTAATAGTTTGGTCTGTGATAAAGCCATTAATGAGCTCAGGAATCACTTGTGAGACTTGACAGGGTGCAGGTTCCTTGGCCCTATCTGCAGAGATTTCAATTAATTTGTCCAGAAACAGATCAGGTGGTCAGTATTTTTTTTAACTCTCCCCCAAATGATTCTAAATGTGAAATCAGGGTGGAGAGCCATTGGATTCAAGGCAGCAAAGACTACTGAAGGTAAGTACTCACAATACGTCAGCATCAGGAAGCATTAGTGAGAGCTTCTGCCTGAAGGACCCTGTGTGAGGTGAAGGAAACAAGTGACCGTTTTTCTGAGCAGAAGGATGATGTGATCTAAACCATGTTTCTTTTTCGTGGTGGTTGTTCTGCCAATTTAAACATCACAAGAGTAGGGAAACCTGGCTGGCTCAGTCAGTAGACTGAGGTTGTAAGGCTTGGGGTTGAGAGTTCAAGCCCCACATTGGGTGTAGAGATTACTTTAAAAAATAATTTTAAAAATAAAAATGATAAAATGTAACCTCCTTGTGATAATTCAGTGGCACATCTAATGAGAGGTCCACTTGACTCCCATCCATCCTCCATCTCCCCAGATGTCAGTTTGGTCTGTACATTCCCATTTTTTTTCAACTCATTTGCATGTATAGGTGCTCATGGAAATATGTAATACTTAATACTATAGATTGGTTTTGGATATATACTTGTATTTTAGAAATAAAAACATAGGACTAACAAACATGAAGTTTAAGATAAGGTTATGAGAGGGAAGAAAGACATAGATGAACATGAGGTAGCTTCATATGTTGAGAAATAGGATGGTTTTGGGGTAGATGTGTGTCTTTCATGTTATTCTATATTTCTATAAATGCATGAAATATAACATAAACCCATATTTTTATTGTGTGTTGAAATACATGTTTAAACATACTTTTATTTTAGAAGTTTTATTTTTTAACAATTTTTTAAAAGTTTTATTTATTTTGAGAGAGAGAGAGAGAGAGAGCATGGGAGGGACAGAGAGAGAGGAAGAGAGGGAGAGAGAGAATCCCAAGCAGGCTCCACGCTGTCAGCACAGAATTCACCAACTGGGAGATATGACCTAGGCTGAAATCAATAATCAGACAATTAACCGACCAAGCCACTCAGGTGCCCCTGTTTTAGAACAGTTTTAAATTTAGATGGAAAAAATAGGAAGATAGTATAGGACTCCCATATACAGTGTACCGTTTTTCTCTCGGTTAACATATTAGCATAATACACTTGTTACAAATAATGAACCAATTATTATTATTAACTAATACTTTATTCAGAGTTCTTTAGTTTTACCTAATGTTCTCTTTCTGTTCTAAGATCCCATCCAGGATACCACATTACATTTCATTGTCATGTCTTCTTAGGCTCTTCGTGGCTGGGACAGATTCCTTTTCCTTTTGATGACCTTGGCAGTTTTAAGTACTGGGCAAGCATTTTCTAGAGTGTCCTTCAGTTTGGGGTTTGCCTGATGTTTTCTCGTGATCAGTCTGGCATTATGGGCTTGGGGGAGGAGGACCATAGAGGTAAAGTCCCATTCTTATCACATTCTATCAAGGGTACATACTATCAACATGACATCACTGATGAGGCTGGCCTCCAGCACCTGGCTGAGGCAGTGTTGGTCAAGTTTCTCCTCTCTAAAGTGTCTCTTTTTCCTTCCCTTTGGAGAGTGAACTATTTGAAATGCAAACCAGGCCCCTTTTCCCTTTGGAGGAAAGAGACACGTTAGGAGTGGATATCGCACTCTCTGGAAGGGAGACTGTGTGAAGTCCACGCATAAGAAGTGGGGTGTTATGCTCCACCTCTCAGTAATTTATTTGGAATTCTTCTGCTCAGGAGACGTGGCTTTTCTCACCCATTTATTTTTTCATTCATTTATTTAAATCAGTATAGGTTTAGACATATTTATTTTACTCTTTTGGTTATTATCCAATACTACTTTATTGCATTTTTTTGGTCCAAATTGTTCTAGCTTTGGCTGTTGGGAGCTCTTTCAGATGATATATTTGGTAAGTTGCTTTTTAAAAAAAATTTACATCCAAGTTAGTTAGCATATGGTGCAACAATGATTTCAGCAGCAGATTCCTTAATGCCCCTTACCCATTTAGCCCATCCCCCCCACAACCCCTCCAGCAACCCTCTGTTCTCCGTATTTAAGAGTCTCTTATGTTTTGTCCCCCTCCCTGTTTTTATATTATTTTGCTAAATTGCTTTCTAAAAACTGCTTTAGGGGCGCCTGGTGGCTCAGTTGGTTAAGCATCCTACTCTTGATTTCACAGTTCGTGAGTTCAAGCCCTGCATCGGGCTCTGGGCTGACAGCACAAAGCCTGCTTGGGATTCTCTCTCCTCTATCTTTCTGTACCTCCCCTGCTCATGTGTGCACGTGCGCTCTCTCTCTCTCTCTCAAAATAAATAAACATAAAACAATAAAAACAGTTTTATAAATTCTACTCCTGAAACCAATATTGCTTTTCATGTTAACTAACTAGAATTTAAATAAAAACTTAAAATTTTTAAATAAAAAAGTAAAAACAGCTTCATTGAGACATATTTTACCAACCATACTATTCACCCATTTAAAGTATGCAATTCAATGGCTTCTAGTACAATCACAGAGTTGTGTGACCATTACCACAGTCAATTTTAGAATATTTCCATCACTCGCCCTCAAAAACCTGTACCTATTAGCAGTCACTTTCTGTCTCCAACCCTTCTCGCAACTACTCATTTACTTTGTCTCTGCAGATTTGCCTGTTCTGGACATTTCATATAAATGGAATCATGTAGAGTGCCTGCCTGGCTCAGTCAATTAAGCATCTGACTTCAACTCAGGTCATGATCTCACAGCTTGTGAGTTTGAGCCCTGCGTCGGGCTCTGTGCTGACAGCTCAGAGCCTGGAGACTGCTTCAGATTCTGTGTCTCCCTCTCTCTGTCTGCCCCTTCCCTGTTCATTCTCTCTCTCTCTCTCTCTCTCTCACACACACACACACACACACAAATAAATAAATAAGTAAATATTTAAAAGAACTAAATGAATTAAATCACGTACCATATGGTCCTTGTGACTTTCTCGTAACATAATGTTTTCAGGATTCGTTCATGTTGTGTCATATGTGAGTATTTCATTTCTCTTTATCGCTGAATAACATTCCACTGTATGGATATGCCACATTTGGCTTGTGCATTTATTCATTATTGGATGGTCATTTGGGTTGCTTCCATGTTTTGATTATTATGAATAATGCTGTCACGGACATGCTTGTACAAGTTTTTGTGTGTGCCTGTGCATTTAAGTTACCAGCATCATGCACCACTATTATTCTATATTCTAGCCGTCACATCCATGGCAATTCTACCATAGGCTTAAGCTATTTTATTTTATCTTTTAATGTGATTATGACCATTTACTTGTTGAAACCTTTTATATTATAAATTACTATTTTTAGTTTTGAGAGAGTGCAAATGGGGGAGGGGGAGAGAGAGAGAGGAGAGGATCTGAAGGGGGCTCTGCGCTGACAGCAGTGAACCTGATATGGGGCGTGAACCCACAAAACCATGAGATCATGACCTGAGCCAAAGCTGGACACTCAACTGACTGAGCCACCCAGGCGTCCCTACAATGTATTTGTTATTAAAAGGAAGGGGTGTTGAATTTAATAAAGAACAATGGTTCTTTTCTTTCTCCCAATCATGCTTAGGGATTCCTTTTCCTGAGCACCTCTGTATGTATCATCACTAAAGCAATTATGTGACCGTATGATCATTGTTAACAGATCAGTTCTTCAAAGATTATGAGCCATTTGTGAGCAAGAATACTGTCTTTTATTTTTACATTTCCAAGATCTGGACAGTTTCTGGCACTCAGTAAATCCTTGCTGCATGATGAGTAACGGGGAGTAAATGGGATGATCACCCAAAGGCAGGAGGGAGAGAAAAGTACTAGGTGGGAAGAAGGAATGAGCATTGTGTGTTGACATCTGAGTCCAGGCTCTGCTCCCTGACTTCTGGTTGAATTCTCCAAGTTGTCCTGCCCAGATCTGGGCTCTGAATCATCAGCAGGAAATGCCCCAAGCCACCGCCTTTCACCATCTCCTGCCCCAGCCTTGGCGGCCTGCCTGAAAGCCACAGACCGCCCCTCCCTCTCAGCAATGGTGGAAGGTGGGAGTTCACTTCCAGCTACTGGCCTTGTGCCCTCCAGGTGAGTGCTGCCTTTCAGAGTCTTACTGTGGTAGAACAGGCCTCCGCTGCCTTTGATGGGCTTGATGGCAGCGCATTTAAATTAAAGCTGAGGTTCTCTTTACCAACACCTGTGCGTTGGTTTCCATTAAGCTCTGGCTCTGGAAACTTTGCCAGTGGTCTTTGCTCCAGTTCACCAGAGTAGTGCCACTTATCACATTCCACCTTCTACTATTGCTATTTGAATATATGACTCTTCACCACTAAATTATAACTTTTATGGATAGAAACTGGCTTACATATCTTTATTTCCTCATAGCACCTAGAGCATTACCTCAGTCAACAAATGACAGGCCAAATATGGTTTATTATACATTTTGTGCAAATGCAGCTATTTCAAGTTGATATGTTTCATATATTTATTTTGTTAAAAATATGTCTTGGGGTGCCTAGGTGGTTCCATTGGTTAAGTGGCTAACTTCTGCTCAGGTCATGACCTCACTGTTCATGGGTTCAAGCCCCACGTCAGACTCTGTGCTGACAGCTCAGAGCCTGGAGCCTGCTTTGAATTCTATGTCTCCCTCTCTCTCTGCCCCTTCCACCACTTGTGCTCTGTCTCTGTCTCTCTCTCAAAATAAATAAACATTAAAAAAATTTTAATGTCTTAATGAGAAATTCACATAACAAAACTAACCATTTTAAAGCAAGTAATTCGTGACATTTAGTACACTCACAACCGTATGCATACACTATCTAGTTCCAAAGGATTTTAATCACCTGAAAAGAAATCCGCCTGCCTACTCCACAGTTACTCCCAATTCTTGCTTTCCCCCAGCCCCTGGCAAGCATGAATGTGCTTTCTGTCTCTATGGATTTACCTATTCTGGATATTTTATATCAAAGCAATAATACAGTACGTGACCTTTTGTGTCTTGATTCTTTCACTTACCATAACGCTTTCAAGATTCATCTATGATGTAGCATGTATCAGTATTTTATTCCCTTTCATGGCTGAATAAATGCTGTATAGTTTATTTGCAACTTATTGCAGGTACCTGATATGACCACTAGATGGCACTACTTCCTAGGAATTTCCTAGTAGTTGTTCATACAAGTTCGTGAAATTAACTAAACTGAAATTATGTCAGTTCAAGAACTGCTTTCATCGGAAAGCCTAAGGAATTGGCCATTATGGGTGTTTTGACAGCACAGCATACAAAATGTCATGGATCTAGCCATTATTTGCTGTTGTAAGCTACAGTGGCTTCTGGCAAAGTAGATATTACTTTCCAGATCTGTTTAAAAAGTATCCATTTCATATTGAGTTATAGTAGCATACATCTTTTTATTAAGTTGCCAGTGAATAACAATAGCTATGTCAAGATTAAAATAATAAAATATAATAGAGAAGTTTGTAATGTAGTTATAAAATCTGCATGATACTTGACTTAGTTTCGACTCTGGCTTCCACCTAGTAGCTAAAGGATCATGAGCGGAGAAAAGTGTCAAGGGGAAACCTCATGGGTTTCCTTAATCACCCTGAAAGAAATGAAAGTAAAATAACACCCTCATTCGAGGGCTTTCTGAGTATCAAATAAAATACGTCTGTGAAAATGCCCTGCTATCCAGGAAGCACTATGCTAATTGTTACTAATTTTGAAGATTTAAAAATTCACACTCGTTAGTATTTACATCATGTATAAGAATGTTATTTTTTTTCAGGTAGTGTAATTAGGCTCAGAGTTGATCAAGAATTTTAATAATCTTGGGACTGCTGTCTGTCTAAGTTGGTAGAGCAAGAGACCCCAGATCTCAGTGTTATGAGTTTGAGCCCCATGTTGGCTGTACAGGTTACTTAGAAAAAAAAGAATTTTTTAAAATGTTTATTTATTTATGTTTAGAGAGAGAGAATCCCAAGCAGACTCCTCACTGTCAGTGCAGAGTGGGACATGGAGCTTGATCCCATGAACCATGAGATCATGATCTGAGCTGAGATGGAGAGTCAGACGCTTGACTGAGCCACCCAGGCAGGCATACCCTACCCCAAAAAAAGAATTTTAACAATTTGAAAAGCAATCTAGGGGCGCCTGGATGGCTTAGTCGGTTAAGCGTCCAACTTTCGCTTAGGTCATGATCTCACGGTTCGTGGGTTCGAGCCCCGCATCGGGCTCTGTGCTGACTGCCAGCTCAGAGCCTGGAGCCTGTTTCAGAGTCTGTGACTCCCTCTCTCTCTGACCCTCCCCTACTCATGCTGTCTCTCTCCTAGAAATAAATAAAACATTTAAAAAAAAAAAAAGCAATCTATTCTGAGCATTTCTCTGAGACTATCATCAGAAAGAGTGGTTCGAATACACTCTATGAGGAAGTTACAGTAATTTTAAGGAAGTGATCTCTTATACTGGAAATTCCTAGTTTGTTTAATTTAGTTAGATGAGGTAACTTTGAATTGACTAAGAGTATTTTTTAGTACCAGAAGCATATGTCCTACCTGGTGATAACTGTTCAAAGCTTCTTTGTACCTTCAGTGCCCAACAGAGTTTGACATATAATAAGCCTTAAGAATATAATGATAAACAAATAAATGAGTTCCAGTCCCTATATTTCCCCCTTATTTGACTAGGAGGGTTTTTTGTTTGTTTGTTTGTATTGAAGAGTTTATTTTTACGTAATCTCTATACTCAGTGCAGGGCTTGAATTTACAACCCAAGACCAAGAGATCGAGTCAGCCAGGAGCCCCTGACTAGGAGTTTCTTCAATGTAACAATCATTTTATTTATTGAATTATCATTACCAAATAGTGCCTGGCCTTCAAATAAAAATAAACAAAAACAAACAAAGATGAAGTGTTCATTGGATGCATAAGTGAATAGATGAATACATTAGTACTAAAATGCAGAGAATACAAGTTTAAAACAGTTTGCTATGTTTTAAAATTGTTAAAGATCCATTTTAAAATCACAAATTCTCCCCTACTTGATCTAGCTGCTTTGTTAAAAGCTACACAAACAGTTAACATCTCTAATCGTCTTTTGACAGATAAAACCAAAGCAAGCAGGTGGTGTTCATAGGCAGGCTTGCAAATGATTCATGTGACCTCAATTTCTTAAAATGTAAGCAGTACAGAGTTCCTTGCATATGTAGCAAGCACTGGGATTTTGCAAGCAGAATGTGTGGGCATGTGGGACAAATGGATTAAAGGAGATTAAATCCACACAAAGCATTCATTCAACTCAGTACCTAGCTCCTAACACCTTTGTGCTAATTGGGTAAACACCTCTCCTGGCAGATGCAGCTTGGGCCCACAGCTTGGCAAGCACAGTGGGGATTGGATTTCTGTCCCCATGCTTCCTTATAGGGCAACCTTGTATAAGGAACAACCTGCAGAGCTATTTTTGGAGGTCCTGAAGCCATGACATGACACCAGGTCATGATCTCATGGTTCGTGGGTTCAAGCCCCACATCGGCCTCTGTGCAGACAGCTCAGAGCCTGGAGCCTGTTTCAGATTCTGTGTCTCCCTCTCTCTCTGCCCCTCCCCCAGTCACACTCTGGCTCTCTCTCTCTCTCTCTCTCTCTTTCTCAAAAAATAAATAAACATTTTAAAATTTTTTTAAAAAAGAAGAGGTGGTGTTCTCCATCTCTTCATCTCAGACGATTACTTATGAATACCTCCCCCAATACTGCAGCCTTCTGAAACATACTCTCCAGTATCTCTGACATTCACACACCTCCACTTTCTTCTCAGGAATATTCCTGTTCTGGAATGACAAGGAATACCAACAAACACAAGAGGTCTTGGAGTGCATTCTCCTGGATTTTGAATAATAGTAACATTGCTCATCATAGACTTAAAAAAAACTAATAGACTTTATTTTTTAGAGCAGTTTTGGCTTCTTAGCAAATCGAGAGGAAAATGCGGACAGTTCTCACATACTCCTCCCCTGAGCCTCCTCCGCCGTCAACACCCTGCCCCAAAGTGGTATGTGTGTTACAGTGGATGAACCAACGCTGACACATTATTTTTTTAAATGTTTATTTATTTATTTTGACGGGGGGAGTGACAGAGGAAGAGGGAGAGAGAGAGAATCTAAAGCAGACTCCATGCCCAATGTGGGGTCCAACGCGGGGTTCGATCTCACAACTGTGAGATCATGACCTGAGCCTGAAATGAAGAATCAGACGCTTAATGGACTGAGCTGCCCAGCCTCCCCTTGACACATCATTATTAACCAAAGTCCATAGTTTCCATTAGGGCTCTTGATGTTGTACATTCTACAAACTTGGACACATGTGTAATGACATCCACCTACCATTATAGTTTCATACAGAACAAAAAATCCCCTTTACATCAACTGTTCATCTCTCCCTCCCAGGAACCGCTGGCAACCACTGATCTTTAACCATCCCTACTGCAGTTTTGTCTCTTCCAGAATGTCTTATAGCTGGGATCAGACAGCATGTAGCATGTACTTCAGACTGGCTTTTTTCACCCAGCAATATGCATTTAAAGTTCTTCCATGTCTTGCAAGAACTTCCAGGGCTTGGTAGCTCATTTGTTTTTAGTGCAGAATACTATTCCATTGTATGGATGTACCATAGTTTATGTACCCATTCACCTGCTGACAGGCATCTTGTTTGTGTCCCAGTTTGGGCAACTATGAATAAAGTTAATATGAGCATTCATATGCAGGTTTGGTGTGGATGTCAGTTTTCAGTTCCTCTGGGTGAGAACCAAGGAATGTGATTGCTAGATTGTATGATACTAAAATGTTTACTTTTGTAAGAAACCATCAAACTGTCTTCCAAAACGGTTATACTGTTTTGCATTCCCACCAGCAATGAATGAGAATTCCTTTTGCTCCACATTGTCACCAGCATTTGGTGTTAGTGTTTGGTATTTTAACCATTCTAATAGGTGTGTAGTGGTAACTCATTGTTGTTTTAATTTGCAGTCCCTTAATGGTATATGATTTTGATCATCTTTTCATATGCTTATTTGCCATGTATATATCTTCTTTGGTGAAGTGTCTGTTCAGTGCTTTTTCCAATAGTAACTGGATTCATTTTCTTATTGAGTTTCGTCGTGATTTTTTTAAACAGTTGTGGAGACTTTAGTAAATGTAGAAAAGCACAGGGGCAAAAAATAGAAACATCTATAACTTAGAAATAACCTGAACACTGTTTTACACTCTTGGACCTGCTTTCTCTGTACATAAGTAAATATTATTATATATGGTACGTTAAAAATTAGGACAACACTCAACAACTGTACAAATGACAGATTCATAACTGTTCCGCCACACAGTTAACACTCCTGGAGGCGCTGCAGTCTTCATTTGCTCATCGCGCCACTTCAGTTCCAGAGACTCCTCCAAAGTTCCTTGTTGCAAACTATGTCAACATCTTCACAATGGCTCAGCGATTGGCAGGTGGCCTTCCATTTTTCTTCCTTAAAATCCACAGCAATGTTGGGGCACCTGGGTGGCTCAGTCGGTTAAGCTTCTGATTTTGGCTCAGGTCATGATCTCACCGCTTGTGGGTTCGAGCCCAGAGTTGGGCTCTGTGCTGACAGCTTGGAGCCTGGAGCCTGCTTTGGATTCTGTGTCTCCCTCTCTCTCTGCCTCTTTCCTACATTTAAAGATAGGAATAATAATATCTAAGTTGTAGGACTGTTGGGAGATAATAAATAATGACCAATGAACCAATGACAATGTGCCAAATTCAGTTCAATGTATAGCACCTAGCGACCCTTCATGATTGGTAGTAAGAATTACAGGCCAGTGTGTCAAGCAGTCTGGGTTGGTATTATTAAAACAAGTGATGGTTAATATTGTTTATTCATTCAACAAACATTATCTATCTTAATGATCTATTATGACCCTATAGGTATTTATGCATTGAAGACATTGAAGAAAGGAAAGAAAGAAGGAAGAACGGAAAAAAGGAAAGAAAAATCTTCTTATCCTTGAGAAGCTTGTTTTCTAGGGCATAAGGCAGATAAATAAGCCACCAGCCAGAACGCAGTGATGAAACTAAGCCAGAGTTGTGCACAGGGTGAGAAGGTATTCTGAAGGGATGCTTGTCTAATCAGGGAGGCTCCCACCCTCCCCATTAAGTTTGACTTGAGGTGTGAAGAGGAGTTGCCAGCATAGCCAGAGAAGGCACGGAGGGGTGAATGAATACAATATATTTGCAGAACAAGGCAGTATTGTTGCCTTAGGCAGCTGTAGGAGGTGAATCCAAAGGTAATTTCAGCAGACATCATTATCTGGCATCTCATTTCCCACAATTCCCTCCCTGTTCCAATCCCACTGGCCTCCTGGCTCTTCCTCCGATACCCCAAGCACACTCCAAATTCAGGGTCTGTTCCTTTGTCCCTTTGGAATGTTCTCCTGGCAGATAGCCGCAGGCCTGCTGCCTCAGCTCCTTCAGGCTTCTGTGTGTCACTTCCCTGTTGACCATTTACCCTGTGCTGTCTCTCTCCACGGCACTCATCACCACCTGCCATGCCGGATACTTTACCCATTATTTGTCTGTTGTTTATCTCTGCTGCTCTACCGCAAGTGAGGTGAACAGTGCCTGACCTGTGCCAGGCACCTCACATATTTTTATTTTTAAGTGAGTGCCACATGATTGCTGTTGAATTGAAGCTGACAGTACATCTCTTTGAATGATGTGTTTGTACATTTCTTTTTGTTTTATTGTCAGCTAAGGGCTAAAGACATATAGAGTTCTTACCTAGCCTTTTCCTATACACTAAAGCAGTGAGTGTTATGATCAAAATAATTTAAGTTGATCCTAAAAGATGCTCAACATCACTCATCATCGGGGAAATACAAATCAAAAGTACAATGAGATCTCACCTCAGCAACTAAAATCAAATAACACAGGAAACAACAGGTGTTGGTGAAGATGTGGAGAAAGGGAAACCCTCTTGCACTGCTGATGGGAATGCAAACTGGTGTAGCTACTCTGGAAAATAGTATGGAGTTTCCCCAAAAAGTTAAACATAGAACTACCCTACAACCCAGCAATTGCACTACTAGGTATTTACCCAATGAATACAGAAATACTAATTCAAAGGGATACACATACCCCAATGTTTAGAGCAACATTATCTACAATAGCCAAATTATGGACACAGCCCACATGAACATAGCTGTGAACAGATAAAGAAGATGTGGTATATATATATACAATGGAATATTGCTCAGTCATAAAAAGAACAAAATCTTGCCTTTCGCAATGACATGGATGGAATTAGAGAGTATTAAGCTAAGCAAAATAAGCCAGAGAAAGAAAAATACCATATGATTTCATTCATATATGGAATTTAAGAAACAAAACAAATGTACAAAGGAGAAAAAAGAGGGGCAAACAAAGAAAGAGACTTTAATGTTTTTCATGTTTATTTATTTATTTTGAGAGAAAGAGTGTGTGTGTGTGTGTGTGTGTGTGTGTGTGTGTGTGAACAGGGGAGGGGCAGAGAGAGAGGGAGAGTGGGAATCCCAAACAGGCTCCTTACTGTTAAGCACAGAGTCCAAGTTCACAGTTTGTTAACAAGACTGTGAGATCATGACCTGAGATGAACAACAGACTGAGCCACCAGGGTGCCCATAACGATACCAGACAGGAGAGGAAGAGGGATGGGTGAAACAGGAGATGCGGATTAAGGAGTGCACCCGCCGTGGTGAGTGCTCGGTGAGTGCATACAGTTGAATCATTGTATTGTACACCTGAAACTAATATTACACTCGATGTTATCTAACTGGAATTTAAATAAAAAGTTAAAAAATTAATTTAAGTTGATCCTGGGAAGTGGTGATGGAGAAATCTGTGAGAAATTTTTTATTCCTTTAAAAGGGGCTCGCACATGACTCATTTAAGAAACACTATTATAATATCTTAGATTGTTTATGTGGATTTTTTTTTCAGTTAGTAAGGTATATAAGAGTTAAACAATAAACAGTACCACTACTTACTAGCTCTGTTTCCTTATGCGAATATTTATTTATGAACTATCTGTCTATAGTTTTTGAGAGGATTATATGAGATAACGCATGAGAAGTGCTTAGTACAGTGCCTAGGCATAGAAGGCTCTCAATAAATTGGGCTGTTATGCTAATTATCTTAGGAGGTGGGAAATAAAGCTGAATCATTTTCAAAAAAACCATACCCCTTCCTCCAGAATAGCTACCGCAGTTTGAAATCCCATATGTATTTGAATCCTGAGCATTTCTGTCACAAGATCCCAGGAGTTGCGTGGGTTTTGCTCATTACTGCTCTCTAGCACCTAGCCTGGTGCCTGGCGTGTGCCACAGTGTGGATCGTCCGTGTATAAAGGCAATGTAAATCCCAGTAGTGAACACACGGGGGTAGTATTGTACCATTTATCCCCAGCCTGGCTCCTTTCAGAAAATTTGATTTGAGGAAAGTGCATTTTTTAAGCCCACTTTTAGTCAAGAAAGCAAGTTCTTTATTTCTTTAAGGCTCAGGCTCTCTGGTTTTGCTTCATTACTGCCTGAAATATATACCTATCTTCTCCATTGGAATATGAATAAAATCTAAAAGCTTGATTGTATTTGTACCCAAGACTTAATAGGGAGTTTAAACGGCAAAATGTTTAAATCAAAGAGATTTAAGCTGGTTATCCCTCTCTATTGGGTAACACAAAAAATAATGATATTGCAAGTCAGGTAATTAGAGAGGCCCTCTTCAACCCAATTTGCTCGGTTAATCATTGTGGACACTTTCCACAGGTAATTGCTCACCCTGAATACTTCATTCTACAAATATTTACTGAGTGCCTTCTAGGTGCTAGGGCTTTTTCTGGGAGCTGGGGAATTAAATAGGAAAGACAGACAATAGTTGTATCTTTGTGTTTAGCCTGGCGGATAGTCGTCAGGAGAGGGAGGGAGGGATTTAATCTACTTGCAGAGGCTCAACACTCTTGAAAGAATATCTTAGAAACATTTAGATGTATTCAGAGGAAGAGGGATTTAGAGATTATCTTGTGGAAATTCAGATGCCTAGAGGGACCAGACAAATAATATACATAGATAAAATGGGACAGGTGGGAACTGCTATTAAGTGAAGAGCAGCAAATCAATTTTTTAAGTTTTTTTTTAATGTTTATTGTATTTTTGAGAGAGAGACAGAGAGACAGAGACAGAGGGCAAGCAGAGAAGGGGCAGAGAGAGGGAGACACAGAATCCGAAGCAGGCTTCAGGCTCTGAGCTGTCAGCACAGAGCCAGATGCAGGGCTTGAACTCATGAACTGTGAGATCATGACCGGAAGAGGAAGTCAGATGCTTAACTGACTGAGCCACCCAGGTGCCCCAAGTGGCTTCCAATTTAAAGACCACTCCCTCCCACCTCAGGCTAGAATTTTCCTCAGGCTAGAATCATCTCAGGCTACAATTTTCCTCTCTCTCTCTCCCTCTTTCTCTCTCTCTCCCTCCCTCCCTCCCTCTCTCCCTCTCTCCTCTCCCTCTCCCTCTCTTTCACTCCCTCTCCCTCCTTCCCTTCCCTCCTCCCCCCCTCAGGCTATAATACTCCTATCTCTCTCTCTCCCTCTCTCCCTCTCTCCCTCTCCCTCACTCCCTCTTTCCCTCCCCCTCTCCCTCCCTCTCCACCCAAAAACCCATTCCCCTCCACACCTTTTCCTCAGGTCACCAAACAGAAAGCACTGCTCTCAGAAAAGTGGATTCAGAGAGCCAGAGACAGGGAATCCTCATCTTCTGGTGCTATTATCAGAGGAGGAATGAGGTGAGCAAGCTGTGTCTTCCTCTCTGTCATTCGTGAATGTGAGAAGCCTCTGAGATGTGGAAGGGAGTCTCTGAGGCCAGATTTTTCAAGGGAATTCAGATTTGGATTTTGTAAAAGAAACCAGAATCTGAAATTTCATGAGAAATCTCCGAACTTTAGAAGGTTGCCTATGACTGAAATTTTTGTCAGTGCTACGAGGGCCAATCCATGGGATTCGTGCTAGATAGGAGCTAAATTTGCCTCCTTGCCCCATAGTTTAATATCTAACCTAATTCAATCCTCTAATTTCATAGACCAAATAACAGACTCAGAGAGGGGCTCCTGGCTGGCTCAGTTGGAAGAGTGTTCAACTCTTAATCTCAGGATTGTGAGTTTGAGCCCTGCTTTGGGTGTAGAGATTACTTAAATAAAAAAAAATTTGGGGACACCTGGGTGGATCAGTCAGTTAAGCAGCCTGTCTTGATTTCAGCACAGGCCATGATCTCATGGTTGTGAGATGGAGCCCCATGTTGGGCTCCACTGGGCATGGAGTCTGCTTGGCATTCTCTCTCTCTCTCTCTCTCTCTCTCTCTGCCCCTCCCCCACTTGCATGCGCATGCATGTACAAGCTCGTTCTCTCTCTCAAAAAAAAAAAACTTAAATAGACTCAGAGAAGCTAATGACTTGTCCAACATCCATATTCTTTCCATTTAGTAGTAAAATAGCTGGGAAACATGGAGCAGATGGATGACAACTACCAGACAGCTCCCGTCAACTTTATGTAAGTTGGAATTAAAAGGGAGCCATGCTACTTGTCAGTGTCGGTGCTGAGACCATTCAGAGCGTGCTTTATCCTAACAATGAATGTAGTACCTAATGTGGAAAATGATGATTATCGCCGGGGGGCTAGTGAGGAAATAAAGATGCGCTCCTCTGGCTGGGGGGGACTGGGGGGGTGTTACTAACAGGCACCATGGTGGTAAGTACAATACCACCCTGTGTGGGAGACCAGCTGCAGGATAGGGACGAGAAATTCCGGGTAAGTCAGACATTGTATTATTTCACAAATCTAATAAGAGAAGCACATATGGGTTTGACTATTAAATTAAGAAAAAACATGATAGCACATGGGAAACACAGTGAGCGTGAGGGTATGGTGGAGGAGCTCTAGTGAACGAGGGGGATGAAGGCAGCCGGGGCTTCAAATCCTGGGGCCATTTCAAATGCGTCCAGTGCTCATTTCATGGAAACAAGAACTAAACATAGTTTGGCACCATTCAAGAAAGTTCCATGTCTTTGTTCACTCCACATGGCTAGGCTAATTCTTGCGTCTTAATATCCTGAGGGGAGAGCCAAGTGCTGATGTCATCCTCCGGTCTTGCGAAGTGTTGTTCACCTCCCATTTATTCCGTGAGGGCGGAGTGGGTGTCTCCTCGCCCACAGCCCTATTCCAGGCACGGCCTCAGGCACTCCAAAGACCCTCCATGACTGGGGGTTTAGTTGGGCTGAAGGGGCTTAGCTGGAATGGAAAGATCAGAAGCCACTGGAAGGGACCTTAGAGTTGGACCTCATCTGTGCACCCACTCCCACCCTGCAAGGGTGACAACACTCCCTCCTGTCACACGGCTGCCTCCACCAGCGATGGGACATGGTGGGTACTGTTGCCACAGCTGGCCAGCAGCCAGACGCACCTGCTCGAAACACTCCCCAGACGAGGATGCCTCACTCCGAAATAGATTGTCATGATGTTCCTGGCCAAAAGCCCATACTTTTATAATGAGACTTCATGGGATTCGTGGGTTTTAATATACCATAGTAAGTATTAATAATACATGCTGTCTAATCACTTGGCATTCTCCCACAAAGAGCTCAAACTCTTCCTATTTCTTATTGTGGTATCTTTGTACTTACAGATGAATGTTAATAAATCTCTCTTCATAAGGGGAAAAACAAGAAGTTTCCGGGCACCAGTGTGAATTGCCTCCACTAGGTTGGAAGAGCAACAGGGTTTGGGAATTCTATTTTTTATTTTTATTTTTATTTTTAAGTAATCGCCACCCACACCCAACGTGGGACTCAGACTCATCAAGGGTCACACACTCTACTGACTGGGCCGGCCAGGCACCCTGTGAGCTTGGGGCTTTTAGATCAGTGGTCACAGAGATGACTCCAGAATGGAGTTTAACTTCTGAAGGCACACTCTCACCCCATCTGAAATGAAAATTTCTAGCCTAAGTCAGAGACTTGCACACCTTGAACACTTCGAGTCCTTTTATTCATCCATCCAATAACTGAGTTCCTAATGTACGCCAGGCACCGTGCTAGTTAACACAGACACGGGATGAGCCCATGGACATGATTCCTGTTTTCGTTGAGCTGTTACTTTAGAGTCAAACAAAATGAAAACAAACAGCAACAAAAAATTCAAGTTGCCAAAAATGTTCTGAAGGGGAAAAAATGTGCTGAGATGGAGGATAATGGAGACTCAGACTTAGTTTAAGTAGAATGGTCTTGGAAGACCTCCGGGGAGATGACATTTAAGCTGAGGTCTTGGCAAAAAAAAAAAAAAAAAAAAAGATGCAGTGCTTTCCAGGCAGGGGAAAGGGAAAATGTAAAGACCTCTGCTTCCTTGGCTTGGTGCTGAGAAAAAACCCCAGCAATAGCCACAGCTACAGCGACACTGGAGATGTGGCACCAGATGATGTAGAGGGGTGCGACGCCCTCACCGGTCATGATCAGAGGAGCCCAGATTTTGTTTCAGGGCTTTGGGAGCCCCAGGAGAGTTTTCAGCTGCAAGGCAATGTGATCTAACGCAAGTTTTGAGAGAATGTTCTTGGTGTTGTAACGGGACTGGACTGCAGGAGGCTAAGAACAGACACAAGTATGTGGATTAGGGGACACCGCAGGAGAAAAGACCAGACGCTGGCTGCATCAAGCTGTTGGCACTGCAGATGGAAAAAAAAGTGAGGCAGATCTATAGTTATACTTTGATGAGGTAATTGACGGGACTTGCGAATGGATTGATGTGGGAGGTAAGGGATGACTTAGATTTCTGGCTTGAGGAATGGAATGCATGGAATCCCAGTGTAATAGAACCATAAATAGAGCTGGTCCACTTAAAGAAAAGGAAAAGGGGCGGCTGGATCCTGTCTATTGGGGTGCCTTCCCCCTTTCCAACTGCCTTTGGGTCTCCCTACAATACTCATGGATGGCTCTCAATCTTTAGGGTGCTGAGGCACTTAGAAAGTTTATTAAATACTGGTTTCTACATGTAGCGTTACTGGAGCGAAGCACTCGGAGCAGGTACAGAGCAGAATGGTGAATGTGGACGTGTCTGCTGATAAGAACTATGTACCCGCTGTTTTCAACTGACCTGCAGAGTGTTGGCTGGAAACACCTTAAAGCAACTGGCAAACAGCTGGCAGACTTACGACTCCTTTTTTGTAAGCTTTTTCTTTTTTTAAAGGAGCTTTTTCTTTTTAACTGTATACTTTTCTATTCTTCACACTGCGCTGAAATACAGTAGAACCAATGGCTATTACTTATATTCTTAGAAACTCTACCAGCGGTTCTTCCAGTGATTGGGATGAATTGTACTTTCTTTCTTTCTTTGTTTTAAGCAGGCTCCACACCCAATGTGGAGCTTGATTGAACTCATGACCCTGAATCAAGAGTTGCATGCTCTATAGACTGAGCCAGCCAGATGTCCTTGAATTGTACTTTTTTTTTTTAATGATTACTTATTTATTTTCAGAGAGACCGAGAGTGTGCAAGTGGGGGAGGGACAGAAAATCCCAAGCAAGGTCCACACTGTCACCACAGAGCCTGGCGCAGGGCTCCATCTTATGAATGAGATCAGGACCTGAGCCAAAGTCAAGAGTTGGATGCTTAACCAACGGAGCCACCCAGGTGCCCCTGAATTGTACGTTCTTAACTTGATGATGTTATCATAGCATCATCTCTAGCCACAAGAGCTAAGTTATATGGATGTGTAAATATGTGTCTCTGCTCGAAGCAGTAGATACAATAGTATCCTGTAGTGCCGCTTATATAACATTTCAGATATACTTACAGCATATTAAAAAACTACAAAGAAACTAAAAAAGGATTTGGCCTTTGTTGTTTCCCTTGATGCTTTATTTATTTGGATTTGCTTTATCCTCATCAAATATTTTCTTCAATTTGCACTTAGTAAATTCATTTCCTGAATTTACTAAGATGAA
The DNA here is from genome assembly GCF_003009895.1 of Hyaena hyaena. Classification (NCBI taxonomy): domain Eukaryota; kingdom Metazoa; phylum Chordata; class Mammalia; order Carnivora; family Hyaenidae; genus Hyaena; species Hyaena hyaena. The sequence goes on from NW_024081264.1 coordinate 140,834, forward strand.
TAAAAGTGAAGAAGAAATGTGCTAATTAATCCATTAAGAAGATCAACACAGAGTGTCAAAAAGGGTAAATCAGCCCCAAACAAAGCTAGCTGGGTTTTCTTTTTTGCTGTGTGGTTTTTTCGGTTTTGTTTTTGTTTTTTGCAAATAAAGTATAATCAGTCTCCTCTGTCTCTGTTGTTAGCAGGTGAGCTGGCCGGATGGCTGGAATCACGCATCCCTGGTGACTTACAGACGCTGGGTGGTCCTGCTGTGAGCAACAGACAGAGGCTGGTTCAGCTCTGCTGGTGTATCTCGCTCTCCCTTCTCTGAATGGTTCTCACACTTCTGTGACTCCTCTGGCACATGCTACATCCTGCTTAGCACTCCGCCCTGCATCTTATCTCCCCTACTAGACATTGCGGACATTCCCCGAGGTCCAGGCCTTGCCCTTCTCCTCTGATTTCATCTCGGCTTGCTTGCATTGAAGGTTTTCAAGCCATATCTCTAATTTTGACCTTTTCCCTTGGCCCCTGACCTGAATTTCCAACAGCCTGCTGGGCATTTCACTCCCAGCTCAGGCTCCACGTGTTTAAAGAGTTCACCAGCTGCTAGCTCTTCTCTCTCTGTTAATGATCACCATCTTCCTGGCTGGAGACACATGTGTTCCTCGCATCTCTTCCACTCCGTATCTCATCAGGCACTTTGTCCTATTGATTTTTCTCTGTTCTCATCAAAATGACTTGTTTACTCTCTGCCAAATACACCTTGCACTTTCCCTCGGCTAATGTTATTACCTTAGTTGCACCTACCAAGACAGCCCTCCTACCTGCTTAGTTGAAGGCTCCAAGAAGGAGTTCCAGCCCCACCTGTAAAGTCAGCCTCCACCTGGCCGGCATCTCTGCCAAGCATTCCACTTCTGAGCTCTCCTAGCAAGTGCTGACTTCCTTTTTCTAAATGATCATGCCTCTTTCCTTTTTGAGACTGTAAGGGTGTGGTGCAGGTGTTCTTGAAGTCTTTCATTGTTAAGCTTCTCTCGGTTCATGATTACTTACATTTCTTTCTTAAAAATTTTTTAATGTTGATTTATTTTTGAGAGAATGGCAGAGAGACAGAGCATGAGCATGGGAGGGGCAGAGAGAGGGAGACACAGAATCTGAAGCAGGCTCCAGGCTCTCAGCTGTCAGCACAGAGTCCGATGCAAGGCTCGATCTCACAAGCTGTGAGATCATGACCTGAGCCAAAGTCGGATGCTCAACCACCTGAGCCACCCAGGTACCCCTACATTTTAATTACATTGTAAATTCCTTGGAGACAGGAACCTCACCTTATTTTAGGGGCACCCTGGTGGTTCAATTGGTTAAGTGTCCAACTAGGACTCAGGTCATGATCTCATAGTTCATCAGTTTGAGCCCCATGTCAGGCTCTGTCTGCACTGATAGTGCTTGGAATTCTCTCTCTAGCTCTCTCTCTGCCCCTCCTGCACTTGCACGCATGCACTCACTATCTCTCTCTCTCTCAAATAAATAAATATATAAATAAATAAATAAACTTTAAAAAACCACTTTGCACTGTGCATAATGTCTACTCAAATTTGACACTCAAAACAGCTGATTGATTTGTTCACACTGGATTTATCTGATGATATAAATGAAGGAGAGACACACTGTAGTTTGGTTTCCAAATTAGTGGCTCATTCAATTGGCCCATTAAATGCAAATAATTTCTAATATATTGCTCAGGGTAGGTCTCCTTCCTCCCCCGCCTTGAGTAATTGAAAAGAACAAAATAGCATGATAAAAATCGGAGGGGGAGGGAAAGATTTCTGATAGATGTGTTTGCAAAAACGTATCCCTGAAGGAATTGGTGAATTTATATTCTCTCTTGGTAAAATGAGTAACAACCGCAACCCCCCAGGGGCTACAACAGTAAATCTTTGTTTTTGTGTGAGGGAATGGGTTGGCTGGGCAGGCCTGATCTGAGCTGCTCTCGGCAGGCTCACTAGTGCACCTGCAGCCTGCTGTGGGGATAGTGGCCAGTGTTGCTGATCTTAGCTTGGCTCTCCCGGCATCTGGGGCCTTGGTTGCTGTGTGTTTCCCATCTTACCACAGGCTAGCCTGGGCTTGTTCTTACTACGATACAGGGCTCTAAGAGAGAGGCAGGTGGAGGCATGGTCCCTTAAGACTCAGAAATGGCTCACCACTGTTCCTCTTTCCCACTGGCTGAAATAATCAACAGACCACCCAGATTCAAGGGGTGGGGCCACAGGGCCCATTTCTTGATGGGGAAGATACAAATTCACAGCACAAAGGCCATGGAAACCACGGTGGAGAAGAGTCCCAGCTGTTTCTGTATCCAGTCTACTCCAGACTTAGACCAGCCTCCACATACTGGCCAGTGCTGTTACCTAGTTGCACAATATTGCACAACTCATTTCACTGCTCTGTAGGGGCCCAGGGCAGGCTGCCCCAAGATGAGGTGCATGGGTATAAAGATTATTTTGAGCTGAAGGCAATTGAGAGCCTGAAAGTTCAAGAGAAACTTTTGCACCTCTGTTAACTGCATAGAAGAATCTAAACTGGAGGGGTGTGTCTATCCCAGAATAAGCATTGCTGGAAGAGGTAAATTTTATCTAAGTGACCATCTGCACAGCAGGGCAAACATCTAAATACCAAACATCTGCCCTTCTTATTTCCCTGTGAGTCACATTCCTTTCCCCTTCTCTTTTGTTCCAGAAGACAAATATACCTCATTTTGCCTGACGGCTTCAGAATTTCCATGTCTGTGTGGATTCCCCGTTAAGTATGCTATTAAATTTGATTTTCTCATGTTAATCTGTCTCATGTCAATTTGGTTCTAGTCCAGCCAGAAGGACTAAGCAGGAGACAAGAATCCTTGTTCCCCAAAACTGAGTTACCTTCCCTCACTTGGAAAATGGGTGCTGTGAGAATGAGTGAAATATGTTTCACTAGAATGTTAGAGGAGTTCAGTAAATCCATCACAGTCTCCCTCCAGCCATTCAGAAGTGGGAACGAGGTGTACACCAGCTATGGACACTATGGATATTAAATAATTTTATTTAAGTTTAATTTGGAGAACAAACATGCTAAAACCAAACACTTCAGAAAAAAAATGATATAGAAGTTTGAGCAGTAAATAAAAGATTTTTAATAAATTCACTGGGAAACAAAGCTCAGTGTTATTAAAATCAGTAGGGCCAGTCTGCCTGGGTGGCTCAGTCTCTTCAGGTCATGATCTCATAGTTCGAAGGTTCGAGCCCCGCATTGGGCTCTGTGTTGACAGCTCGGAGCCCGGAGCCTGCTTCAGATTCTGTGTCTTCCTCTCTCTCTCTCTGCTCCTGCTTGCTCATGCTCTGTCTTTCTCTTTCTCAAAATAAATTTAAAAAAAAAAAAAAAAAAAACAACTCAGTGGGGCCTGTGCGCCGCTCTAATGTGAGCAAGAAAGCATAGGTCATGAAGTCTGTGGGTCAGGCTATGGTGAGTTTCTCATCCCTTTTTTCCATACTCCACTCTGGTGGGGTGCCAAAACCAGTAGCTTTTTCTCTCTTTCCCATTCTTCATGGAAACATTCATTTCCATTCCAGATGTGTTCCCCAAAGGAGTCTTAGCTTGGTCAGAGAACTCTCAAAACTCCACACATAGTAGCTCAGAGCCAGGGAAACCGTTGACTTCAGGGAGAAAGTACTAGGTCAGGACTGAGTCTATCCTGGTCCTGACCATGGTTGCCGATTTTGTTCAGAGTAAATGCTTCGTAAATAGTAATTGAATGAATCTACCAGCGGAATAAAAGCGAGGTGAACAACCAAGGTGACATGGCTACAGTCACTCATTCTGCAAAGATTTCTTAAAATTCCTACTTTGTTAGCATTGGGGGAATTACAAAAGAGACAGAGAGGGTCTCTGCCACCAAAGAGCTTGCACTTTATATGGAAAAGGGAGGAGTGTTTGTATGTTTTTTTTCAGGTAACATTTATTTTTATTTTCCCCTCAGCTTTACTGAGGTATTATTGACAAATTAAAACTGATCTAATGTACACAATGTGATGATTTGATATATGCATACATTATGAAATGATTGTCATAATCAAGCTAATAAAACATCCATAACATTACATGCTTTTCTTATATGTGTGGTGAGAACAGTTAAGGTCTACTCGCCTGGCAAATTCCAATATATAATAGGGCACTATTAACTGTAGTCACCATGCTGTACTATGGATTCCCAGGACTTACTCATAAGTAAAAGTTTATATCTTTTGACCAATATTTCCCCATTTCTTCCACCACCGAGAACCACCATACGACTCTCTGCTTCTGTGAGTTTGAGTATTTTAGATTCTCAAATATGTAAGGAAGATTATACCATGATTGTCTTTCTGTGTCTGGTTTATTTCACAGTGCATGATGCCCTTCTGGTCCGTCCATGTTGTTCCAAAAGGCAGGATTTCCTTTTTATGGCTGAATAATATTCCATTTTAGAAATAGACACCACATTTTCTTTATCCATTCTCATTAACAGATACTTAGATTGTTTCCATATCTTACTATTGTCAATAATTCCAGGAACATTTGCCAAATACTATGCGTCAGCGACTGTATCAGGCACTTCAGGAGTTATGTGTCTCATTTAACCCTCACAGTGGTCCTGCAAGGAAGGTGTTGTTACATTATTTTATAAATGAAGAATCTGGAGCTTTGAGTTGTTATGTAACTTCCTCAAGGTTCCCCAGCCAGCAAGAAGTGGAAGCTGGTTTTGAACTCAGATCTAATAGCAGAGTGTGAATTCTTAATTAATATGGGTTCGATGGGAAGGCTTTGATATGTTTGTTTTATTTTTTTAAATTTTATCTCATTTACTTTTATTATGACCATTTTCAAACAGAAGAAGTTGAAAAATTACATATACACTGCTCCCTAGATTCTAGATTAACATTTTACTACATTGCTTTGTCACCTGACTATCCATCTTTCTCTCCTTCCATCCAACCATTAACCTTATCTTATGTTTTGGTTTGTTTGGTTTTTTTGATGTCTTTCAAAGGAAGTTACAAACATCAGTAGAAGTTGGGATTTGAACTGAGCCTACTCAGGAAGGATGTTATCAAGTCTATAAAGGCAGAAGAGGAGATAGAGGAAGCAAAAGTCCAGGTATCGGGAAAAGTGTGGGTGAAAGAACAGGGGCAGGAACGTGCATGATGACCTCATAGAATAAGAAGGAAGCAATGGCAGAGGGTGACAGGTGGGCACATGATAATGAGGGATGGGTGGGAAGGCTGGATGGAAGAGAACTTGGGCAAATGAACAGAGGAGTTCCACTTGAATGAGAGTAAATAGGGGAAACAGGAACTACCAGAGTTTCCAGTAGAAAGAATGTAGGGATAAGCAGTGTTGGGAAGGGTAGGTGTCCAGAAGGGCAGGAGTTAAGGGAACCCTAAACTAATGGCAGTCTAGTAGTTATAGCGATCTGTGCATAAGGAGACCTGAGTCTGGAGAGTAGTAAGAATAGATAGGGAGAGAACAAAAATCACTAAGAAAGTAACATAAGAAATTTATTTTATTGTTGCTTAAATTCAAAAACATTATTTGCTGGGATAGAATAATAATGTAGAATGACACAATTTAAATTAAGTTTTTTCTAAAAATGGTTTTCACCTGTGATCTCTGGAAAACACATCCACTTGACAGAGCTCATAGATGAGTGGATACCCACGTTCTGCAGATGTTGAGCTAGTCAGGCTCTGTGCTGGCTGCTTCACGTACATCATCTCCTGGAACCCTCACAGACCCACGGGGGAAGGCGCTGATGCTCCTCCCAGAATTCCTCTAACCCCATGGTTGCCAACAGGAGGCAATTTTGCCCCTGCCCAGGGGACATTTCGCAATGTCTGCAGACAATGGTGTTTGTCATGACTAGGAATGTTAATACTGGCATCTGATGGGTAAAGACCAGGGATGCTTCCGAACATCCTATAATGCACAGGACAGCCTCACAATGAAGAATTATCAGGTCCAAAATGTAATTAGTGTGGAGGGTGAGAGTCTAACCTAATTAGCACAGAGGCTAAGATAAGTAGTGGCTCAAGTCATAATTTTTGAAAGGTACTGTTGGTCTAATTTTATTGTTGAGAAACATGAGGCTTAAGAGGGTTAAGAAATTTCCCAAGTTCATACTGCCAACGAGTGGCAAAAATACAGTGTTTACTTAGGTCTTTTGATTCCAAATTCAATGTCTTTCAGTTAAGGCCTGACTCCATGAAGAAGAAGAAGGGGTAAAATTATTCCATGGCTTTAAGTCACAGGAAATGAGGGAATTTCAGCCCCAAAGACCAAGGCAGTGATGTTAATGAGGAGAAAACAGGATGTCTGGGGTGAACTAATGGCAGAGTGTACCTAATAAGTTCAGTTGCTGACAGGTCGACATTGGAAGTGATGGGGTGGGGAGAAGTTAAGTGACAACGTCCACTGGAGATCTGGTAAGAGGACCAGAGCTCAGAGAGAGTACTGGAAACGTCCTGCCCCTGACAGGCAGGTGTTAGCTACAGGCGTGACAAGAGGGGCTTGGGATATGGGTTGAGTAAAGAGAGCAGAGGAATAGGGCTGAATTCTAAGAAAATGTTCATAAGAAAAGAAGTACAGAAAAAAGGAACCAAGGAATACAATAGAGAAAATGGAATCTGAAAGCTGCCCGTAGGATGTGTTTTATTAAAGAAGGCAGAATAGGAGTTTGAGAAGGTTGTGTTTCGTGGTGTGCTGGGAAGAATTTCCCTGTTTCCCATTCACGTATAATTTGTATGACTAATTTGTATAACTGACAGCAGACAACACCTGTATTGTTTTTATGCTGTTTGTAATTATTCTTAGAATCTGTGTTAGCCATGAAAATAAACTTTCAACTTTCACTTAGGCAAAAGCCTCGATTTGCCAGCCCCAACCCCCAAGCTTCTGGTAGCTTCCAGTCTGACGTGGACACCCCAAATATTACTTATCTAGAGCCAATGTTCTCATTTCTCTCTGCTGAGTCCACACATCCTTGTTTAACCAAATAACGGGAACAAACAATTCCTTCCATAATGGATGTACCCTAAGGTGTCACGCTTCTGAGAATCTCCACTGAAAATTGATTCCCCTGAACTATGGTACAGTATGATTTTAGTTACCATACTTGTTACTTATTGGACACAAATGGTAGGGATGTGAGCAAATATGCTGAGCCTACAGCCTAGAATAGTACAGGTAGTGCCCAGCTTGGAACAGGGAGGAAGAAGGGAGGGAGGGGGTTGGAGCGCAGCTATAAATGGTAGCCACGGTACCAGAGCAGCTGACCACGCCAGCGAGAGGTTATTGAACTAACAATGATGTAACTGTAGTACTATGTCTCCCCTAACAACTTTATTTTTCTTTACTATAAAATGATTATTAATGCTTATACTGGTTAAGATTAAAAAAAATTTTTTTAATGTTTTATTTATTTTTGACAGAGAGACAGAATGAGCAGGGGAGGGTCAGAGAGAGAGGGAGACACAGAATCTGAAGACAGGCTCCAGGCTCTGAGCTAGCTGTCAGCATAGAGCCTGACGTGGGGCTCGAACCCACGAACTGTGAGATCATGACCTAAGCTGAAGTTGGATGCCCAACTGACTGAGCTACCCAGGTGTCCCTGATTTTTTGCACATTTACTATATACAGGAATTGGGTTCAGCACATGGTATGGATTACCCCATTCTGACCCTCACGAGGACTTAGCGATCTCGGTTTAATTATCAACCCCTGCCCCCACCTTAGGACAGATGAGGTTCTGACAAGGATTTGGGACAGCTGGAATACTGGCGCTCACTTCCTCATCAAAATCCCGCTGTACACGGCAACTTTCTGTGACGAGGAAATGTTTTGTGTGCTCTCTGGTGCTGTAGCTATTAGCCACACATGAGTGCGGAGCGCTTAAAACTTGGTTAGTGCAACAGACGGCCACTAAAACACAAACACACAAAACCCCCTTGAATTTTAATTTAAAAATTTTTAATTAAATTTTTATTGATGAATTTTAATTAAATTTTAGTTGAAATTATGAAATGTGGTAAACAGCCACATTTCATAGCTATATGGACTGTGCAGATGCAGAACCTTTCCACCCTTGAAGAATGTTCTATTAGGCAGCACAGTTTAGCCTTTTTCCTTTCCTCCCTGGTTGGCTTTCAGGTCTTTCTCTTCCCCTTCCCGGCTCCTCCAAACCTACAACCTCTGAGAAAGGAGATTCCTTTCATCCCTTTGCATCTTCCCCTGCTTCCACACTGCTCATCCTCATGGCATCAGCCTGCTCACAGGCAGATGGAAATGACCTTTCCCAATCAGGCAGTGCCTGCAGCATTACCCTCCTCCTCACTGACAATCTGCAATTACTCAACTTGCAAAAGACGGAAATCACTCTGCCAGAGCTACAATCAGGCAGACTAAATCTGAACATTCTAAGAATCAAAAACAAACCCAAACACACAGCATTTAATGAAATAAACAAAATACATGCTTTGGGCTTTGCTAGAGCCTCTCTGTAAGTGATGACTTTAGTTAGAGGGAAGCCTGTGAGGTTTCTTTCTATTCTCCAAAACTTTTTAAAAGAACTGGTCATCCTACATTATTTAAATAGAGAATGGGGCTTATTTGCCCCTGAAAACAACGCTCTGAAATGCAAAAATACCCAAGCCTTGACCCTAAGGACCTTCACAGATGAGAGCTCAGGGCACTTCAGCGCTCTACGTTTAGAATTCCATTTTCGATGCTAATGAATTCTTTTACAAGCCATATTTGCTAATTCCTACGTGTTTTAGACATAGATTCGCTAATCATTACTTAGACGGAACCCAGAGATTTTTGCAGCGAAAATAGGACGGGAGTCCAGATTTATAAAGAGCAGGAGCTTGGGGGAAGGAGAAGAAACAAAACAGCCCAAGGGTAAAATGAGGAAGGACTTAGCCTTTTTTTAAAATAGCCTAAAGTACTGTGTGGCTACTGCTCAGTAACTTTGCAGTCCCCTTTTCAAATTTTCCAAAAAAGTCCAACTATTCCTGAAACTTCCTGAAACCGACTAAATGACCTAGGGATTCTCAGGATTTACAGGCGCCGGGGTGGGGGCGGAGATTTTGCATCTCTAGCACGCTCGCAGATGACAGCGATGTTGTGGAGTCGCAAGGGCGCAGAACCCCAGCAGCTGGCATCAGACTGGCAGTTGGAGCCTGCGTCTGACCGACTGAGTCCAAGGAAGGTTAGCCTAGAATCTGCCTTACGTAGGGGTACCTCTGGGCAAACTCGGGGTGCTACTTCTCCGGGCCTTTGAGACGGCCCCCCTTGGAGGCAACGTTTGAGGACCTGGGCGAACCTCAACATAATTAACAGCAGTAACGTCTACTGGGGGCAAGTTAACATACGGTGCACCCGCACCTCCTGCATTTTGTCCTCTAGACAAACACATGACGTGGCCACTAGTATTATTCCTGTTTCACAGGTTAAGAAACTGAGGCTCTGAGACTCGCGTAACTTGCGCAAGGTCACAAGCTTTTCCGGACTCCCGGTCCGCCTAACTCCAAGAGACAACGCTTTTAGCTAACCATTTGAGCCTCAGTTTCCGGTGCCGTGAAATGGGAAGCGCCGGCCGGCAGAAGACCGATCCGTGCGGGATAGTCTAAGGGAGCCCTGGAATGCCTCCTGGAGATCCTGCTCCCTGACCCTGCAGGGAAAAGTTCTGCTTGAGGACACGGGGCCCCTTCTGCTCGCCTAGGTCGGGGGCGCGCACGGCTGCTAAGGGTCCCGGCGGACCCCGGGGAGGGGAGGGCAGTCCTGGGGCGAGCTGGCTCGGGCCGCGGCGGGCTGACCCGTTACATAACCCCCAGGCGTCCCTCCGCCCCCGCGCCCCTCACCCGGCGCAGAGGCGCCGCGCGGAGAGCGGGTCGCCCCTGTCGCCCGCGCGGCAGAGTCCGCGGCGCAGCTGGCGGGACGCGGGCCGGACCTGCCGGTGCGCTTCGGAACCCGGGCGCTGGGCTCTTCCCTGCGACTCTCTCCTCCTCCCGCGCCGCCCGCGGGGCCCCGGGTCCCAGCCCCGCCGGCGTCTCCACCCCGAGCGCTCCCCGCCCCTCCTCGCGGGCGTGGACCGCGGCGGCTGGGGCCCGGGAAGGGGCCACGGCGCAGGGACGCGGCCGGGTGGGTGCGCCCCGGGGACATGTCCGCGCGCCACGGCCCGGGATACAGCGGTCCACGCGAGGTGAGGACGCGGCGGGGCCGGGCGGAAGGAGGGTCGCGCACCCTGGGCGGGCTGCGGGGCTCCGGAGCCGGGCCCGCCGGGCTGCCCTGGGCGCACCCTCCCGCGGGCGGCCCTGGCGCCGGAGCCCCCTCGGCTCTCCCTCTCCCCGGTCCCCGGCGGCGCGGGGGCTCGGGTGACCCAGGCATCCGGCGCGGCGGGGCTCTCGGGCTGGGCTTGGTGGAACTGGCGGAGGGCGCTCCGTCGGCTGCCGCGGCCCCAGCGCCCAGCCCCGCGCCGGAGCCTCCACCCCAGCCCGGGCCCCCCGGGGCGCCTGCTGGGGTAGGAGACAGACGTCTGCTCGCTCGTCGCGTTGGTGTCGGGCTAGCGCTCGTGCAGTTTCTGGGCAGGTGGCTGGAGAGGAAGCGGCTTTGATCTCCATCTCCCGTGCTTTCCAAAGGCAGTCTGCCCGGTGTAATAGAGACCGCTTTTCGGCTGGATTCGGTTTTCAGTGTCTTTTCTTAAATCGTCTTCTGCCTCGGGTAATACTATTAATTTCTCGTGTGTGGTGTACTAACAACACAACGGCCTCAATTGACTAATTTCTCAGCTGTTTCTTGTCCTCGAGGAAAGTAATGCAGACTTAGGGGCAAGTGTTGGCAAGCACAATTTTAAAGCACGATCCCAGTAAAACCTGGGACTATTTGGTTAGCCTTGTGTCTTTACAACTCAGCTTTCTGACCATCTTATAACTTTCTTTTTTAAATGTTGAGATGGAACCTTCTAGAACACTGGTCAAACCATTCCATTCTGTTGGGCTTCTAATTTGTGCATCTTACTTGTCTCTTGGCTGAGAGCTGGGCACGCTGAAGGTGCAGCCAACTTAACCCAGGAAGAAAGACTTAAGGCCTGACAAATTTAGAAACACACTGTCTCCATAGGTCCCTGAGGTCACTGGCTTTTAAAATCACCAACCAACCCTGTAGAATTTGTCTCGCTCCTCCCCTCCCCGCCCAAATGTCATGCCAGACTGGGCTAATGGTGTCTGACCCTCGCAAGGTGCCGGATGTATGTCTATGAAAGAAAATAAACGATTAAATAAGGAGTAACTAAGTGACTGGATTTGATCAGCTAATCACAGGATCTTGGAAATTGCAAAGGGTTTTAGAGACCATCTATTCAAACCCGTCACCTTGCAGGCCAGGAAGCTCAGATTCTGGTTGTCAAGGATTGGCAACACTCCTACAGTTAACTGGTGATGCACCCAACCCCACCATCCAGGCCTTGTCCCGCCTGCTCCGTTTGGCTTTCAAAGCATATTGCTTCTAGGCATTCTGAACAACAATGATACTACTGGAATTACTTATAATCATATCATTTTACTCTTCTTATTTATTTAAACTGGCACGATTTTGAAATAAATTGAGAGGTTGAGTTAATCAAATTGTATTTGGAGTACAATTTAAAAAAATACAAACCCTTAATTTAATTATTTTTAATTTTTTAAATGTTTTTATTTATTTTTGAGAGAGAGGGAGACAGAGAGACAGAAAGAGACAGAGGGCAAGCAGGGGAGGTGCAGAGAGCGAGGGAGACCCAGAATCCGAAGCAGGCTCTAGGCTCCAAGTTGTCAGCACAGAGCCCGACGCAGGGCTGGAACTCATGAACTGCGAGATCATGACCTGAACTGAAGTCCAACATTTAACCAACTGAGCCCCATGAATCCTTAGTTTTAAATAATATTTACATTCTACTTGAACAACCGTGAATATGCTGATACGTCATAGGTAAACATCCAGAGAAGAAAAGTAATCAAAACAGGTGAACTAAATTTACTCCTGTTTCTCCCTGGAATCTCTTCTGAGTCTCAACTCCTTATGGTGATGATTGGTTAGAGTAAAAGGTATAATGTATGATATTGGAGCCAACTTGAGGATCATTTGTGTGTTGTAGTGAACACTGTGACCTTATCATAGAGCTGAGAAAGAAACTTTAAGCTGACTTATCTAGCATTCTATGCGTTGTACATTTTTTATGTTGTTCAATTTAACAAATATTTACCTACTGCATTATATAATGCCTACTGTGTGCCTGGTGCCATTCTGGGCATTTGGGATAGATCAGTGAACACAACAGAGAAATTTGTTCCTGTCGAGCTCAAGTTACAATTCATTCATGAGAATTTTTTTTCAGATTTTGTTTGGCAGATAGAAGAGAATTTCAGAGGCCCCTGGGTGGTTCAGTTGGTTGAGTATCTGACTCTTGATCTCAGCTCAGGTCTTGGTCTCCAGGTTGTGGATTCAGGCAGGTCGTGGATTGTGCTGGGCATGGAGCCTACTTTAAAAGAGAGAGAGACAGAGAGAGAGAGAGAATTTCAGTTTTGCTTAAAGTAGGGAAATGAACGTAAATGTTCCAGATTATCTTCCTTCCAATTTTATTATTCTGCTGATTTTATAATCACTGAAAACAAAGAAACGAATTCAGATGAGGTTACTCTGACTTCTATAAACTGATATCCTCCTATACACAAGGAGCAAGTCCCATGTTTGGTTATTTTATGCATGTTCATATGGAGTCCCTTAAATTACATTATCTTTAGTGCAGGGATATGGCCCTGGCCACATTAAACTTGATGAAGCAATGGGGGGGGGGGGGGCATTTGTTTTCTCAGTAGTGTTAGGGCACGCATGTTAGTGTTGCACACTGTAATCGTACTAGTTTGTAAGATGTAGATTCTTATTTATTTATGAAGATGATGTTCTGCTTTCATTTGTTTTCACTTTACATTTTGTCCCCCATTCTTCTGAGTATCCCATAGGCCACACAGTGTTGTGACTTCTTGGTAAATCTGTTACCAGGGAAGTTTTTATTCAGACATTCCAGTTTTAAGCATTTTCTAATTCTCTCACTTGCTTTTCCTTCAAAACGTCATGGTTTGCAAGCTTAGGCATGTTTATTGTTTTTAACAAAGGCTTATCAAAATGAACTTGGCAGCTTTTCAGTCATATACAGCCAAAAAAAGTATTCAGTGCAGGTTTTGGGGCTGTTTATGCATTCCTACCTAACCAATTGCTTTGCTTTTAAAAATCACCAATTTGGAAGCTATTTGCTTCCCATTAAAGTGGTATAATAATTTAATTGACAAAAACCAAATCCACATTTGATGCTGGGAGATTCTGAATACAAAGATTTTTCTCTCTATCTGTTTTTAATTTGTTCTACATCAAAGGACATCAGGAAGTGTCATTATCTAACAATGTCCTGTCTGAAAGTGGTCTCTGCTGAACACTTGGAGGAGAGTCATGATTTCTGATGGCTGCTAGGCACCCAGAATAGTTGATTTTCTTCATTTGCCCACCACTTTACCCCATCAGACACTTGTCTCCTTTCCCCCTTCTTTTTGGCCACATTGATGAATGGGAGGAGTTGCCGTAGCCAGGTAGGAAGTTACACGCCATTGATGAATTACTTAATGGGTTCCTTCTTTACTTAGTAAGTAATAAACACTTACTGAGCTTCTGCTCCTTATTAAATAAATATTTGTGTAAGGATTGTGTTTTGAGCACCTCTTTTTCTGTGCTGGTGGCAGTAGGATGTATAAAGACCCAGAACCTGCCACTGAAATAGCTTACAGCCTCGTATGGTAAAAAGATGTCACCCGACTGCTCTAATCTTGACTGCCAGGAGATAGACACGTACTTTGGTAATTAAAGGGGAGGAGGAAGAGTGTGTAGGCACTCTGAGGAGTCAAGGCTTAGGGAAGATTTCGTAGAGGAGGACACGTTTGAACTTTTCCTTGAAAGATGGGTGGGATGGTAAAGCTTTATAGAAGTAGAAGGGTGTATCTATCTTTGTGGGAACATATCTTTGTCTTTTTTTTTTTGAAGACCTGTAGAAGACTTCCTCTTGTGGGGGGGCAGCTAAGGCTGCGTTGGGCTGTGTAATTAGCACTTATCACTTCTATACCCTCTGCTTGCTTCCCCCTCCATCCTGGGTGATGGAGTACTGATCCACACTAAGACAACACATTGGGTTAGCTGGTACCCTCCTTCCCTCTGAAATACCTGTTAGTTGTTGTTCAGAGCACAGAGGCCACTGTGGCAAATAGCTATCATCACAATAAACTGGTGTACTTTGCCTTCATCAGCCCAGGTGCATGCTTACAGCGGTGTTTGCTCATCTTCCTGTTTATTCCCGTAACACTTGCTATTATAACTTTGCAATTTAATGAAATGTCACATAAAGTGAAGTGATGCCAAAGAATGCTTTTTCTGTAAAAACTAAATTGATTTCCATGTAGGCACATAAAAGAAAGTCATTTCTTTTTTTTAACGTTTATTTATTTTTGAGAGAGAGAAAGTGGCGGGGGAGGGGCAGAGAGCGTGGGAAATGGAGAATCCCAAGCAGGCTCCACAATGGGAGTGACAGTGCAGGGCCCGAACCCGTGACCCATGAGATCATGACCTGAGCTGATACTTAATCTGCTGGGCCACCCAGGTGTCGCTAAAGTAAGTCATGTTTAAAAACAGTGTCAACACATGCTACAACATGGTTGAACCAGGAAAACATTATGCTAAGTGAGAGAAGCCAGACACAAAAGACCACATATAGTGTGATATGTCCACAATAGACAAAGCCATAGAAACAAAAAGTAGATTCGTGGTTGCTGTGGTATGGGGGTGGGGAAAGTTGAGGGTGACTGATAAGGGCTACATGGCTTATTTTGGGGATGATGGCTTTGTTCTAGAGTTAGATAGTGATGGCTTTATAATATTTGAGTGCACTGAATTGTAGCCTTTAAAATGATTAAAATAGTAAATTTTATCTCAGCCCCCCCCCCCCAAAAGATATTGCAGCTAAATAGAGAAAGAGCAGTGTCAACAATTGCGCTACTACTATTTAGATGTGGAAGAGACGGTTATAAGTGATTGGAAACTATAATAAAGCAAATCTAGGAAGATTTTGCACTTAGGTTTTTCCACAGTTGACTTTAAGGTATGAGTGCTTTTAAGAAATGGAAGCAGGAAATCTGGGTGTGGTTTCACCAAGAAGGTAACACAGAACTCCAGTCGTGACCTGATAGCCAGAGGTTAGTGAGTGACTTTGCTTGTATTTATGTGACTAATGTTGAAATAAAATGTTTGAAATATGTTGTATCAACTTTTTGACCCTCTTCTTTTACTGACTTCTGATTGCTTCAGTTAAGAGAGCTCTTAATGTTTCAGTTTCTTTGAGTACGTAGAGTTATCTTGAAAATAGCTCATCCCTCTGCATCTGGAGAGAAATTACATGTTCATAAGCCTCTCTTATGGATATAATATTACTTACATCCGATCTATAAAGGAGACCTGAACCTAGTCTTCAAGCTTTAAGTCACCATAAAAATCACTACCCGTTTCCCCCCAAGATGCCTTATAGCTATAGCTACTATATGGAAACAGAGTAGCAACATAAAATCTTAACCACCCCAATACTTACGCATTTGTTAAGTTTATAATTTTAAAAAATATTTCTGAGCACAATCCATCATTTTCCAGTTTATTTAGCACATTACAGATTAAAGCTGTAATTACCTCTTTGGGTGGCCAAGGGGTGTGGTTTTTCTAATTTTACTTTTTTGGATGAAATACTTTCCATGGGAGTGAGCTGATATTTACCTACTGAAACCAGTTGCGTTTCTTGAAATAGCAATTTCATCTTTCTAAACCTGTAACTTCAAAACACCTGCATTCATAGCCTCTGAAGGAATTGCCAAAACACACACACACACACACACAACCAAAAAACCCTCAAAACCCACACTTTCACAACTAAGTCAGATATGCTTGGAGGCAGAATAGAGTGCTGCTTCTTCAGTCTGATCTTGGTCAACCAGACAACTAGCCAAAAGCAGTCTTGACCATCATTATTAACTGATCACTAATGGGGAAGCCCAAACTCACAGGCGTCACTGCTATCAAAAAGAAGTGGTTTGTCCAGGTGCACCTGGCTGGCTCAGTGGGTAGAGCACACAGCTGTTGATCTTGGGGTCATGAGTTTGAGCCCCAAGTTGAGTGTAGAGATTACTTAAGGAAATTAAAAAGAAGGGGTGCCTGGGTGGCTCAACCGGTTAAGTGTCTGACTTCGACTCAGGTCATGATCTCATGGTTTGTGGGTTCAAGCCCTGCATCGGGCTCTGTGCTGACAGCTCAGAGCCTGGAGCCTGTTTCAGATTCTGTGTCTCCCTCTCTCTCTGACCCTCCCCTGCTCATGCTGTCTCTTTCTCTCAGAAATAAATAAAACACTTAAAAAGAGAAAAAACATTAAAAATTTTTTTTAAAAAATAAATAAAAAGAAAAATGGTTTGTCCAGGTTGATGCCTGATGACTGAGTGATCAGTCATGTGATTCAAGACTATATTGATGGTTCTCAACACTAGCTACACATTAGAATCACCTGGGAGGGAAAAAAAATATTGGTGCCAAGGAGTCATCCTCAAAAATTCTGATTAACTAGGTCTGGGACACAGCCAGGGCATCAGTGGTTTTTCAGTCTCTCCTGGTGAATCTCATGTATAGGCAGGGTCATGAACCTGATTTATATACTACTTAATAATTTTACACTTTTTCAGACAACTTTTATTGAAACAAATGATGGTTATGATTTCTTCTTAACATAATTGATGAAAAGATTAAACATGGGGGCACCTGGGTGGTTCAGTCGTTAAGCGTCTGACTTGGGCTCAGGTTATGATCTCATGGTTCATGGGTTCGGGCCCTGTATCCAGCTCTGTGCTGACAGCTCAGAACCTGGAGTCTGCTTCAGATTTTGTGTCTCCCTCTCTCTCTGCCCCTCTCCCACTTGTGCTTTGTCTCTCTCCCTCTCAAAAATAAACAAACATTAACAAAACCTTTTTTTTAAAAGATTAAACATGAGACTTTTTAATTGTTTTAAATAGTATTGCAATTTGTCTGTACAGTGTGCTGACTCAGTATATGGGAAGCTTTCCCGATGGTCGAATGAATTTTCACTGATTTTCCTTCCGTGGGATTCACTGAGCTCATGTCTATACAATGTCAGAATGACCAAATCAAGGGGTGGCTGGGTGGCTAAGTGAGTTAAGCATGCTACTCTTGATTTTGGCTCAGGTCATGATCCCAGGGTTGTGAGATTGAGCCCCGCATAGGGCTCCTTGCTGAGTGTTCAGCCTTCTTGAGATCCTTTCTCTCTCCTTCTGCCCCTCCCCCCTGCTCTCATGTGCACCCTTTCTCTCCCCAAAAACAAAAAACAAAACCAAATCGACCTAATTGGTGTTATTACAGTCAATCAACCAATAACTGATCACTCAACCTACTTGTTTTATGTTTTGGTGATTGTGGTATCATAAAGATGTATTTCTTGAGGACAGTAATTTGGCCTTTTCTACAACAATCACTTTCCTCTATAGTAACTTAGAGATGTGTCCTTATTTATTATGCATTTCCTCAAGTTGATAGAGTTGTCAATCTTAATGTTCAGACTTGTTTCTGAATACTTTTTGTTTGACTGTATTGAAATAGATCTTGAAAATATATGATTTCTAGGGGCGCCTGGGTGGCTTAGTCAGTTAAGCGTCCGACTTTCGCTTAGGTCATGATCTCGCGGTTCGTGGGCTCGAGCCCCGTGTCGGGCTCTGTGCTGACTGCCAGCCCAGAGCCTGGAACCTGTTTCAGAGTCTGTGACTCCCTCTCTCTGACCCTCCCCTGCTCATGCTGTCTCTCTCCCCTAGAAATAAATAAATAAAACATTAAAAAGAAAATGTAAGACTCATAGAAGAAAGCAGCTTAAACCTTGCCTTACGTGACTTAAAAAATATGTCTTTTAGGTTTTTCCTTATCACTCGGATTTACTGTCTTTGAGAAAATGTAGTAAAGTGATAGACACAGTGACACTGATCTAGTGCACTTCTTAGAACTGACTTTATTTTTAATGACATTTGTTCTTATTTTACTTATACCATTGATGAGAATTCTTACCCACTGTTACCAGTTAGCTGTCCCCAAATGCACTTTCACTGTTGATTTTTGTGTTAAAAGTAGCACCTTCATGGATCTTGACCAGTCATTTTTGAACTATGTTTTGCAAATTTCTGGGAGTTTCAGAGACTCTTGGGGGTTGTTATGGCGCATGGGGACAATGAGGGGGAAAGATGTCGTGCATCCAGCTTGGGGTTCCCTTTGGTGATCTCTTCTCCAACCTAAGCAGGTGTGCTATTCTTGGTTTCACGTTTTGGGTTTCCAGGTAAGATTTTATCTGAACAAAGAGTTTTTTGGGTGAAAACAAGCTTGTAAATGATGAGGCCACGTGTTTATAAGTCTCTGCTTTCGCATCCCCACCAAATTTGGTTTGTCATTCTGGTAGCCCCAGTCGTTTCTAACTACTGCTGCACACCTGTGTTGAAAAAGCATGGGAGGACATTGGTCTTATTAACTTTATATCCTCTGTGCCTGTGCAGAGAGACAGCCAAATGAGCAGTTAGATATTCTGGGCAAGAAGCATAGATTGGAAGTTATTAGCATGGAGACTTGGTTTAAGTCCTGGGTGTATGGAAGTAATTGCCCAAGGAGAGGGTCTATAGAGAGACATGAGGCGAGTCAAAAATAAAATCCCGAGGAATGGCTGTGCTGGGTCATGTACCCTCTGTAGTCACATTTTGTATATGTGTGTGGGTGGGGGTCTGGGTTAAGGTCAGAGCACATAGGCTGTGGAAACCAGTCAAGAATATTTTCTCTTTCTTTGAATAGCCTACATCCTAGAGGACTTTTTTTTTTTTTTTTTTTTTTTTAATTTGAGAGACAGAGAGAGCAAGTGAGCATGCATGCACAAGCAGAGGAAGGGCACAGTGGGGCAGGGGGAGAGCAAGAGAGAGAATCTTGAGTAGGCTCCACACTAAGTGTGGAACCCAACATGGGGCTCTGGGGCTCCATCCCACAAACCTGGGATCATGACCTGAGCCAAAATCAAGAGTTGGACACTCAACTGACTAAGCCTCCCAACTGCCCCAACTAGAGGGCTCCTTCCATATGTGTATTGACATACGGAACCAGAAGATAAACTTAAGTGGTTGCCTCATGGATTTGGAAGTGAGAGAGCCATTGCAGTATTTTTGGCATACAATGATTTGTTAAGAAGCATTATGATTTCTTGACTTTTAAAACCCAAACATTGCCCCCATGTCCTCATTCTTCCTTGTGGAACAAGAGTGGTGACTGCTAGGCTCTGGGTATGGTCCCAGTGAAGCCCCAGGGTGAGCCCACATTCCAAAGGGTCTGAAGCTGTATTCTGTTTCATTAGGGTATAACTAATAAAATAGGTATAACTGACACATACCCTGCCTTCAATGCTGGCCAACAGTTTGTCAGGTTTAGTTACGACGTCTCAACATAATTTATAAACCCGTGAGCCCTTTTAGAAAAAGTCAAAGTACCATGGTAAAGAACAAATAAATGTCGGTGAATAAGATACTGGCAGAAATATTTTATTAACAGCTAGGGGTTCCAATGATAAGGAGATTGGTCATTGTATCAAATATTAAGCGCGACACATTTATTTCCTCTCATTTTTACTTCTTTTGGTTAACTTCTTCCCCACTCAAAAAAGATAAAGTACAGAAAGCCATGTATTCTCATTTTATTAGAGATGAAGTTCTAATTAAAATTTCAAATGATATTGAATAGCTGATGCATCCAAATTGGCATCTAGGAATTTTCCTGGCACATTTTGCGCTCTTTAGAAATCCTTGCATGATGGTATACCGAATGGGTGGCATATACAGGCAATGTTAAGGTAAAGTGTCAGTTTAGTTTTTTAAATTTTTAATAGTTTTAAGCTGGGAAAAGACATTTGAATTCGATGAAAGAATTGACTACTTTTAAAGCCCCTAATAAAAAACATATTGGGATTAGGCAATGTTAAAATAACTCAATGAGTTTATCTCTTCATGAGGCAAGTATGTGCTGAGTACCCAGCATGTGCTAGAAGCTGTGTCTGGTGCTGAAGGCCTATGGAGACTAGAGAGGGTTTTACCCAAAGGCTTACAGTCTCCTTCCTAGGGGAGCTAGATGTGTGGACAGATAGTCACGGCATTGTGATGAGTCCCCTAAGTGACCACCTGCTACCTGGTTCAGAGCCAGAGACATTTAATGCTGCCTAAGCTGATCAAACCATTAAGAAAGTATAGAAATTCATGAGGTGAACAACAGGCACAATATGTACAAAGGCACTGGGGTGGGAAAGTCACACTGTGGATAGGACTTCAGGGTGGTTAGGTATGGCAGACCTGCAGCGTATGCATATGGCTAGATGCCAGATAGGACCAGAAGAACCGACAGGAGCAAGATCATTTAGGGTCTTTGTGTCCCACACTACCGACTTTCAGTTTGTTTTTTTTTTTTTTTTTTTTTTTCACAAATAGTTTATTGTCACCGACTTTCAGTTTTACTTTAGCTGCTGAGAGTAGTCCTTGGAAGCTTTTAAACAGAGGAGTAGGGTAGGAATGAGGGGTTGGTGATAAAATTAGCTTGTGTTTCGAACATATACGTCTGGATGAAGCTTGAAGAAAGGTCCAGGAGGCTGACAAACTAAGGGTCTGTTGAAATGGTACAGATGGGAAGTAAGATTAATACCTCATGGTAAGACTTCTGCTTTATTCATATTTATATTCTCAGTGCTTGGTGCCCTTTAGGGCATGTGGTGGAGATGTCTGGTTAGGCAATTTGATATTCTAGGCCAGCAATCCAGAATGTGGGCATCATGAGCTAATAGGCTCAGTTGAACATGACAGGATTGGATGAACAGGACATAACTGGATGTAATTACCTGGGGAACATGTAAAGAATGAAGTGTGAAATGGGTCAAAATATTGTGGAGAATAACTGGGGTGTGTTCATGTTATACCCAAGGCACATCTTGGTCATTGTACCTTTCTTTTTCCATTCTAGTTACATGTTGATCTTTTTCACCAGGGCAGGGACTATG
Source organism: Hyaena hyaena (assembly GCF_003009895.1). Taxonomy (NCBI): domain Eukaryota; kingdom Metazoa; phylum Chordata; class Mammalia; order Carnivora; family Hyaenidae; genus Hyaena; species Hyaena hyaena. The sequence continues at coordinate 162,050 of NW_024081264.1, forward strand.
TCTTCTTTACAGTGTCACTGCCGTTGTTCACAATTTAAGCCCTGTGTTTGGAAGTAAGCACTGAAGGAGAGTGTTTATAGAGAGACGTGAGGTGGGCCAGAGATAAAAATCCTTGCACAGTTCCAGAAAGCGCTCCTCATATGTCTGAGTAGTTGTGTCTCACAGTGAATAGTGCCTTCTGGAGTTGTGCTTCAGCCATCCCTGCCTAACTTGTGCCCGCAGCTGTTGCGGTGCCTGAGACACGGTAAGAGTTCAGTAGTGTTTATTGAATGAATGAATAAGTGACATAACATCAAATGAGTGATCAGAGGAAGAAGGATCTAGCAAAAGAAAGTAAGAAGCATGGGTCTGTAGGGAAGAATGATAAACAGGGGAGACTCCTGTCATGGAAATTCAAGGAAGAAAGAGTTTCAGTACTGAGAGTGCCAGGCGCCACAGAGAAGTCAATTAATTACGGATGGCAGAGTACCACTGGCAATTAGGAGTCACTGGTGACTATGTGTAAAACAGCTTGAACAGTATGTAGGGGAGGCAGGAGGCAAGCTCCATTCCATTGATGTGGGAGTGAGAAAAGGGATGAGGAGACTGTCAGTGTAGACAGATCCTTAAGAGGCTGGGTTTGTGAAGGGACAGAAGTATTGGGGGGAGCTGGAAGGGTGGCAAGGTTAAAGGGGGGTTGATTCCATTGTCTTTCTTCTCTCCTCTTCCCTTCTTTCCTCTCACATTTCTCCTTCCTGCTTTCAAGATGAGAGACACTTGAGTAAATGTATGGGCTAAAGAGGATCCAGTATAAAAGTCTAGGTTCAAAATATAGAATCTAGAAGAGGGGATACTGACCTGAGAAATTAAATGTAAAAGGACATGTCTTTCATTGTCAAAATAACAAAAGGGATTAAGGATGCGTGGGGAGAGGGCCGAACTGGGGGGATAAGCTGAAGGCGAAAAACAGAGTAAAAGCAGCCCACATTTTCTCTATAAAACAGTAACTTAGCATCTTTTGGACACTTTAGATGTTCTAGGCGTTGTTAACAGACTACTTCACATGTGTTAACTCTCTGAGTTCTTGCAACAATCATGTGAGGAAGGAATTGTTATCCTAATTTTTAAAACAAGACAACTGGAGCCCGGAGGGGTTAAGCATCTTGCTGAGGTTGTACAGCTGCTACGAGACAGAACCAGGAGGCCTTTAAAGCTGTCCACCATCCTGCTGAGGGGTACACGGAGTGCTTAAGATTTTGAATAACCACGGTGCAGATGGAGCGGGTACCAGTATTGTTTCTGAGTCACTTTGAGCACTTAGTTTGTGTTGGAAATCACAACTGTGCTATTAATTTGCAAGGTTGACCAATTTCCTTCAGCAAAACTTGCCTTACCAGTTAGAGGAATGGAAAACTTTGGATGGTCTGGATTGATTCAAAATTGAGGATTGGTGGTTTGGAAGGTGTGGGGGTGTCAGAAAGAGAGCAATTGACATAATGGAGAATGAGCTCTAGCCTCTAAGGAATGGGACAAGCTGAGGAAATGGGAGAAAATGGAGATGCCTGGGACCTGGGGGCTCAAGGAGGTTAGAAACCAGGTCCAGTGGGAGTTAGGGAACGACGATGGATAGAAGGTTGGAGTTAGGGAGAAATACTGACATCTCACAACAATCGTAGATTTCAGAAGTGAAGATTAGCACAGGTGATGACCGATGATGATGTGGCTTTGGGAGTACACGGCTAAACTGAATGGAGGTGAATCTTAAGGGTCGTGATGAGCTCAAGGTTGAAGCTGAGATCAGCGGAGATGTTGGGGACATGTTGACTAGATCCTTTTCTCTTGTTGGAGGGTGGTGCCCACCCGCCCTGTGGACTGGTCTGGACTTCAGAAAGCTGTAAAACAAGTATGTTACAGTTCTAGGGAGAGATACAAAAGGTTGGCTGGTATCTGGCATGCAATAAATATCACTTGATCTCAGTAGAACATTGTCAAAAGACCGTTCAATAGCTTCTATTTTGCACTATAGTTTTTGGAAAAAATAACAACACGTTTCACAAGTAACTTCGGATGCTTTAGCCGTATTGTCATTATCACCCTGCAAGGAGAGGACTGTGTGCTCTGATGAAACCTCCTCTTCCTCTTCTTTCTCCCTCCTCTTTCTTTTCTCTGATAATGTGCAGTACAGCACTCTGTGGGCGGGGAGGCAACCCGGGATCATCAGGCTTCCAGCTGTCGAGCTTTGTTGTGATTTGTGGGGGTGGGGGTCATGGGAGAGGGGCCAGAAACTTGAGTGGGACTCAGTGTGGTGTCTGTTTCTATAGTTAGCCATGTGATGGGAACGAGCAATATGCATTCCCTTTGTACAGCTGTGCATACCACTGTCTGCTTTTCTCCTCTGCCCATTCAGGACTTCGGGAAGTCAAAATTAGATCTGATGTAAGCTTAGAATACCCACATGTGAAGATCTGGAGTTACCGCATAGGGGACCGAATACATGTGCTGGGCCATGTGTAAATGGCGCGGGTAGATAGTGTATCAGGTGGGCTGTTTGGGGGTATAAGGAACAGAAACTCCAACCTGGCCTGGCTTCAATGGTAAGGAAAAAGATTTCTTTGTGTAGTAGAAAGTCCAGAAGCAGAAGTGTCTGGGCTCTGACTTTATTTCTCTGTGATTCTCTTGGCTCTGCCCCTGCCATTGTCCTCAGATGGCTAGTTGTTTGAAGGGTCACATGGAAAGGGAGAAGCTGCATCTTTCATGTTTGCTCAGTAGTGAGGAAAACTTTCTGAGAAGCTCCCGAAAGACTTCCTTGTCGCTGGCAAAGTTTGGGTCACTGCCCTCTCCTTAAATTAGTCCACGACTGGCAGGCAGAACAGGATTGCTATAGTTCTTGATTAACCACTTGGGGATGGACTGGCTGTTGGGAATCACGTCCATGATAGAAGGCTTGAGGCCATTATGATAACATTCCAGCCTCCTCAAGGGGAAGGAGCCTCGGATGGCCGGCAAGTCCCCACTTCAACATTTGCTGGCAGTAAGGACTTAGACAAATTACCAACTTCTGTGAGCTTCTGTTTTCTCTTACAGGATCACTGTGGGAGTTGAAAACACTTTACATAAACTTTAAGGAGCTATACAAATGCTAATTGTCATTTAGTAATAATGAGGATGATAATAAGAATAACAGCTTCATTTACTGAGCACGTACATGTTCCAGATACTTGCCGCAGGCTTTAATGCATTTTCTTTATTACTCACTAAACACAGATTGAGCAACCGTCATACTCAAGACATCCTCCTAAGTGCTTTATTTCTGATCTGTTGAGATCTGGAACAGAAAGGCGAGGGACAGAGAAGGCGGGGCGGCGCTTAGTTTCATGTGCGGATTTCAGTTTTTGGCCTGTGTGACTGAAAAGTGGCAGCTGGCTTGTGGCGCCTCTGACAATCGCTCTATTATCTGCCACTGGTGGTCTTCGGCTAACTAGTCCAGGGCTCACTGCACCGGGGATTTGCCGCACACAGGTGTGCACGTGCGTGATGCTTTTCTTTTATAAGTGTTTGCATGTTTATGCTTTTGAAATCGAGGGATTCACAAGTGTTTATTAGGTGCTTCTCTGTGCTGTCTCATCTGAGCCTCATGAAGAGGTCAAGCCTGAATTTTTATTTGTACTGAGGCTTAGCGGTCATGAGATCCATCAGGTAATGAAATCTGTAGGTGGTGGGGCATCAGGTGTTTGATGTTGCAAATTGTCCTGCTGTGAGCATCATTGCGAAGTGAACTTTTTCCATATTTTGGTTTTATGTCTTTCAGATGGTTTCCCCGAAGGAGAATCTAGGTCAGAGGGTTTGAAACTTTTTATACAGATTGCCTGATTGGTTCATGGAAGGTTTTTGAATGGTGAAAATGGCACACTTGTGGGGTTTTTTTTTTTTTAATGTTTATTTATTTTTGAGAGAGAGAGAGCGTGCGCACGTGAGCAAGTGGGGGAGGGGCAGAGAGAGAGGGGGACAGAGGATCCGACTCTGGGGACAGAGCAGCGAGCCTGATGCGGGGCTCAAACTCACAAACCCATGAGATCCTGACCTGAGCCAGAGTCGCCACTCAGGCACCCCGGCACACCTGTCGTGTTACTTGGGGATCATGTGTTTTCTCATTCTACGCCATTTTATATGCCTGGGATCATAAAATATGTCCAGAAAATCTGAAGTGTAGCCTATGTCAGTTCCTCCCCACTAGTTCCTAACATCCCGGGGAGAAACTAAACTTGTCCATCTTGATTCATCCTCTCCTTAGTGTGTGAGTTGCTGCTCTTGAGGTTTCTTGATCTGCATGCAAATAGACTCCCTGCAGGGCTATCTTTGATACACATCTGTTTTTTATTCGTAGTTCTGGCCCTCATGCTGGGAGCTCTGCTATAGTCTTAGACAATATGTGAGCAAACTGATGGGGAAAATGAAGTGAGATATACGGTGGGGCTTTGCTGCTGCAGTATGAATATGGAATATCTGCCTTGGTGTTGTAGTGCAAGTAGACTTTCATTCATATGACTTGACTTCCCATGTGATTCTCTCAACAGTTTCTAAAATACTTCTCTCCCCAACTCTTCCTACCCCACCAGATCTGTTGATGAATGAAGCTACGTAGCCAATGGGAAGTCAGGGGAAGAAACTGCCGCTAGTCTTAAATAGATTTTTAAAAATCATAATTGCAACCATAGCATATACAATCCAAATTGTATTTGTATTTTGTTCTTTGTACATTTCCTCGGCTAGTTATTTTTTTTAATTTTTTACTGTTTTATTTATTTCTGAGAGAGAGAGAGACAGCGTGAGCAGGGGAGGGTCAGAGAGAGAGGGAGACACAGAAACGAAACAGGCTCCAGGCTCTGAGCTGTCAGCACAGAGCCCGACGCGGGGCTCGAACTCACAAGCTGTGAGATCATGACCTGAGCTGAAGTCGGACACTTCACCGACTGAGCCACCCAGGCGCCCCTCCTCAGCTAGTTTTTAACACTAGTGTGTCAAGTGGGATAACAGGAAGAAGCAAAAGAATGGGACCTTGCAGAGGACCATCCACTGAGCACACAGTGTGACCAGGACTGGAGGGGCCCCTGAGAGTGCTGTGGACGCAACTAAGTGGTTTGGGGGAGGGCCCAGGACAACCCTATGAAGCATGCTGTGTAACCTGGTTGGTTACACAGCAAGTTAGTGGGAAAGCCTGGATTTCAAGCCAGGTCTTTCTACATTCAAATGGCACCTTCTTTATTTGCTTTTTTTGTCTTCTTTTTCCAGATTTGAATTTTCAAAATTACCTCTAAAATAATTCAGACTTCACTGAAGGGAAGAAAAGGGCATACTGCTTCCCGCACCTATAGCTCACATCTGAGGTTTATGTTATTTTTTATTGTTTTCTTTTAATTCTAGTACAGTTAACATACAGTGGTATCTTAGTTTTAGGTGTCCAGTATAGTGATTCAACACTTACGTACATCACTTGTGTTCATCATGACAAGAACAATCCTTATTTTCCATCACCTATTTCAAGCATCCCTCCAGCCTCGCCCACCTCACCCCTGACAACCATCAGTCTGTTCTCTGTAGTTAAGAATCTGTTTCTTGTGGTGCCTGAGTGGCTTAGTTGGTTAGGGGTTAAAGAGTCTGACTTCAGGTCACAGGTCATGATCTTATAGTCTGTGGGTTTGAGCCCCACGTCTGTGCTGATTGATGGCTCAGAGCCTGGATCCTCTTCAGATTCCGTGTCTCCTCTCTTGCCCCTACCCCGCTTGTATTTTTTTTTTCTCTCTCTCTCAAAAATAAATAACTAAATAAATATTAAAAAAAAAAAAAAAAAGAGGGCACCGTGCTGGGTCAGTTAGTTCAATGATGACTTCAGCTCAGGTCATGATCTTGCAGTTTGTGAGTTTGAGCCTCGCATCGGGCTGTGTGCTGACAGCTCGGAGCCTGTAGCCTGCTTCAGATTTTGTGTCTCCCTCTCTCTCTGCACCATCCCTGCTCATGCTCTGTCTGCCTGTCTCTCTCAAAAATAGATAAAAATTTAAAAAAAAGAATCTGTTTCTTGGCATGTCTCTTAACCTTGTCCCCCCTTGTTCGTTTGTTTCTTAAATTCTATATGTGAGTGAATCAGGTTTACATTTTATATTTCTAATTTTTTTAAATGTTGTATTTATTTCTGAGAGAGAGAGAGAGAGCGAGAGAGACAGTGTGAGCAGGGGAGGGTCAGAGAGAGAGGGAGATACAGAATCTGAAACAGGCTCCAGGCTCTGAGCTAGCTGTTCGTGTCTAGAACCCACGAACCGTGAGATCATGACCTGAGCCGAAGATGGATGCTTAACCGAGTGAGCCACCCAGGCACCCCTACATTTTATATTTCTAATCTCCCCCTTCCACCAATAGGACTCAAGAAGCTATTTTTGTTTTGTATTTTTAAAAAATGGGTCTTGTGAGCACCTGGGTGGCTCAGTGGGTTGAGTGTCCTACTTCAGCTCAGGTCATAATCTCATGATTTGTGAATTTGAGCCCCATTGGGCTGTCTGCTGTGGGCGCAGAGCCCACTTGGAATCCTCTGTCCCTCTCTATCTCTACCCTCCCCCGCTCACACTCTCTCTCTCAAACATAAATAAACATTTAAAAAATGGCTCTTAAACATTTGAATTTTTCTTGATTTAGGCTTTGGCAAGAACTGTTTGCCTATCATGGATTTAGGGCACTCCTGAAGCTTATTGGAAATATCAGATTGGCCACAAAATTCTTGTTGTAACTTGGACAGAATGTTAACCCCAAAGAAGTGCTAAAATTCAAATGGGAAATTGCAGTGCCGCTTAGTTCCTGTGATTCGCCAAATAATATGAGAGGATTAAAAACTATTGCTCATTTTCTTCCTGTCCAAGTGGAGTTCAGTTTGGAGAACCTTCCAAGAGTGAAGACTAATAGGCACTGAACTGAATTTCCCCTTCCAGCTCGATTCAACCAATTTGCCCAAATTACAAGTTTGAAGGAGTTTATAATCTAGAAGGAAACAAGAGAGGCATTCACCTTGCCAGGAAAAAACGGGGTCCAGAGCAAATAACTCCTGGAAACAAGCTCACGGAGAGAATACACACATTACAAAAGAAATCTTACCGGTTGTTTTACAGTATCTGTTTGCAAGGAAATGGTTGGTCATGGCAGGGGTCGCAAAATCACCCGTCTTTAGGAACTCCAGCGTGAAGTGACTGAGTCTTGATCTAATAGGGAGGGTGTGGGCTGTCACCAAATTGAGAAAAACATTTTTTCACCATCGGACAGATACTCAAGTTCCGTTCTTCGTGCCAGGGATATATCAGCCAACAAGGCCGACAGAAATCCCTGCCCTTCTGGAGTTTACATTCTAATTTGTCACTGCCTTAAAAAACAAATAACTAAGCTCGTCAGAACTGTCTCTCAAGTAGACGTCAGTGAGTCAGACAACTGGTGTATTCCTGTAATAAAACTGCACAGATCCCAGCCTTGATCGCCTGGAGGCCTTTTTCACACAGCTAATGTTTCTGGATAAGTGAGATTGTTGTAATCACAGTAGAAGTCGAGGTGGCTTCTTTTTGGCATTCTGCGTGTTCTATTGCCTTCATTTGCCAGACAGCCATAGTTATAACGTACTGTTGGCTCTACACGGCAGCCCCTGGTCTATTTCGTTCTAGTTTTGCTATTGAATTGAAAGCAGAGCATTGCGAAAAAGGCCATCTGTCCTTGTACGGATTGTACTAATTGGTGATGCCCTACTGCTGTTTACAACCACCCCGGCTCCCTTGGGGCTCCCCTGCGCTGGGAGCTCCCCCCACCCCCAAGCCCACCCACCGGGAGCAGTGTGACTCTGATGAGGTGTCTAGAAAAACAAGCCTGAGATCTTGGACCTTGGAAACCATGTGCCTTTTGTTTGAGCTTCTTGTGGGAAATCGGGGATAAGGAGCATCTGTGACTGCGACTGCTTTTATCTCATTTTTGCAGACGGAACCTCTGCTGGGCCTGCAAAGGGAGGCAAAAACTGATAGTTCGGGAGAGAGAAAACGCTGGCCCCTGGCAAGGAATGGAGTCCTCTCTTCCGTTCAGCCTTCAGTGCCTGGGAGACTGTCCTTAGCAATTTAACGGGTATTAAGGATGCGAATGGTTGTGGCCCGAATTCCTGTCCTAGGATCTTCTTGGCGTGTGCCCCCGGGAGCTCCTGCTTCCCTTGCATGTGGGGGTGCTGTGCTGAGCCCAGCCGCAGTGACTCTGCCACACCGGGGTCTCAGCAGTCCCAACATGGAGCATTTTCCACTGGGGGGACCTGAGAGCCCCGATAGGCCAAGCGTATTCCAGAAGTGGTCTTGGGTTGTTATAGCGAGTCTGTGCCCTCAAGTAATCACATCACCCACTGAAATTGCTGTCAGACCCCTCATGGGCATCTTTACATCTATACAAAGTCCAGTGGGCACTGTCGGGAGCCCAACGTTTGTGTCTCCCCTTCCTGTGTTGAAGCCCCAGCCCTCAATGGGGTGGTGTTAGAGGTGGGGCCTTTGAGGTGTTAAGTTTAAGTGAAGTTGTGAAGGCGGAGCCCCGTGATGGGATTAGTGTCCTTAGAAGAAGAGGAAGAGGGAGGAGGGCTGAGGAGGGGCCGTGTGAGAGCACAGCCAGGAGTCGGCCGGCTGCCAACCTGGAGGAGAGCCCTCACCGGAGCCCCGCCGCGCCGGTGCCCGCTCTCGGACTTCCCGCCTGCAGAACTGTGCTGTTTTGTTATGACACTGAGTGGAGGAGGACAGGCTCAGTGCCTCTTCTTAGAGTCTGACCTGATCTGTCAGTAGGGTGGATAACGCTGTTCCTTTCTTCTTTGACCTCTGACCTCGTGCTCATTTGGATTTATCTTTACCTTTCTCAATATCCTTGCAACCTCCGCTTCTCCTGACCCTTCCTGAAAGATTGAAATTCCTCAGAGTCCTACTATCTCTTCTCTTCCACCTACTGCCAGGACACCTCACTCCTCAAACTGGGGTCTGTGGACCAGCATATAGGCCTCACATGTGAGTTTATCAGAAATTCGAATCTCAGGCTCCGCCTCAGACTTGCTGAATCTGAATCTGCCTTTAACAGGAGACACTCACAGAAGTCTGAAGGGCCTACTCTTTAACGTCTCAGTGAGCAAGGGTGCGCCCCAGCACCAGTGTTCATGGGGACGCCAGACCTCTCCCCTGGGCCCTGGACCGTCCCACAGGGATAGCAAACGTTGCCTATCGAGCGTTTTGCTTCTCTTTTTCCAAATAAGCTCCTCTTCCCTTGGGCAACCAGTAAAATATAGGGGCACTTCAGAAACTTAAAAAAATTTTTTAATGTTTTATTTATTTTTGAGAGAGAGAGAATGTGAGCGGGGGAAGGACAGAGAGAGAGGGAGAGAGACAGCAGATCTGAAGTTGCTATGTGTGGAAAGCAGCAAGCTTGATGCAGGGCTCGAACTCACAAACTGCAAGATCATGACCCGAGCCGATGTCGGACGTTCAACCAACTGAGCCATCCAGGCGCCCCTCTTCAGAAACTTTTACTTTAAGACTTCTGTTTAACCTCATACTCCTGGTTAAATGGTTTCATTGGGGTTAAGAGGGCTAATAGGCAGTATGCTCGGATCTGGCTGGCCCTTTGTTCAGCTGGCCCCTCCTCTGAGTGATCGGTGCAGCTAACAGCATTTACTAAATATTTTGAATATTACCCCTGGTATCATGTTCACTTAGTACCTTGTCTAACTTTTTCCCTCTATAATAAATTTGAAAGTACTCAGTTACTTAACAAATATTTTAAATTACTATTACTCATTATATTTGTTATTGTTAACTATATTAAAGGTACTAGTACTTAATATTTTTAATGGTGAGCAAACAGGAAGTTCTCTGAGCGAAGTGCAAGATTTTCAATTTCCTATGGCAGCCCAAAGGAAGATGCACTGGGAATGTAGTGTGACCTGATATGTCACATGATAGACTCATAGAGCATCTTTTTGGGAGAGAAAAGTCTGAGGCAATGCAGTTGTCCAACAACAGAAGATTGGTGACATCGTTTCTAGTACAGTCACACAGATACTTCGCGGCCATTACAATGATCAGAGTACATTTATTAACATTCATGGTGTCAAACAAAATGGAAAGAACAAAGCACAGATAAAATGATTTCACTTTTGGATTTTTTTTAGAGAGAGAGCAAGAGAGTAAGTGGGGAAGAGGTGCATAGAGGAGGAGAGGGAGAGAGAGAGAGTGAAAGAGGCAGAGAAAGAGAATGAATCTTAAGCAGGCTCCATGCTCTGCACAGGGCCTTACATGGAGCTTGATCCCACAACCCTGGGATCATGACCTGAGCAGAAATCAAGAGTCAGACACTGAACCAACTGAGCCACTCAGGCTCAGTTTTGGATTTTTTTTGGAAGTGTGGTAAAATATATATAATGTATAGTTTACTATTTTAGCCATTCTAAGAGTACAATGGCTAATTAAGTACATTCATATTGTTAAACAACTATCACCACCACCTATGTGCAGAACAGGTTTTTTTTTATTGTTTCAAACTGAAATTCCATACCCGTTAAACAATAACTTCCCATTCTTTGTCTATCCAGCCCCTGGCAACCACCATTCTTTCTGTTTCTATGAATTTGACTATTCTAAGTACCTCACGTAAGCGGAATCATGTATTTGTCCCTTTGTGACTGGCTTATTTCACTTAGCACAATGTCGTCAAGGTTCATCCATGTTGTAACGTGTCAGAACCTCCTTTTTAGGGCTGAATAATATTCCATTATATTCATACACCCCATTTTGTTTATTCCGTTCATCTGGACACTTGAGTTGCTTCTACCTCTTGGCTCTTAGGAATAATGCCTCTGTGAATATGTCTGTACAAATATCTGTTTGAGTCCCTGCTTTCACTTCTTTTGGGTCTATACCCAGCAGTGGAACTGGTCTGGCATATGATAATTCTATTTTTAGTTTTTTGGAGAGCCACCGTACTGTTTTCCAATAGAGGCTGCACCATTTTACATTCCCACCAGCAGTGCACAAGTCTTCCAATTTCTCTGCATCCTTGGCTACCACTTGTTTTTTCTGGTTTTGCTTTTGTTTTTTATAGTAGCCATTGTAGTGGATATGAAGTCTCAGTCTTGCTTTTAAAAAGATGTATTGATATGCATATATAGAAAAACATTTCTCCAAAGGATTTACTCCAAGTAAAAACAGTGTCTATTGGGTGGCAGATGTAGATGATTTTTATTATTGTTCTTTTGCTTTATTCTCTCCTTTTCCTGCATGAAGGATGTATAGTATGTGTAATTAAAAGTGTCTGAAGCTCAGCATCAAGGTATATCCATTCAGATGTTGGCAGTAACTCCTGTTTGCCTCTGGCTGTGCAGCCCTCATGTGGGTCCTCGTACTCGATGGTTTTGGACTCCATGCTGCCCGTCATGTTGCCGCTCTTCACGTTGAGGCCGTCCACCGATCCTCCACTGCCTGGGGCCCGGCTGCTGCTCATTCCTCTGCCCAGTGAAGCAGAACCAGGCTTTCTTGACATTGGATGAGATGAAGGAAACTGTTATAACCAGGTCTCAGCCTATGGCTTTCTGGTGCCTTGCAAAGGCTACCTTCCTTCCCCATTTGGATTTTTATTTTATTTTATTTAAAAAAAAATTTTATTTCTAGAGAGAGAGAGAGAGACAGCGTGAGCAGGGGAGGGTCAGAGAGAGAGGGAGTCACAGACTCTAAAACAGGCTCCAGGCTCTGAGCTGGCAGTCAGCACAGAGCCCCATGCGGGGCTCGAACCCACGAACCGCGAGATCATGACCTAAGCGAAAGTCAGACGCTTAACCGACTAAGCCACCCAGGCGCCCCTCCCCATTTGGATTTTTAGCATGAAGAAATCTCCTTTTTGGGTGTGTCTACTCAGCAAGGTTTTGGCTGGTCATCTTAGCTGATTACAAATGGAAAGGAAAGTTACTTTCTTCCTATTCTGAGTTATATATTCTGTAATTTTCCAATGAATTTCAAGACTCCTTCATCACAAGACTCTGTGTCGGCTTAAAAAGCAGTAAGGATTGCATATGTACCAGTTCAGAAAGAACCGAAAGAAATCCTTTCATGGAGCAGATTACTAACTACCTTTATGAAAATAAGGGCTGTCCAGTTTACAGTAATATAATTTATTCCTTTCCTTTTTTTTTTTTTTTCTTACTGTATTGGATGATATGGAGGCTGAAAGGATCGCTTTTCTGCTTATTTTTTTAGGGATGGAGAGGGAACCAGGGACAGGAGAGGCTTCAGTTAAAGTTCTCTGTACTTGTAATTGGGTGTTTTAATCAGTTACCAGTGACCTTTTGTGGGGACCTTCTTTTGGTTGTTTTGCTTTGAAGGGACGACTCTGGCCACTGAGTTTGAGGGCCCAGATTTTGAAGCAAAGTCCAAGAGACTGTTGGAACAGTCCAAACTTGAGCTGTTAGCACTTGCGCTGATTTTGTGAGATACAAGACAGACAGGAGAGATCTGATAACTGAGCTTGGGGCCTCATAGAGATGGAAGGAGTGGCAGCGGACAAGCCGGGGGGGAGGAGGGGTAGGGAACAAGAGCAGATCCACGCCTTTGTCACGTTACATCTGGATAAGGCATTGCTGATGCTTTTATCTCAGCCATTTCTTCCCTGTGCTCCGATTTCTCACGGACCTCTCAAAAGAGAAGCCATCGATAACTTTGGGTTTGGCTTCCTGCCACCTTCTTCTCTCACTTCCCGCTTCCTTCATGCCTGCCATTCCTTTCCGTCACCATAGCCCCAGCGGGATGCAGGCTTTGGTGGCCCAGGTCCTACGGACGCAACTTCAGAGTCCACTGTAAACACGGTTCCTGCCGGCAGTCTGACTTTGGGCTCATCTCCGGTTGCTCTGGGCACACCCACCCCTGACCCAGCTGGCCCTGTGCTCTTTTTCAGGTCACTGCCTCTGACTCACCTGCTTGTGTCTCTTCTTTCTCCAGGCACATCTAGAATCCATGAGCTCCAGCACCCGCTGCACCCTCCCTCCTCTCTTTCCCTACAGTGTGCAACCACCTCATTCAAAAAGCTTTTTTATATAAAACAAGGCCATGTTTACATATTGAGGCTAACCAAAGGACCTCCCACTTAGATAAGACTTTTTTTACATAAAAAGAGAATCTAACGAGAAAAAAGGTAAGAAGCCAGTTACATGAGAAGCAAGTCATTTTGATATATTTGTCATTTAATAATGTTTGTAATGCCAAGAGAGAGTTGCCTTGTCCTTTTTAAAGCCTGTTGTTGAACGATGTGGGGCTGCTTTTGAGAACATTCACTGGAGAGAGATGAACTGAGTGCTTGTCTGTCATTCACAAGGTACAAAATAGGAACCCCCTGGCCGTGACCACAGATAGTAATTTTGATTGTGGGCAGAACACACGTTTCCTATAAGCTCTGGGCACTGTTGCTTCTCATTTTTTCAATTTTTGCTGAAGAGTTAAGAGAGACAACTGCTGGCTTCTTTGGACAGATGGAGGTCTAAAGGATATAGAGTCGGGGAATTCCTGATCCTTTGCCAGATTAATATTCATAAGTGTCATGTTGGTCTCAATCTGTGGCAACCCATGTGATTTGGCAGCTGGAAACTTCAGTGCACATTCCTTATGGAATGGGTATTGACTTTATCGATGCCCAGCAGACGCATAGCCAAGATGAGTGATGTTTATTTGCTTCTGTAATCAAGTGCTCAAGGCACTTGACACGTTTTTGAGGGCCCTCCAGAGTGTGGCTCTGAAATATTGCAAACCCCTGGGTAGGACGCTGAATTCTCAGGAGCGTTGACCGCCTGCTGGTGAACGCATGCAGGATCCAGTTCTCATCGTACCAGGAATATTTCAGTGGGCATCACTCCTGCCTGAATCCCGGCATCAGATGGAGGTTGTGCGGGCTGTGTACCGCCTCTACTCCTCTTGTAGGCCACTGTGAGTCTGTGAGTAGCCAACCTACATCACTGAAATGGAAAGCAACGTGGTGAGGATCAAATTGTCTTCTATTTATAAGCAAAGAATCTTTCATTTTCAATAAATATTTGTTGGGGGTTTGCTGTATGTTAGGCTTGTTCTAGGTGCTGGGAATCCAGTAGCATTTAACTAAGATAGGTGAGATTCGCTCCGTCATGGGGCTTACAGTTTTGTAGTGAAGACAAACAGGAAACAAATTAATGAATGAGACAACTTCAAATAGTGGTAGCTATATGAAAATGAGAAAGCCTAATTAGTAGAGAGTTACTAGGTATTAGGGTGGGGGACAGGGAATGTCATAAATTATTATGGGGGGGAGGGGCTATCTTAGAGGCATTTGACCTGAGATCTGAATGACGAGAAGGGGCCATCTGTGTGAAGATGCAGCATGAAGAGGCTTTCTAGGCATGAAGGGGTTTTCTAGGCATGAAGGAGCAAATGCAAAGACCATGAGGCAGAAATGAATTTGTCAAGTTCAGAGAACAGAAAGAAGGGATAGGATACTGCTCCTCCATGGCTGAGTGGAAGAGTAGTAGAAGGTGATATTTGAAGATTGAAAAGGGTCAGATCATTCAAGGCATTTTGTTATAAGGATATTAGGTCATATTCTCTGGGCAAGGGAGAAACCATTAGGGAGTTTTAAGCAAGGTCTGATAAATAGTGTTGCCTTCTACCTGACTTTACAGTTGTAGTCGTAGTCTTTCCTTTTTGTATACTGACTTTTTACTATGTAATGTTCCAGATTTTTTTTACATTGATTTATTTTTGAGAGACAGAGAGCAAGCAAGGGAGGGGCAGAGAGAAAAGGAGATGCAGATTCCGAAGCAGGCTCCAGGCTCTGAGATGTCAGCACAGAGCTCGACGCAGGGCTCAAACCCACAAACTTTGAGATCATGACCTGAGCTGAAGTCAGATGCTCAATCTGCTGAGCCACCCAGGTGCCCCCTAGATGTTTTATAAATATATTATGTATATATTTGATAAAAAAGAGATAGATCATGCATAGTTTTACAAGTTAATTCATCCACATATGTATATCTGGAACAACTTTCCTGGTCAGTAATTACATATTACAGCCCGTTGTATATGCATGAGTGATCACAGCCAATGTCATTAACCTCAATCAATTGAACTAGTAAATGCTACTGTCTTTATTTTCTCTGGTTATAAAAGTAATACTTGTTTCTTGTTATTTTTTTTTATTTGTTTGATCTTATATTTTTAAGTAGTACAGAGTTAGATAAAATAAAAATTGTATCTATTCCTAGCTTTATTTTCTGTAGTCTGAGTGCCCACATTTACAATTTGGAGGGAATAAATACATAGTTAACATACATACCTAAAATATGGTTTTGACCTGAATAAGAAAATGTTAGTTTATATATTATTGAAAGGGTGTTTTTTAATTAAGAGAGACCTACTCTGAATGAAATTATTTTGGGTTTTCCTTTTCTTTCTGATGTCTATACCCTTCTAATTCTTTTTTTTTAAATAAAAATTTTAAAAATGTTTATTTTTTATTTATTTTCAGAGAGAGAGACCAGGAGAGGGGCAGAGAGAGAGGGAGATACAGAATCTAAAACAGGTTCTAGGCTTCAAGCTGTCAGCACAGTCTGATTCAGGGCTTGAACTCACAGACTGCAAGATCATGACCTGAGCTGAAGTTGGACAGTTAACTGACTGAGCCACACAGCACCCCCATGCCCTTCTAACTCTTAAATCCGTAATTGCACACAGGACAACAATAGCATGTAGTAGGATGTATGCTACATTAGGAGTTAGGAGATCTGAATTTAGCTCCACTGTGCCTTTAACCAACTGTGCTGCATAGGGAGACTGGGGCTTCTGAGGCCCCAGGGCTCTTTCTCTGCACCATGTGGAATCCTCGCCCCGTGCCTTTGCCACGTGGCCCTGCTGCACCAGTGTGCGGTCCTCCTGAAGCTGAAAACACCTGGCCTTTGAGTTTTCAGAAATTTGATACAAACAATGCAATATACAATAGTTTGATTTAAGAATGATACACATTTCTTATTGGTATAAATAGCACATGTTCCTCTGAATTTCTTTGTTTCTACCTGTACTCTTTAAGAATACGTAAATAAAACCGAAGAAGCCTGATACCCAAGGAGACTGTGTTTGTCAGTGTGGCACATGACCAGATAGATGGATTCTGGGTGGGCACCGCATATGCACACAGTGGTCCCTCACCTTTTACTTGGGGGATACATTTCAAGATCCCCCAGAGGATGCCTGAAACCAAGGGTAGTATCGAATCCTATTTATACTGTTTTTTCCTTAACATACATATCTGTGATAAAGTTTAATTTATGAGTTAGGCAAAGTAAGAGGATTAACAGCAATAATTATAAAATATAGCCATTGTAATAGTATACTGTAATAGAAGTCATATGAATGTGGCCCCTCTTTTTCTCTCTCCCTCAAAATATCATACTGTACTGCAGTCACCTTCTCCTCGTGATGGTAGGAGATGATAAAATGCCTACGTGCTGAGATGAAGCGAGAGGAATGATGTAAGTACTGTCTTCTTAAGGCTTAATTGTTTTGTCTTTCATATTTTAGTTGTATAATACACTTGAAGTTCATGTTTGTGAATAGTGTGAGCGTGAGGGCTGTGGGGTTTTTGGTTAATGTTTTTGTACACTCACGTGTGGGGTATGTTTTTGTAGTGTTTTTCATCATGTATTTTCACTGTTTGGGGGACTATTATGAATGTTGGATCT
Source organism: Hyaena hyaena (assembly GCF_003009895.1). Lineage (NCBI taxonomy): Eukaryota > Metazoa > Chordata > Mammalia > Carnivora > Hyaenidae > Hyaena > Hyaena hyaena. The sequence goes on from NW_024081264.1 coordinate 178,806, forward strand.
CCTGAACTAACCCAATAATTTTCTTATTTCTCCTCTCTAAGATTCTATATCTTTGTGTTTTTGTCTACTTTTTGGGTAGACAAAACTTTACCTTCCAATTCTTCTATTAAATTCTAAATTCCTTTTTAAAATTTTTTTAATGTTTATTTTTGAGAGAGAAAGAAAGAGACAGAGCATGAGCTGGGGAGGGACTGAGAGAAGGGGAGACACAGAATCCAAAGCAGGCTCCAAGCTGTCAGCATAGAGTCCTATGTGGGGCTTGGACTCATAAAGTGCAAGATCACGACCTGAGCTGAAGGTTAGAGGGCTGGCTGCTAGCCAAATGGGGCCAGGGTGTTTCACCATTTAGCATGATCTCTAATCCCCTTGTGTTCATGTGGTGCATCACCTCCCCCCTCTATTCTCCTGTAATCTGCTATTCCCAGCACAGTGTGCAGCCTATCCATTGAGTAAAATCTAGTCTTCTTTCAGAGAAGAGAAGGCTATTTGTCTAGGGGGCAAAAACTTTTAAAGACTTTCCATTAATCCTCCTGTTTTAACCCCATCTCATTCTCGCTGCCTTTAGAAATCCTCTGTTCCTTCATGCCTGACACTTTCTGAGATTTTGCAGCTGGTTTACTTTTTATTGTATTCCTCCCCTGTCGGGTTACGTTTCGGTTCTCTGTGTTGCTATGTTATATGCCATCTGTTGGGTCACTTCCAGCTTCCGAGAGGTGGTTCACCTCTTTTACCTGCTGTACACTTTTCTCCTGTTCCCTTTATCTTTGTGGCTTCTTCTTCTTCTTCTTTTTTTTTTAATTTCTTTACTATCCGTGGTGTTTTAGGAGAGAGCACATACAAACATGTGTTTTCAACCTGCTGTATTAAATCAGAAGTTGCATGTACCAGAATGTATCCAACTGATTCCCTGCTAATGTAAACTTATTCCATTGTGTTTGCAGTTATAAATAATGCTGATGTGCCCTTATACAAACATATCTGAACACATGGGGGAATATTCCTCTATGACATTACAAAATGTAGAAGCATTGGGAGTGAAGTTAAGCTTGTTTAAAGTTTTGACAGATCCTACCTAATATGACTCAAAAAATGGAATCAACTAATATTCCTATCAACAGTGTGAGGCAGAACACATGTTTTTATTCATGAACTAGCTATACGTCCTCCTTGATCCTTGAGTGACAGATTTCTCTGTTGGATTGAAAACATTCTGTGTAATAATTTTGGCAGATTTTCATATTAGAGAACTGAAAAATTCAGTACTAAACATTACTGTATTATAGTTCTTCAAGAAGAAAAAAATGATACCATGTGGGTGATTAAATTACCAACAGGAATGGAGCCAGTATCATTACTTCGGTTTTCTTTATTTCTGTTCTATTCTTGTGGCTCATAGTACTTCAGTTTCATAGGCTTCCAGAACTTTCAGCATAAAAGGAACTGGTGATTGATTTGGTAGTAGTCTGCTTTCACAGAATTGCTTTAGTGAGCATCCTTCATCTGTCTGCTTTGTGTTACAAATTCATTCTCCTGGTCCTTCTCCTTCTGACATGGCTGCTGGCCTACCTGATTATGGGAGTGTTTGTGCAAAAAGAGATAAAAATGCACTTAGGCCTGCAGAACACTGGTCGTATAAGTATGTGGGATGGAGAACCAGCTGAGGATTGGGAAGGGCCACAGATGGAGTGTGACCACTTTGGGTTTGCATCAGCCACAGATTACAGCATGATCTTAGGAAATTAGGTAGGCTCTGAACCATATTTATTAAGACAAGAATAACAATGTTACAAAAACTAGTTAGGACTTTTGGGTACAGTGAAAGATATCAAATTCAACATGACTAAAATCAAAACACAAATTCATTTATTTACTTAAACAGAGAACCCCAGGAATAGAATTTATACATTGCCAAATTCAGATGTTTCCACAATTTCAGAAATATGTATTTCTCTACCTCTCGCTCCTTCTCTTTCCGGGGTTGGCTTCATTTTTAGGTGGCTCCATTTTTATCTCAAAGTGGAGATAAAAATGGCTACCAGGGGTGCCTGGGCAGCTCGGTCTTTTGGGCATCTGACTCAGTTTCAGCTCGGGTCATGATCTCATGGTTTTGTGGGTTCTAGTCGCTCATCAGGTTCTGTGCTGACAGTGCAGAGCCTGCTTGAGATTCTCTCTGCTCCTCCCCAGCTTGTGCTCTCTCTGTCTCTTAAAACAAATAAATGAACTTAAACAAAACAAAATAAAACAAAAAATGGCTACCAGCAGCTCTCTATATCCATTCTGGGACTTGGGAAGCCCATGCAAAGAAAGCACTCTTTCCCAGCTGTTTCAGCAAATGTGCCACAGCTGACTCCTAACTGCTCTAGCTTGGCTCCTAAGCGTCTGGATCAATCAGTGCCTCCAACCGGCCAGGCCTCTCCAGGAGCACGTAGGTTCCCAAGGCACGTGAACTAAGAATGGGTAAGACGCCCAAGGAGAGCTGCTACTGCTGCCTCTAGGGAAGGACACGATGCTGGGCAGAAGGAAGACAAGAGCTGACCATTACCCTTCCCCGTTTTTGTCACTGGATGGTCTGAGGCTTAAATACAGTAATATTTTGAATAGAAGCTCCATAGTGCTATATAACCTAGTAAGGCATTCTTTTTGTTCCATTTTATGGATACCCAACTCACATAAATTATTTGTAGTTAATTTTAACAAGTTCTTTTAGGCCTGGAGGGGTTGTCCTCAGGCTTGCTCCTAAACTACTCTTGTCCCAGGCCACAGGAGCTGAAGGTTAGCTTTAAGGGAACATTAATAGCCTTTAGTGGATAGTCCATGTGCATTTATCATCATCTTTATAGAGTCTTGTTTAAAATGCCTTGGTCAGGGGCCCATGGGTGGCTCTGTCTGTTAAGTATCCCACTTCAGCTCAGCTCGTGATCTCATGGTTTGTGAGTTTGAGCCACGCGTCGAGCTCTGTGCCACATAGCTGTGCGACAGCTTGGAGCCTGCTTCGGATTCTGTGTCTCCTTCTCTCTCTGCCTATTCCCTGCTTGAGCTCTGCCTCTCTTTCTCCCTCAAAAAACAAATAAACATTAAAAAAGTTTTTAATGCCTCCGTCATTGAAATAATGCTCGTGATAGATTATTCTATCTTGGTATAGAATGGTTATGGTCAGTTAAGACATGCACAGTTCTAAAACATTGAAACTGATCTTCTGCTTGTTTGTAAGTATGTCCTCCAGTGGAGGACATGGTTATCATGTTAATGCAAAGTGTGACAGCATCTTCCAAATATTCCCTCTTTCCCTTGGCAGCCTGTTTTGATAATATCTGTGAACTGATCTAAATTTCTTGAATCTACTTTAAAAAATTTTTTTTTTAATTTTTAAATTTATTTCTGAGAGAGAGAGAGAGAGAGAGAGAAAGAGCGAGCAAGTGAGCAGGGGAGGGTCAGAGAGAGAGGGAGACACAGAATCTGAAGCAGGCTCCAGGCTCTGAGCTAGCTGTCAGCACAAAGCCCGATATGGGGATCAAACCCACGAACCATGAGATCATGACCTGAGCTGAAGTCGGACACTTAACCAACTGAGCCACCCAGGCGCCCCCAAGCTTCTTGAATCTACTTATACTGAAATTAGTGTTGCTTCTGAAGATGAGCTCCAAGTTTTTTTGTTAGTCCTATCGATAGACCTTATTTTGTGTAGATGGTACTGTTGTGTGAGCACTACTTACAGAATGTAATAAAGCTGCAACTGTATTTTTCATCTCCTATTTTCCTTTAGAACTTGTTCCATGGGGAATAGCCCTCTGCCATCTCTCTAAATGAACACCGGGACAGGTCCCCTGGCTTTCTGTTCATTCTGGGGTAGCAGGTGGCCCCAAGGTCTCCTCAAGTCATGAACATGGTCTCAATTCAGACATTAGAATAGGTAACCCATGCAAATAATGAAAACATAGAATTTAATTTAATGTCAGTCCTCACCTCCTCCCCCAGGCAGGGCCTCCAAAATGTTGGCTGTTTGTAGTGGGAGAAGGAGGCATGATTCTTTCCCTTTGGCCAGCCTAATGTTTCTTCCTTACTAGCTTGCTATAATTTTTTAACTCCTCTGGGACCTGGCTCAAGTAGAAGAGAGGATTAGGAGAATAAGGTACAATATTATACTTGTCACCTCTATCTAGTGGGTGACATTTGCTGGTTTTTAGATATTGTTTTTTGTTTTTGGGTTGTTGTTGCTCAGCTCTTGGAACACAGCACCATGAGGCATGTAGTACTTCTCATCTGGCTGCCTGGAACCCCCTTGGCCCCTGTTTCTCCATCGATTATGGACCTTTGCTGTTAGAGAACCATCTTTCATCAAAAGGCCCTCCTGGACAGAAGTGTAATAGCTCTAGACAGCTCTTTCCTCAGTGGGATCTGTGCCTAACGCAGGGGAAACTCCATGGTACCCACTGAGTCACCTTGAGGGACAGGGGAGTTCTAGCTCCTTCATGTCAAGATCAAACCTGTGTTTCGGATTCCCTGGGCCTGGACTCAGATCTTCCTCCTCTGTGTTCTCAAATGCAGAGTCCCAAATAGGCCCCCCCCCCAGGTTTCACTGACACCTTACTTTTTCTAAACTTGAGGTGGGGCGGGGGTATCCCCTCATCTCTAACGAAATTGTCTTTAAAAATCCTATTTATTTATTTATATAAAGAGTCAGCAGGGGAAGGGCAGAGAGAGAGGGAGACAGAGAGTCCCAAGCATGCTCCACACTGTCAGCGCAGAGCCCAGTGCAGGGCTCGAACCCATAACCATGAATGAGAGCATGACCTGAGCCGAGATCAAAAATTGGACACTTAACTGACTGAGCCACCCAGATCCCCCCCCGCCCCCAAATCCTCTTTTTATTTCTGCTCTCGGCTCTTTTGTATTTTCAAAGCTGGATGAGGAGGCCAAGAGTTGTGGAATGAGATTTTTGTGTGGAAATTCCGAAGATAGGCATCTGGTCTGTCACAATAGAATTTCATATTTATTTTACCTGGGTGTTTCAGAGGAGACTTCAATGTTAACAGACTTATGGAATGATAAAAAAAAAAAAAAAAGAAAAAAATTGGTCTTTGTCCCTGGCTCCTGGCACCGCACTCCTAAAACTCTTGGAATTTCCTGAGTGATAGGGGAATGTCTTTTGTTATTCATAAGGAACCACTTCGTAGCACACTGGAGTCTGTGTTAAGGAGGTAACGTAGGGTGGGGCCCTGTGTAGCCTCAGGACGGAGCTGGTCACCAGTGTGACCACGTGATTCGGACTTTCAGCCATACACACTAATTTCCTGGGAGCAGCAAGAAGTGGGGCTGGAGACTGGGCTCTATAGTAACTCAAGTGGGAGTTTGTTTTTTGGTTCTTGTTTTTTGGTATGGGGGGGGGGGTTGGTGTTGCTGTTCAACCCTTCAAACACAGCACCTGTGAAGTATTCAGTACTTCTCATCCAGCTGTTTGTGATTCAGAGAGCTTCCAGGTTGGTGAGCACATCCACATGAATTCATCTGCCAGGAGGGTGGCCCACCTCACCTCCACAGACGGAAGCACAGACTCGGGACCCTTCTGGACCTTGTTTTATGTATGTACCTTTTCATCTGTTTCATCTGTATCCCGTATAATAAACCCGTATACGTAAGTAAAGTGTTTTCTTGAGCTCTGCAAATTATCAACTTGAGGAGGGGGGGCATGGGAAGCCGAATTTCTAGCTGGTCAGTCAGGAGTACAAGTGGCCCAGAACTTGAGATGGTGTCTGGAGCGGGGGCAGTCTTATAGACTAAGCCTTTAACTTGTAAATTCTGAGGCTAACTCTGGGTTGATAGTATCAGAATTGAATTTTGGACACGCCGTTGGTGTAGGATGGCTGGAGGATTTAAGGATCAGAGAATAGTGTATTACACAATAGCTACTGCAGTCTCTTCCAGGCTTCTGGAATTGCTGGCCGGTTCTGAGATTTGTTGCAAGTCCAGATGCATCATACCTACTCGTCATGTTTTTATAATCTTCAAGCCTATCCACCCTTGATCTATTTCTTTGAGTACTGAAGCCCTATGTTTTCATTCCTCTATGAAGACCCTTCATGTCTTCAGACACTATAGTCATCTATCTTGGACCGTTCTGAAATTGTTATAATTTTCTTGATTTTTCAAGTGGAGGGAACTGTAGCAGCATGGATGCTGATGTTTGATACAAGGGGAATTATATGTTTAAGTTTGTTCCTATTTCCCCTTGATGATGACGAGAAATTATATTGACTCTCTTGATCACAGAAGCCCTTGAACTGATACCTTTAGGGACTAGTCAGCAATAAATTTTATACCTTTTTCCCCCATCATTTCTGAAATAACAAATATTATTATTTGTTCACAGATTTAAATACATGTAATACACTATTGACTCAAAAGGAAATATATATCCAAATGATATTATCCTTGTAAAAGCAGCCACCTTAGGAATTTTTAAGGTCGATCTATTATTCACAATATTTTGGAGCCTCATGTTTTGAAACTACTTAAAACCTTTAGCATATTCTTTTGGCTATCCTCTGCAGTGGCTGTTCGCTCCAAGAAAGTGACTATGACTTTTGGCAACATCAGTGATATGTGTGTGATACTGATGATTCAGTTAAGCAGTACTGTTTCGGTCAAAAGAGTGTGTCTATAAAATGGTGGACCTGGTTCCCTTATTTAAATGAAAACAATACCAGAAATAATTGTAAGGCTTTTTTGACAATGATAATACCACTGATATCGATATACCCACATTTTGTAGAGATTACTGTTTAAAAGTAAAAAGTATAATCACTCTTTCTTTCCTCACGAAAGACTCCTTCCATGAGGCTGTAAGGTAGCTCATGCCGATAGGGGTGTGAACCATTCCCCCGTCGCTCTCCTGACATGTCAGTTCTCATTTTGACTCTTGTCACATCAAAGCTTCTATTTATCCTGATACTGTGCGGAATGATCTCAGTCAGACCTTGCTATGCCTGGCTGTCACTGGTATCTCAGTCCCCCATGAGCTGCTGCGTCCTAGGCCATTTCCTTCCTCCTTATTCTCCTTACTTCTTCTACAAGAGGGAAGTGGTCCATTGGGAATCCATACTGCTCAGAAAAGGAGCATCTATAGATTTGTAAGGGATCATTTGGTGGAGGACTGTCATCGTTACTGTTTTGTTGCTGCTGGTATCCCAGGCATATGTATTGCAATGGCCAAATTAATTAAAGCTAGATTATTTATAAAAATTTTTTAAGGTTATTTATTTGTTATGAGGGAGAGAGAGATAATATCAAGCAGGCTCTGTGTTGCCAGCGTGGAGCCCAACATGGGGCTCGAACCCACAAACCTTGAGATCATGACCTGAGCCGAAACCAAGAGTTAGATACTTAACCGACTGAGCCACCCAGGCGCCACAAGGCTAGGTTATTTTAAAACCTCACTGATTCTCCCACAAACTGTTTGAGGGTGAGGGGGTTTGGTTGCCAAGCTCTTATCAGCACTTCTATAGGCTTGGAATTAATTCAGAAAGGAAAGGGAAATTCTGCTACGCAAAATCACGGTACCAGGATGCCGCTGACAGTAAGGAGCAGATATCCAGATCCTCTTCCGAAAGACTGTCGCACATGTGACTCCCTGAGCACAGTGCCTCGCCTGTAGATCAGTGCTCACAAAATAGTAGCTTGTTGCTACTTTGATGATATTCATGTATAGAATTAAAATGTTGAGTTGTCTTTTGGACACACCATTCTGGGTATTTCCTTTAAATATCCAGTTAGTCAGTCAAATGTTATTTCCCTTTAGAGGAGCCTTGTCGCCTTGCCCAGGATGGCCATGCTTGTTGGGAGGAATCTGACCCTTTGTATAGATCCCACAGAAGCTGTGGCCTCCTTCCGAGCCAGCTGTGGAAGGCATTCATGGTGGCCGTCCAGCAGGTTTCTGAAGCACTGCCCCCGGCAGTGAAGAGGTCGGCATTTCATCCCATACTTGCAAATTTCATCCTTGAGTGTCTTCTGACCTGCAGGGGTCGATTTACTACTAGGAAGCAACAGGGATCTCTTCTGGAACACAGTGTATCTACTGTTTTCTGACCTAGGACCTTTGAACTGCCCACTGCAGAAGGAACGTGTCCTCAGAATTACATTATCCATATTGGAAGTGAAGTTGAGAAGAAGAGAAATAAGGGATCCAGGAGGCCTCTGTTTCTGTAGCCTTCGTTTCCTCTCCCCTCTCTGTTTTTAGATTTGTTTCTACCTATTACATGTCACAGTCACGTAATTTACAGATGTAAATTACAAATTACATTTGGCTCTGGTTTTTTAAAATTTTTCTTCCCCGGAAAGATTTAATGAACTTTTTTTTTTAATTTTTTTTTTTATGTTTTATTTATTTCTAGGAGAGAGAGAGAGAGACAGCGTGAGCAGGGGAGGGTCAGAGAGAGAGGGAGTCACAGACTCTGAAACAGGCTCCAGGCTCCGAGCTGGCAGTCAGCACAGAGCCCCACGCGGGGCTCGAACCCACGAACCGTGAGATCATGACCTAAGCGAAAGTCGGACGCTTAACCGACTAAGCCACCCAGGCGCCCCTAATGAACTTTTTTTTTAAATCCTAAATCTTCTTTGTCTGAGTTTGAGGGGATATCCATTTCTCAGTCTTTGTGGACTTTATCTTTGTTTCCTATAGATAAGTAAACCCTAGGAGGCTTTTCCATATAACCCCAGATGCTCGCCAGTGCCAGGCAGTGAGCTTGCTGCCCACCAACTCTGCAAGACACGCATCATCTCCCCCTTCCATCTTCTGGGGGCCGGACAGCTCACTAAGAACCATTTCAGCTAATTGCCACAAATGCTAGAGATTTCTGCCTCTGCTCTGGTTAATTTTACAAAATGACTCCAAGCTCTTGAATTTTCTGGGTCTTTTCTCTCTCTCTCTTTTTATCTTTTTCTCTTTGATTCTTTTATTCTAGGTTGTCTCTATTGCTCTCAGACTGTTAACAATGATCTCACATTTGGTGACAGATTTGTCTGTGATATCTTCCCCCTACCCCAACACTATGATTACTGCTTATCATTGGTGGGCTTGAAACCCATAACTTGTTCATGTAGGAGACATATTAAAAATACACTGGTCTTTGGAACATAGACTTCAGCCATTCATCAACCTTTTTTTTTTTTTTAAGTTTATTTTGAGAGAGAGAGTGAGAGAGAATGGGGGAGGGGCAAGGAGAGGAAGAGAGAGAACCTCAAGTGGGCTCTGCACTGATAGCGGGATGATAGCCCCAATGTGGGGCTCAATCCCGTGAACTGTGAGATCATGACCTGGGCCAAAATCAAGAGATGGATGCTTAACCGACTGAGCCACCCAGGTGCCCCCCATCAGCCTTTTTTGCTGTGTTCTTAATTGATTGTGTTTTTGAGAAATGAGAAGCCAAATAAATTGAATTTATATTATTTGACACTCTATTCCAAGTGAGGAATATCAGTTTAAGACATCAGCGATTAAGTACCCACAAAGCTGTACTTTTCGGTCTTATAGATGATTGTTTTGTAGAAATCAAAATGTTTATTTTCTTTGTTCAGATTATTCTCATTCCAAGATTCTGAAACTATCCAAGATAACTCAAACCTTATTTATTCTTACTCTGAAGATGTTAAGTAACTCCTTCCCTTGCCCCCAGTGAAGACAATTCTGTCATTGTCCACATTCTCTCAAAAATTAGGTCAAAGAAGAGAGATGAGATTCTTATGGGAGACTAGAATGTCCTGAGCAAGAACCTCAGATTCTCATTCCATTCTCATTCCATCCAGTACAGTTGTCCCTAAGCTGGACATTTTCATCCCCTGTTATTTACTCATCAAATATTGCATCACTGAGGCATCTGGGTGGTTGTCAGTTAACCGTCTGACCTCAGCTTGGGTCATGATCTGACAGTTTGTGGGTTCAAGCCCTGCATCAGGCTCTATGCCAGCACCTGCTTGGGATTCTCTCTCTCCCTTTCTCTGTCCCTCCCCCGCATGTACCCCTACGAGCGAGGGTGTGCCCTCTCTCCCTCCCTCCCTCCCTCTCTCTCAAGATAAATAAATTAACAACAACAAAAAAATTGCATCACTTTGTAAGAGGAAAACAAACTTGGAAATTATAGTGAAAGACCATGCTGGAATAGATTTATTTTACAAACACACACCACACACACCACATCCCACCACACATACATATATATGAAAAGAAAAACAATAAAAATTAAACTCTGTCAATTGAATTGTTTCCTTAGACAAGCTTAAAATATGATCAGAAAGCTCTTCTTTCCACAAATAGATTTCTTGTTTTCAGCCTCTTGAGAAGAAAAAAGTGAGGAGTAACCTTTAATTCACGTATGAGAGAGTGGCCCCAAAGCAAAGCCTTCTCAGGTATGACTGGAAGGATAAAAATCTTGACACATTTGAATAAAGACAGCAAACGTATGCATGGTAAACATAATAAATGGGAAATGTCATCTCTGTAAAATATATTTTTAAAAAAGCCTATATAAATGTTTGTAATGGAAAAAAACCAGCAAGTACACACTTAGTTACAACTGTGTAAAAATGGTTTTGTTACTGTTTATAAGAAGGATATGAGTATTATGAGAAGTTCAGAAAATACAGGAAAAGATCCTTCATCATCTTACTTTCTTCACACAACTGCTTTCTATTTTTGTGCATTCCTTTCTCATTTTGTCTGTATGCATGGGTATTTTCTTTTTTAAAAATTTTTTTTAGATGTTTTATTTATTTCTGAGAGAGAGAGAGACAGCATGAGCAGGGGAGGGTCAGAGAGAGAGGGAGACACAGAATCTGAAGCAGACTCCAGGCTCTGAGCTAGCTGTCAGCACAGAGCCTGACGCGGGGCTCGAACCCACGAACCGTGAGATCATGGCCTGAGCCGAAGTCGGACGCTTCACCGACTGAGCCACCCAGGAGCCCCTGCATGGGTATTTTCTGTAGGTGTGCTCAGAGCAGCCACATTTTGTGTTCTGACTATGCATTTGCCCAGCTTGGGCGTGTTTTTGGTGCTGCCCCAGCCCCCATGACCATCCCTGGGGAAGGCTTCATAAGAATCCATGGCTTGGACATGCCCTCCCTGGACCTCTTAGGAAAGGTCATTAAGAGAGAAGAGAATGTGGCTACAGATATTTGGTATACAGACAATTGCCTGCAAAGAATTGCTGTGTGCATTTCAAAAAAAATTCTTTTAACGTTTATTTCTTTTTTTGAGAGAGAGAGACACAGAGTGTGAGCAGGGAGGGTCAGAGAGAGAGGGAGACACAGAATCCGAAGCAGGCTCCAGGCTCTGAGCTGTCAGCACAGAGCCCGATGCGGGGCTAGACCTTATGACCTGAGCTGAAGTCGGCCACTTAACAGACTGAGCCACCCAGGCGCCCCAACTGCTGTGTGCATTTCAAAAGAACCAGCTAAACACTGCAAAGGAGTGAAAATTGGTTTAAAGTTTCAAAAAACATGGTATTTATTGGATGATTGTTTTCCCTGTCATTTTCTCTGCCTCTCTCTCTCTCTCTCCATTATTTCACTCTTTTGCACCATCTCTAAAGCATAAAAGAAAGTTGACATCGCAATGTGAAGTCCTTGGGTGACTCCTTGACTTATTTTCCTTTGGATACTCTAGGAAAAGAAACATGGGTACTTTCAGCTATAATGAAGACACTCACTGACTAATAATTTGGTAATCATGTCACTATTGGAACTAGCAACTGGTATAAGTTTAGCTTAGGTAAGCATTTTGTGAGTGTGTACTGTGCTAACACGTGAATGTTTTAGTAGGCACTAGGTGCTTTTACATGTACTTTGCCCTTCAGTCCTCATTAAAGCCCTATTCAAGAGGAACTATTAACTCCCACAGACACAGCAGTACACAGATTCAGCAAGCTAAGTCTCATGTCATAGCCACTCAGATAGCAGTTGACTGAGTTGGGTTTCAAGGCCAGAGATGTCTGACCCCACCCCCCACCCCAAGTGCCCTGTTGTGCGTGCTTAAAAATGTGATGCAGTGCTTGTCTTCGTGCAGTTTTAAAGGCATCAAGGGCAATAGTAGAGGGAGAAGGGAACCCCTGAAATCCTTTAGAGGGAGAGATCCTGTCAGAGAAATGTGGATTTTTTTGTTTTAAAAATGTTTTTCTAGAGACGCTTGGATGGCTTAGTCGGTTAAGCATCCAACTTGATTTCAGCTTAGGTCATGATCCTCACATTCGTGAGATCGAGCCCCACCGATAAGGCAGCTGAGTCCTGAGCACTAACTAAGAGTTGCAATTAGTGAGTAGCAAAGAAGTCTAAATAGGGTCACTCTATAAGTGATGGATGGAGCCAGGAGCCCCGGGGAAGGCTCCAGCTTGGTTCAAGTATAAGACAAAGGGAAACTCAGGGGCACCTGGGTGGCTCAGCCGGTTAAGTGTCCAACTTCGGCTCAGGTCATGATCTCGTGGTTCATGAGTTTGAGCCCCACGTTGGGTTCTGTGTTGACAGCTCAGAGGCTGGAGCCTGCTTCAGATTCTGTGTCTCCTTCTCTCTCTGCCCCTCCTCATGCTCTGTCCCTCTCTCTCAAAAATAAACAAATTTAAAAAAAAAAAGACAAAGGGAAATCCAAAAGGGAGGGCAGATGTGAGAGGCACACAAGCAGAAGTGAAGAGTTGCACTCATTGGTCATGAGAGCTGGGGAGTTGTCAAGGGGACTCGGAGTGTTCTAGCATGCCTAGTTGGAAAATACTGAAAGCATTAAACACACACACACACACACACACACACACACACACACACACTTTGTGTTTCCAGGGGGAGAATAGCCTGTGCTCTTTTGGACATGTGAGTTTGAGGTACCTTGAGGCTATTGATTGGAGGTTTGAGTCCACAGCGTGAGGAAGGTTGGCAGCACAGAGGCAGATTTGGGCGTTGTCCCTTTAAAGGTGAATGCTGCCTGCAACAAAGGGAGCAAGAGCTAAAGTATGAGCAGTGAAGGAGGAGGTCAGTCTCACAACTGGGTTTCGTATTTGAAATAAGCCATAAGATTTGAGTTGGTAACCTTGAGTAACTTGCTCTTGTTTAAAGGCAAGCCTTGCAGTGGTTTAGGAATTGACCTCATCTTTTACCCAGAGCCCCAGTGCATGATAGGCTTACAGCCCACACTGGTGTGCAGGATGGCTTGCATTTGTCCCTCTGAGTTCACTGTCCATCCATCTCCACCCTGGGAGACTGACCTGTGTGGGCTGCATCAATTGGGTCCCCATTGGGTCTATGTACTGAGAGGACTTGGAAGGCATCTGGAGCGTGAGGCTGGTGTATTTGTGCCCTTGGCTCTTTTACTGTCTGATCCTTGTGGACTGGCTGCTTTCCTTTGCTCAGGACTTTCTGCGGTGACTTTATAGAAGGTTTCAGTAACTGCTCTCTTCCTCTGCCCTTCAGCCCTGGAGGTGGCAATATCTTCCACTGTTACTACCCCCTGGGGACTCTACTGACCTTTGTTAGAGTTTATGAACACAGCTCACATCTTTATAAATGTATTTGTGGAAGCCTCCCCAACTTCCTGGCTCCTACAAGGACCTTGGATTAAAAAAAACACCTAGTAAACCAGAAGAAATTTATGTTCTCCAAGGCACTAGCCCTACCCATCGTAAACAGAGAGGGGCTTCTAATCTGGAGGGGGGGGGGTGTCTCTGACCTGGAAGGAGACAAGAGAGTTAATCCAGGGTATGCAAACCTACATGTACATGCAGGACCCTCAACTCTAAACAGAATAATATCTTACACAGTTGTCAGGCTTTTTCAAACGTTTATAAATGGCTTAGTGGTTATAAAATTATATATATTTGAAAATACCATGAAATATATTTTAACTGTTGTTTTATGTATTTTCTTAATCAACAAATATATTAAAAATATAACGATTGCTGGGGTGCTTGGGTGGTTCAGTCAGTTGAGCACCCGACTCTTTTGTTTTTTTTAATGTTTATTTTTGATGGGGGCGCAGAGAGAGAGGGAGAGAGAGAGAATCCGAAGCAAGATCCATGCTGTCAGCACAGAACTTGAAGGCGGGGCTTGAACCCATGAACCATGAGATCATGACCTGAGTTAAAGTCAAGAGTCAGGCATTTAAGTGACTGAGCCATCCAGGTACCCTAAGTCACTGACTCTTGATTTTGGTTCAGGTCATGCTTCCAGGATTGAGGAGTTGAGCCCCGCATTGGGCTCCCTGCTGAGCATGATGCCTATTTGGGATTCTCTTGCCTCCTCCCCAGCTCGTGTTCCATTTCTCCCTCAAATAAAATGAGTGCGTGCATGTGTGTGTGTTTATGGCCATGTCTGACTAAGGAGATATTTTATTTTATTTATTTATTTTAGGAAATATTTTTAAATGCTTAGTGCAAGCTCACACATGAAAAAGTTGGCAACTACTTCCAAGGCCTTTGCTGTTAAAGTTCACCAGACTTTTCCTTGGGTCCAAAACTCAGAGGAAGTGGAATGAACTGGTTCAGTCCTAACTCTTCCTATCAGGATAGAGACAAAGATGACCACCCACATCTTGAAAGAATTTTTGTAAAATCATTTCTAAGTTTTTTTATTTCCCGAAAGAAATTCAGGTCCTTGGTCTTGAAAAAAGAGTACACCACATTCCCAGCCTTGGCAACACCTTGTCCTTTCGGTGACCTACTATCGCTCAAGCAGTGAGCAGAGTCTACGGAGCACAAAAATAAACATCTCTAAGGGCCTGTGGAATTTGATGGCCTGTGCAGTGTGAGGCAGACGGTGGGCTGAGCGCCAGGCTCTGTAGGTGAGCCCTCCAGAAACCCGTGTGCAGCTTTAGCCACTCTCTTGGTCGCCAGAAAGGCCATGCCATGATTAGAAGCTTGGGATTTTCAGCCTCACACCCACCTCCCTTTCTCAGAGATGGGAGAGGGGCTGAAAATGGAGCCAATTGATCATGTCTATGCAAGGAAGTCTCCATAAATTCCATAAAATAGTGTGGGGTTCAGGAAGCTTCTGGTTTGGTAACACATGGAGGTGCTGAGATAGTGTGATGTCTGGAGATGGCATGGAAGTCCCACAGCCCTTCCCACATACCTTGCCCTATACGTCCCTTCCATCTGGAAGCTCATCTGTATCCTTTACCATGTCCTCTTACAGTAAACTGGTAGACTTGAGCAAGTGTTTTCCCGAGTTCTGTGAGCCGCTCTAGCAAATTAGTTGATCCCAGGGAAGAGGTCATTAGAACTGCCCATTGACAGTTTGTTGGTCAGAAGCTCAGGTGACATCCTAGGCTTGTGATTGGTGTCTGAAGATAGGGTG
This sequence comes from Hyaena hyaena, assembly GCF_003009895.1. NCBI lineage: Eukaryota > Metazoa > Chordata > Mammalia > Carnivora > Hyaenidae > Hyaena > Hyaena hyaena. The sequence continues at coordinate 194,127 of NW_024081264.1, forward strand.
AGGGATAGTCTTCTGGGACTGAGCCCTTAGCCTGTGGGATCTGACACTTTTTCTGGGTCGACAGTGGCAGAACTGAGTTGAATTCTTATTGGTGTGGGGGAAACCTCCACACGTTTGGTGACCAGGAGTGACAGAAGTGTGTTTTGTGTGGGCGGTAAAGGAGAGAAACACACAGAGGGAAGAACCGGGTTTTCCCTACTCAGGAAGGAAAACTCTGAGTTTTAATATTACACTAGCCGTGAAGTTGTGTTTCCAGGGTTAGCCTGGTCTGGGGTCAGAGCCTGGCCATGTTTGGTGTACTCAGGGGCTCTGTTACCCAGATGCTGAGAAGGATGGTTAATCTGCTAAAAAGAACAAAGAATGATGGTTAATTTCTTGCCCCCATTCCTCAAGCTCCTCTTCCCTCTTCTCCATGCGATTTGAAAAAATGTCTAGAACTCAAGAATTGGGGATATTCATTCCCTAAATATTTATTGAGTGCCAGTGTCCAAGGCATTGAAGCATCAAGGGTCCCCCATTCTCGGGGAGTTCACACTCTGTACAGACTTTACTTCTGCCCACAGTGGCCTTCAAACACCTATTCTCCACCACACTGCATGACTTGGGGGGTTAAGTTCTAGCCCACCGAAATATCTGAGTGGTTTTCCCTCCCGTTCCAATGACATGGCAGTAACAGTGATTACAGAGCGAGGAAAATGTGGTGGTGTGGACAGGCAGAACTGTGCCTCAATGAAAGGCTCTCTGTCAACTAACAAAAAGTCCCTGTGAAATTCGTCACAAGCCCCAAGGTTCTCTGTGCAGTCAAGGAGCCTCTGATATAACATATTCTGACCTAATAATTCCATACGCTGTAAGAGTGCAAAATTAGAATTAAAGAGTTCTGCAAGGCCACAGAGTTAGACACAAGAATTTATTCACTGAACCACACAAATGTTGAGTGCCAGCTTTAAAGCAGACACTGTCCCAGGTCCAGGCATCCCTGGAGGGCTACAGCTCAGGCCTGTCCCTTGTTTTACATGCACTTCCAAATAGGAGAGAAAAGAACTCCGTCACTGCAGAAGACAGTAAGCGGGGGGGGGGCAAGCTCCTGGTTATGAGTTGCACCGTCAACAAACTATTAGATGCAGAAGTAAGCATTTTTCTGATATTGCCTAGAATCAGCAGCTTCTGTGGGTTAGGAGGTGGCGGGGAAGGAAAGAATGTTGCTTTCTACTCTCTGTGTCTTATGTGAATCACATGTCATACCTTTTTCTCCCTTTCTGTAGACCAAATACCATATAAATTGCTCTGCTGTTTATTCTAGGTCTTACATAAAGTATTCCTGCCCCTGAAGTCTCACACAGGGTAGGAACTTGAGCAGTGGTGTTACCAGAAGTCAATGTGTCAGTTTAGTGCCCAAAGGTACCTGACAGACACCCCCAGATTTCTGGTCAAAGTCAGTAGTTATTTACTCCCCTGTTCCCAGGATCTGTTGGAGGACTGAGCAGAGAGAAGCAGAAAGGAGAGGGGAAAAAAGTGAATCACTAGTTTTTCCTTACTAAGAACAATATTATGTTTCATAGCACACATGTGATATCATTGAGCAACAAAACTAAATAAATCCATATGCATTAGATGTCATCCCTAAGACCCAGAGACTCCAATGGAAAAAATAGTTGGGTCCCTGGGCCACAGACTGTGCAAACCCAGGCAGAAAGGACTTTCTTTAACTTCCCTCCACATTCAGTCCTTTTCAGAGCGTGTGTTTGCCCCGGCTAGAAGTCTGCAGGACTGGAATGCTTTGCTCCACCGCCATAAAGGCTGTGCAGAAAAGTGTTGGAATCCTCTCATGGCATACTTGGAAGATTGCCCTTTGGTGTGCATGGCACACTCTGCAGTTGCTCACCATTGAAAGTATCAATCAACTTGGGTAAATTTCAGCATCTCCATGGAATGAATGTGGTATCTCTCTCTCTCTCTCTTTTAGGCATTTATAAATTTCTCCCAGCACTGTTTTGGAGTTTTTAGTGTAAAAAATAATCCAAGTATTATGTTGTTTATTCCTGGACATTTCATGATTTTTGATGCTACCATAAAGTAGCATTTTAAAATTTTAATTTGGAATTGCTCACCCCTAATATATAGAAATACTATAATTGGCTATACAAGAAAAAATAATGAATTCCAATTCGTCAAAAGTAATAGCTTCTGTTCTTCAAAATATACCACTAAGAAATGAAGCAAGCCACAGAATGGGAGAAAATATTTGTAATGCATATGTCTACAAAAGACTTGTATCTACAATATACAAAGAATTTTTATATCTCAGTAAAAAGGCAATGCCCCCAAAACATGCATATTTGAATAGACAAAAGAAAATATATGAATAGTTGATAAGTACATGGAAAAACTAGTTAACATCCTTAGTCATCAGGGAAGCACAAGTTAAAACTAAAACGTGGGGCACCTGGGTGGCTCAGTCGGTGAAGCATCTAACTCTTGATTTCAGCTGAGGTCATGATCTCACGGTTCATGGTTTGTCAGTTTGAGCCCTGCATCAGCCTCAGCGGAGCCTGCTTGGGATTCTCTCTCTTTCTCCCCCTCTCTCTCTGTCTCTCCCCTGCTCTCTCTCTCAAAAATAAATAAATTTAAGAAACACTACAATGTGAATCCATTATATACTGGAGCAACTGGACTTCTCATATATTACTGATAATATTGTACAGCCATTTTTGAAAAACAGTTTGGCAGTTTTTTCTTAAGCTAAGTATATACTTACAATATAACTCAACAATTTCATTCCTGTGTATTTACTCAAGAGAATGAAAATAGATGTCCACAAAAAACACATGTATAGAGGATATCACAGAAGCTTTGTTCATCATGGTTTAAAACTGGAAACAACCTTAATGTCCATCTACAGATGACTACATAAGTAAATCACAGCATATCCATTATATAGGTTCTATTCAATAATAAAAAGGAATCTACAGATACACACAGCAACCTGGATGAATCTCAAAGCATTAGCATGAGTGATAAGAAGCTGGAAACAAAATAGTCCATATTGTGCGGTTCCATTTTCATGGAATTCTTGAGTGACAAAACTAATCTATATTGGACAGAAAGCAAGTCAGGGGTGTCATGGTGCTGAGGTTGGTGGAGATTGACTTCAGAGGAGCACAAGGGAATACGTGGAGTGATGAAAATGTTCTATATCTTGGTTGTGGTGGTTGTGAGTGTATACATCAAAAAGCCATCAAAACAAAGACCTAAAAATGGGTGTGTTTTACTGTGTACGAATTACACCTCAATTTTAAAGAGTTTCTAGCAGTCTTTGCAAGTTGAAAGTACTCTCTTTCATCTTCGCTCAGTCTTTGGGGATCAATATTTAGCCAAATCCAAGGTTAATCTCTAAGTAAGTGTTGTTTCTCCTTTCTGTGGTGTTTATCGCTCCCTCTCCTCTATGCCTGTCTGGCTTTGGGAAGAACTCATATGTCCTCACGGTAATGGTGGAGGACATGGTTGGCATGCAGGTCCTTGAGTTCGTACTGGCTTAGGCGCGGCTGCCCTTGGTATTGGTGCCTGCTCATTCTGTTGGCGACTCTCCTCTGGCTGGTCTCTGGGTATTGGCTTCTATCCCTGCTGTGCACCATGCTGATGCATCTGCTACTGGTGGAACTTATGGTCCGTAGTGCCTTTATGACCAGGACCTGGGGGGAATTCCCCGTCTTTCCTGCTGCAGTTCTTCATGTGAAGATCAGCCATGATTTCCATTTGGCTCAGACTGTTTCCCCTTTGCCACGCCCTGTCTCGCATCTCTTAGATGTATTTCGTGTCTCCATTGAGAACATGGGAGAGCATACGGGTCAATTCTGTGTCACGTGGGAGGTGAGGGACAGTCAGTGGGGACTGTCTTTGGCTTTCTCTCTGTCCAGACACATTACAGGCCAAGGGAACCCAATGAAGTTGGGTCTTCCCACAGTTACCCACAGGATGTATAGCACAAGTCTCCTTATTGCAACTCCCTGCCCCAAATACCCAGTTTCCCTAATTCTTCACTATACCACTTACCCACCCCTGCTCAAGACTCAAAAGAATGGTAAAGGCAGCTCATCACTCTTCCTTTTAAAAAACCTTTCCCCCTTCATCTCTGGGTAGACTTTTACCTTCCCTTTGTGTGGTAGAATCTTCCCCTATGGTACAATCCTATGGTTCCTTATTTATGGGTGAAGTTATTATGGACGGGACCCATCTTCCTGTTTCCTACAATAAACTTCTGGGCTTAGCTTTGATGATAGAAGGGGGCGAATGAGAGAAAACCAGCTTGCCAACAAAAGGTAATAAATACCTCAAGAGATATTTCCAAAAATTATCTGCAGTACATGAGTATTTTAGAAATGCCTAAAAAAAAAGAGAGAGACTGATAAACTTCATGATTCTTAAGTAAAAACAAAGAGTAGAATCAATCTGAGCTTACTGAGAGTGTCTGGACTACCAGGTAACTCACGTATGGGGGAAGAGATACTGGTTTGAAACATCAGTAATTCAACTCCCTGGTTTTATAGATCAGGAAATGGTAGCAGAGAGGCGGTGATTTGCACAGTGAATCAAAGTAAGTAGTGTCACTTGCACCCAGTGGTCTTGATTTCCACTCTTGATATTTTTCTCACACACACCCTTATCTGTTTTATGGCTGCAAAGCAATTTATAAAGAAGGGTACTTGACAAAGGTTAAGATGCCGTGCATAGAAGGGATGGAGGAAGGAAAGAACAACAGAAAGACCGTGTTGGGAGCCTAACAAAATGAGTGTTTCCAGGATCACTGTCGACTTTTCTCTAGCAGCGTACTGACTGTAAGAAATATATATGTCTCCTACTGACAGAAGAGGTCACTTCAGAAAGCTTTACTGAGGGCAATATGAAAGATTTGCCCCCAAAGTGTGCTTTATTGGAAAGTTATGGACCATTAGCAAGAATTCCTTGCAAATGTCTAGATTTTTGAAAGCAAGGAGGATGAAGAGAAATGAGCACATAGCCTAATTTGTAATGCGAAGGAGTAATCTTAGAGGCACATCATAATATGGAGACTCCTTCATTCCAAAAAGACTTTTCTGAAATAAGAATGAGATGCAGAATGCAATTATATTTCAGTGGTTGGACGTCAAAATGAAATAAATTGGAGGCCAATTAGTAAAAGGAAGAACTACGTGATGGTAACAGGCTTCCTTTGCATACAGTTTTAGGTGTACTCTTAACTCAGTAATGGACTTTTTCACTATATTCGTGCCGTATCGGGCCAGTTAATTATTTATAAGAATGTGCAGACTAATGCTGTGGGAGACCTGCTGTCTGCTCCAAAGTCTCTGTGCATTTAGGTTAGCCTTGTCCAACTTGTGCTCTTCTGAAGACGTAGAAATCTAGTAAGTGACCTGTTTTGAAAGAAACACGAGTTGTTTTTTGGGCAGTATACCCTTGTGTTCACCTGTGGGCTCCCTCCCCCTTTGTTTTTTCATGAGCACTCACCCGAATGGGTGCTCAAGCCTTACCATTGTTTGCACCGCTTGTTGACAGAAATGCCCAATAGCGATTCTGAAATCTGGAGGGTGGATGGGCAGGCGCACTGTCCAAAATCCGCCAGAGCCGCTCTTCTCCACCTGCCTCCCCACATAGCACTGCCGGGTGAGTCCCTTCTCTTCTCTGGGCTGCGGCATCGTCATCGTGAAGGGGAGAAACCAGTGCCCGGCTCTGAGGCTTGTGAGGCTCAAGTGTGCCTGCTCAAGAGGAGTGATTAATCACAGGACGGCATACCGGTGCCTTCAGACCCGCGTCTCCCCACCCCGGAACCCCGTGAGAATGTTCCTGGTTCTGTGGTTTTACCCAGGTTGACTTTAATTTACAACAGACCTCTGTTGCCTGTGCCGTAAGCACAGCGCTGCTTTTAATTTGGGTTCACACAATTGTATCTTTGGAGAGATCCTCTCAAGTTGGTCCTTAACTCCTAGAATGTGGGAATGCCAAAGAGAGGCTTCCCGATGGAAACAAATGGAGACATCGGAGGCAAAGTTGAAGTTAGTGATGCTTAGTATTTGTGCAGTGAAACAGAATGTTTTCTTTTGCCGGACCGTGTATCAATAAATGATATGGTTCTTTCTAGTCTTCTACATTGCAGGACTAGATCTGAGTTACCTAAGACAACTATGCATAAAATGGTATGAATACAGTTTTGAAAATGAACCATAAGTTATACCAGCTGTATACTTTTCTGCATCATCTTTGCAACTACATTCCTTCTGGCATGGTCTTCCTATTCTTTGTGACAGTTAGTTACAAGTATACAACTTTTATGTGAGTCTCACATAGCTTCCCTCACAATGTGCACACAATATTGGTGGCTGCTTTTTGCCTTACCATTGCATCATCAATGTTTTTCCATATCACAATATTGTCTTCTTGTTGATGGTCTTCAAGGAGCAGATACTGTTCCATTTGTTGCATGTGTCAGCTCTCAAACACTTACCAGTTGTTGAGCACTTAAATTGTTCCTGTTTTATATATTATTCATATCGCAACTATTATTTTTCATCCATCGTGTCCATCTTCTCTTAAATTGTTTTCTGAGGATAACTTCCCAGCAATGAGACAACTGTTCAAAGAATTTGAACAACTTTCTAATTTCTGATCTATTGCGCTGTATTATACTGCCTCTTTGAGCATTCTTTTTTTTTAAGTTTATTTATTTTTGAGAGAGAGACAGACAGAGTGTAAGCAGCGGAGTGCCAGAGAGAAAGAGGGAGACACAGAATCCGAAACAGGCTCCAGGCTCTGAGCTGTCAGCATAGAGCCCAATGTGGGGCTCAAACTCTGGAATGGCGAGATCGTGACCTGAGCTGAAGTTGGACACTCTACCAACTGAGCCACTCAGGAGCCCCTCTTTGAGCATTCTTGAACAGCACTGGGCAGCACTGATGGGGGATGGTCCTTAAGATTTACAGTCTTAAATTGGAAAACAGCTTACCTTTGGGGTTATTTTAATGGGGAAACTTAGAGGCTAGGACCAAACCAAGGCAGAGATTTCTGAGCTTGGCTTCTTGACTTGTACAATTGATTCTGTCATTTCATGACACTTGGCACTTCATTATGTCTAAGCAGTGAGCTATTTCATTGTGTGTGTGCAGGTGTGGGCAGAACTCAAATGCTAGTCCTGTTAAAATTGTGAGAGAGAGTGTGCTGGATGTCAAGTATCCCATAAATGTGACTCACCTGTGACCATTGAAGAAACTTGGACTTATGGCAACGTGGTACAGGCAGAAGTTCAAACTCTGCTTGCAGGGGCCTGTCAGGTGTTGTCTACAAGCAAAACAGCAGGGGCTGGGCGATACACAAGGTCAGGGCAGGGTGAAGTGGGGAATACAGGCCTTATCCAGGAATGTGCTGGTACGTGACTCACTCTGATAGCTTCCACAAAGGAATGCCAGCCCGGTATCTTTAGCACTTCCAACTTTTCAAGAGAATTTGGAAATCTTAAGTTTTAGGTGTTTTGGTCCATTTGGGTGACTGTAACAAAACTACCATAGACTGGGTGGCTGAGATAATAAACCTTTATTTCTCACAGTTCTGGAGGTGGACAGTTCAGGATTAAGTGCTGGCAGGATTGGTGTTGGGTGAGAGCTCATCTCCTGGTGCCTAGATGGATTTCTTTAAGCTATGTCCCCATATGTCCCCATATGGCAGACAGTGTAAAGGAACCATTTGGGCCTCCTGTGTAAGGGAACGGATCCCATTCACTGTGAACTCATAGGCCACCAGTTTGGTCAGGTGGTTTTAAAGATGCACACTGGCAAGATTCTACCATGAACCGTTTCCCTCAAAAATTGTGGTTTTAAAGTAAAAGATATTTTAGTAGTTTGATTTGCCCATCATTTACCAAGTAGCACAGAGCCTATGTTCCAAACAATGCATGCTGTCATATTTGAAATGGTGTTGCATTTAATCAATATTATTTCAGATTTCTGGTGATCATAATAAAATCATACCAACAATTGAGTGCTTAGATCAATCCAGTGGAAAAAGTTATCTGTCCTGTCAAAACTCTTACTTTTATCTCTTAAAAAATTCATCCCTAACAGTCATATAAGAAGCCTGTTTGACATGCTAAAGAATACCTTGAGAAACACCTTATATCACACTTCCTGTGAGGCCAGAACCCAGGACAGCTTAACAGGGTCCTCACAGGCTGTCAGGGTGTCACAGGCTGCAGTCAAAATGTTAGCCAGGCTGTGTTCTCAACTAGAGGCTCACTAGGAAAAACAAGTTTGCTTCTGGGATCACTTAGGATGTTGGCAGAATCTATTTCCTTTCTGTCATAGGCCTGAGAACTTGGGCTTTCTGCTGTCTCCTGGAAGCTGGCCTCAGCTCCCGCAGGCTGGCCACAGTCCCCTCCAGTGACCCTCTCCATAGGCGGTGTGCAGTGTGGCAGCTTGCTCTTCAAGGCAAGCAGGAGAGTGAGAGCAGGTTTTCTAGCATGACTGAGCCTTACAAAGCATGACATAATCATGGGATTCATGTCCTGTCCCCTGTGTCCTACTCTGGTTAGGAACAAGTCACAGGTCCTGCCCACACTCAAGGGGGAAGGCTTATACAAAGCCAGGAACTTCAGCAGGCGGCACTCACCATAGAGGTACCTTAGAGTCTGCCCGCCATTTTCAGTGCCCTGAAGTGCTGCCTAGCACATACTAGACACTCAGTAAGTGCTGGTAGTTGAATAAATTAATGTGGCATCTATTACTTCTTTGAACCATGTATTGTTAATGTTTTTCCCCAAGTCTGTGGTTTATCGTTTGGTTTTATTTATTACATGTTTTGATATGTAGAAATGTTAAATTTTAATTCAGACAAATCAACCAAATTTTCCCTTGGTTTGTTACATTACTTTACATCTCAAGGAGTCCTTCTCCTATCTAGAGATCAGATAAATATTTGCCTCGATTTTCACCTAGATTTTTAATGATTTTTTTTTTTACATTTAACTCTGACTGATCTAATACATTAAGAACTAGAGGGAGAGTTGTAACATGATATAGTGAGCAATCCTTTTTTTCCCCCCACTAATCTTTGCTACTTTATTTAACTATATTGAATTATTCTATACTCACTGCTGGGCTCTCTATTCTGTTTCATTTATTTGTCATTCTCTTCTTTCTTTAATTGCACACTTAAAAAATATAGCATTGACAAGAAAATTTCCATTAAAAAAATAAAAATTACAGCATCACTAGTCAGAGATGCCGAAGTAGTTACTATCAGATTCATTCAGTGTAATAATTAGGTACATGGTCTAAGCTGTTATAACAGAGAGACTCCAAAATACAGAGGCTCAAATAAAATGGAAGCATTTTGGTATTTTGTGTAACTGTGTAGAGGTATGTATAGTCCAGAGCTAGAGAGGCAGCCCTTCTCCACCATCATCTAGGGACCCAGGCTCCTTCTGCCCTGTAGCTGTCCAGCCCCCAGGGCGCTGTCCTGGTGTGTGTGGGTAAAGCTGTCTCACTCCCACATCCATGCTTCAGTCTATGGAAGGGAGTGGTGGAAGTCCTAGGAAAGCACCTTGGCCTTTGAGTTCATGAGCCAGAAATGGCATATTATTTTTCCCTGCATTCCTTTCATTTAGACTAAACCATGTCATAAAGAAGATGTAGTGTGTGTGTATATATACATACCACATACATATATGATATATGATATATATAATGGAATATTACTCTGTGATTAAAAATAAGAATGAAATCTTGCCATTTGCAACAATGTGGATGGAACTAGAGGGTATTAAGCTAAGCTAAATAAGTCAGTCAGAGAAAGACAAATACCGTATGATTTCACTCATATGTTTAAGAAACAAAACAGATGAACATAGGGAAAGGAAAGGAAAAATAAGGTAAAAACAGAGAGGGAGGCACATTATAAGAGACTCTTAAATACAGAGAACAAACTGAGGGTTGCTGGAGGGGTATTGGATGGGGATTGGCCTAAATGGGTGATGGGCATTAAGGAGGGCACTCGGTGGGATGAACAGTGGGCATTATATGTAAGTGATGAATCACTAAATTCTACTCCTGAAATCATTAGTACACTGTATGTTAACTAACTCACATTTAAAATAATTTAAAACTTAAAAAAATAGACTAAACCATGTTGCCACATCCACCTTCAAGAGAGACACTAGGAAATATGGTATCAAACTGGGTGGACATAAATTTGGCTAAAATTTGGGAGGATCCATTATTAAACAGAAGGAGAATGGGTACCAAGGACAGCTAATGGCCTTTGCTACAGTCTAGGATTCATAGCTACAGGAAAGTAATGATCATTTTTGTCAAGTGAAAAATCTGCCTTTGGATATGACAATAAACTATAAATATGTCCTGATTTTTGGTTTTAGATGGCCAGTAACCCATGTGCCAGGTAGCATTCTATGCCAGTCTTGAATGCCAACAGGAAGTCACTGGGCAGCAAACTTCTTCCAGGATCATAACTGGGCTATTGGAGTAACTCGAAAACAAGGAAAACAAGAATGGAGGCCATGGCAAAAAGAAATCGAGTTCGGTCTACCTCTCCTCCGGATGGAGGCTGGGGCTGGATGATTGTGGCCGGCTGTTTCCTTGTTACCATCTGTACCCGGGCAGTTACCAGGTAGGTGGGATTTCCTTCTTGATTATTAAGATGACCTGGCTTGTCTTTGCTTCTAAGTCCTCTTCATTCTATTTCTGAACCTTTCATTGTGAAAGTATCAGTGTATATGTATGGTGTGTGTGTGTGTGTGTGTGTCCGTGTGTGTGTGCATTTCCTTTGCCCAGAGGTCTTTTTCTTTGCAAGGAATGTGATTTTCTGATACTTGGAAGTCCTAGATAGTGGTGTCTTTTATAATATCTGGCACATAAACCTGGAGTGTTAGGACATTTTTAGACTAAATGTTGTGGCTATTCTAGCCATTTGTTTTCATAAACAGCTCATCCCAGAAAAGAAAAATACATAAGGTCAAAACCATCTTTGAAAACCTCTTGGCTCACCAAATACTGAGCTGTTGGAAAGCTTAATACCTAGAATATAAATTCTTCTGCTTCCTTTTACATTTGGCTGGAGGCTAAGTTCTAGGTTGAAGGAAAGTAGCAGTGTAAGTACAGTCTTCTCATTCTTGCTCATTTCTCCTCTTTCTTTTCTCCAGTGCCCTAGTGTTGAATATGCTTAAGTTAAACTCCTATACATCAGACTCATTTATATATTTGGAGTGTATGTATGCTTGAAGTCTGCATGTGCTAGTTCTTTCCTCTACTTACGCTTTCATTCAATGAAAACTCTTTACTCTCTCTGGCAACACACCCTTAGCAGTGAAAGAAAGTAATTTGCACTGAAAACTTTATTTGATGACATCATCAATAAAAGCATCGGTGTTCCCTCCTATAACAAATATATAATGAAGGAAAGAAGCAGGATATTTGGTTTTGGTAAAATAAGGGTTGGTTGATTATGTGTCATAAAAAACTATAGATTTGTTTAAAATAATATGGTATTGAGTCTGATTTTTCTTGTCTGTATCATGGATCTTGTGTTCTTTGTATGAGGAGTCCTAGAGTTGAAAAAGAAGCTCTTGGTTCTTACAGGTGGAAGCTTCCATCATTTCCATGATGGGAAAGTTCTGGGCATGAGTTCATTGTTTACAAGAAGGTTGATATCTTTATAAGAATGTAGTGGAGTCTTCATGATGACTTTTAGCGAGAACAGGTTTATTTACCTCCATGAACAGATTAGGACACTGGTGATCATAAAAGTTAGGTGAGTTACCTACAGTTTTGGTCTAGTGGGACAGAACTGGATTGGATTTCTGGTCTTTTACTTTTTGTCTTGTTTATTTGCCATTGTACATGCACATGTAATCCACCGACTCTTTCCAACACAAATCACATTATCTTCCTATCTCATTATTTCTCATACGTGCATTGTATCTGGCCAGTCTTCCACACACATGTATATATTCACCCACATATCCTCTCTCAGTGTCTTTTCTTTGCAAGAAGGGACTACTTCAGTCTTCGCCTTTGTTCTGCTCTAGGATGTAGGCACTTTGAGGAAGTTCTGTGGCCAGTTCCTAGTTCCCTGAAACACTCCGCACCTTATCCTCTAGAACAGTGCAGTATTACCAGACATAGATTTTTAAAAATTGCCTTGGTGATGGAATCATTGTCTTGAGATCTTACTTCCTAATGTCCATAGGGTTGTCACATCAGTAATGAGAAGTCATGGTGCCGGGGGACAATTATCTCTAAATTCTTCTTACAGAGGCTCTCTACCCTCCTTGTCCCGTTGGTAACCATTCATGTTAGCTGTCACCCCTAATTCATATACAAACAATTGCCCATGAAGACTTGGAGACATCTGGATTGTTTGAGTGTTGTACTCTGGAACTATGGAAATAACTTGGGGTAGTGTCTGTAGAAAATTGAGGACTTACATCAAGGACACTGATTTCTTGATAGTCTTTTATGCTCATTGGCATCTTATGTGGCTTGTCTTGTTTGGCAAGGCATTGGATCTCAGTTTTTTCTCAGTCATAGTAGAATTACCGTGGAACCCAGGACTGTCACCAAAGGCTGAACGTCTTTTTTTTTTTTTTTTTTTTTTTTTACAAATAGTTTATTGTCAAATTAGTTTCCACATAACACCCAGTGCTCATCCCCACAAGTGCCCTCCTCCATGCCCATCCCTCCTCCCCCCCACATCCATCAGTCCTCAGTTTTTGTCAGCATTCAAGAGTCTCTCATGGTTTGCCTCTCTCCCTTTCCCCCACCATTTCCCCCCTTCTTCTCCCGGTTGGTCCTCTGTTAAGTTCCTCCTAGTCCTCCTACACGTGCACACATATGATATTTGTCCTTCTCTGCCTGACTTATTTCGCTCAGCATAACACCCTCAAGGTCCATCCATGTTGCTACACATGGCCAGATTTCATTGTTTCTCATTGCCATGTAGTATTCCATGGTATAGATAAACCACATCTTCTTGATCCATTCATCTGTTGATGGACACTTAGGCTCTTTCCATGTTTTAGCTATTGTGGAGAGTGCTGCTATGAACATTGGGGTACATGTGCTCCTATCAAAGGCTGAACGTCTTGCATATTATTTTAGGTTGTATCCTTAAGTTTTCAACTTCAACTGAATGGACATCCAGTCCACTAATATCTAACTATGCATTCATTGTGGACTAGGTTCAATCTAGGTTTTTCTAAAAACACCGAGATGTTGGAACACCACCTGGTAGGTTTGGGCTCAAATAACTGAAATACAGATCCAAGTGGGCTAAATATACATCAGGTAAAAACAGCATGTAAAATAACATTTGTGACAGAGGGGTTAATTCTGACCTGGGAGTTCAGGGCAGGCTTTTGAGAGAAGTTGTCCCCGGAGTGAAGTCTTGAAGAATGGATAGTATTTGGCCAGGAGGAAATGAGAGGGAAAGAGGTTTCAAGCTGCATCAGGTCCATGTACTTCATCTGCTACTCACTTTGTGGTAGCAGTGGGCAGCCCCCCTTCCTGAACTGCCAAGGGTTTAGCCAGAAACCAGAAGGGGATTGTGGCTGGTAGCAAAGACCTGTTCTCAGGGGCTAATGGGAGAGGCTGAGAGGGGCATAGCTGAGCCAATTAAGCTTAGAGGAGAAAAGTGTGAAGACAAGGCCAATAGTGGAGCTAAGTGTCATGAACGGGCAGCAGCCAAGAGGACCGGAGACGGGGCCAAGGAAAGCAGCCCCAAGGGAGAATTGTCAATTCAGAGAATCAGTGCCTATTGTGCAATCAAGTCTTTTTTTCTCTATTTAAACCGTGTACTTAAAAATTAAACCATACTTCAGGTGGTAAAAATTTGAACAACACAGAGGTGCATAAAATAGTCTTTTTCTCCTCCCTTCCTGAATGCCATTTCCACTACCCAAAGTTAACCTTGTTATTAGCTTCTTCAGGCCTGCGCCGCCCTGCCCCCGCCCCTCAAAATGTAAGAAACTTATATCCATCTGTAAAGCATATTATTATTCTTTTCCTTGACACCAATAGGATCATACTATACACACTCTTTTGAACTTTTTTTTTTTTTGCTTAATAATATCTCTTGGAAATATTTCCATATTCAGCACATAGACTCAACCTCACTGAAAAATAACAGCTTAGAATTTCATTACAAGGTTATATACATACTTTGTTTAAACACATTTTTAAAAAAATGTTTTATTTATTTCTAGGAGAGAGAGAGAGAGAGAGAGAGAGAGACAGCGTGAGCAGGGGAGGGTCAGAGAGAGAGGGAGTCACAGACTCTGAAACAGGCTCCAGGCTCTGAGCTGGCAGTCAGCACAGAGCCCGATGCAGGGCTCGAACCCATGAACCGCGAGACCACGAACCGCGAGATCATGACCTAAGCGAAAGTCGGATGCTTAGCCGACTAAGCCACCCAGGCACCCCTTAAACACATTTTTATTGAAGGACTTTTATATTGTTCCCTGGGTTTTGCTTTACAAACAGTACCACAGTCATGATCCAGACCACTTTAAAATCATATTTCAGCACTTGCCTTATAACTGACGATACTGCCTTTACATGTAAAGTTTACATAAAGCTTAAAGTTGTCTAGGCCATTAAAGCCATCATTCTCATTTATTTACTCTCTCTTCATTGATGTGTGTTGAGTACTTATTTTTTTTCTTCAAGATACCTTATTACCAAACGCACTATTTTAAGAATCACATTTCCTTGTGAAGTTATGTGACATTCTATTTGTAAACTGACAGCTTGACTTGGAGTTGATAGTTGAAAAGCAATTCTTGATTTAGATGTTCAAAGAAAACCTCTAGCTGGCAAAACCTAACTTTTCTCAGGGCACATGAATGGCTTAGTCAGTCGAGTGTCTGACTCTTGATTTCAGCTCAGGTCATGATCCCAGGGTTGTAGGATCAAGTCCTGTGTCAGGTTCTGCACTGAGCATGGAGACTTCTTAAGATTCTCTTTCCCTCTTTCTCTCCCTCTCTTCCTCTCTCCCCCATTTACTCTCTCTCTCTCTCAAATTAAAATAATAATAAATAAAATAAAAACTAAAAGTAGTACATGCTCAACAACAAAAAAATCAGAAAATAAAAGGAAAACAAAAATGATATAAAAAAGAGCACCTGGGTGGCTCTGTTGGTATGTGTCTGACTCTTGATTTCAGCTCAGGTCATGATCCCAGGGTTGTAGGATCAAGTCCTGTGTCAGGTTCTGCACTGAGCATGGAGACTTCTTAAGATTCTCTTTCCCTCTTTCTCTCCCTCTCTTCCTCTCTCCCCCATTTACTCTCTCTCTCTCTCAAATTAAAATAATAATAAATAAAATAAAAACTAAAAGTAGTACATGCTCAACAACAAAAAAATCAGAAAATAAAAGGAAAACAAAAATGATATAAAAAAGAGCACCTGGGTGGCTCTGTTGGTATGTGTCTGACTCTTGATTTCAGCTCAGGTCATGATCTCATGGTTCATGAGTTTGCGTACCACATTGGGCTCTGTGCTGAGGTCATGGAGCCTGTTTGGGATCCTTTCTGTCTTTCTCTCTCTCTGTCCCTTCCCCACACTCTCTCTCTCAAAATGAATATTTTTAAAAAGTTATATTTTAAAAAAATGTATTTTACTTGACATCTTTTGGATCCAAATTAACTTAGTTGCAGTAGATATCTGGAGTCCTGTGGAATTGGGGAGCTCTTTTAACAGCAGCTGAATTCCTATAAATAGTAGCTAATGTTAGCTGAGTACTTGCTCTGTGCTGGTTAACATTGTTCCAAGCAGTTTTCATTTATTAAATCATTTAGTCCTTGAAACACACACAGAGGTCAAATAATGTATCCAGATTCACATGGTTAGTGAATAAGAGTGCTTAACTACTAGGCTGCACTGTCCCCTGGGTCACTTCCACATTGATGTACTGGATAACTTCATCAACCGGAGGACCATCTTTCCCAAATACCAGATGTTGTCAACATCTAGCTCTATAGGAGTGAGAGAAGAAGTTTTATTTTTTAAGATTCTTTTTTTTACAATTTTTAAATGTTTGTTTATTTTGAGAGAGAGACAGACAGAGACAGAGGGCAAGCGGCAGGGTGGTGGGGTGGGCAGAGAGAGGGAGACACAGAATCCCAGCAGGCTCCAGGCTCTGAGCTGTCAGCACAGAGCTCGATGTGGGACTTGAACCATTGGACCATGAGATCATGACCTTAGCTGAAGTCAGATGCTCAACCGACTGAGCCACCCAGGTGCCCCAAGATTTTCTTTTCTTTTCAAGAAATCTCTACCCCCAACGTGGGGCTCAAACCCACAGCCCCAAGGTCCAGAGTTGCATGCTCCATCAACTGAGCCAGCCAGGTGCCCCTTGAGAAGAATTTTAGAGCAGAGTGGCAAGTTGGAGACAGTAGGCATGTTGGCCACTTGAGAGAAAGTATCTTTGAGAGTGTTATTTTATACAGATGACATTTGCGTGATAATTGTTTCCTTATTCTTAGGAACAGAGCCTATTGACCACTGAAGGATGTTAAGAGTTGTTTGCTACTGCAGCACGGTCTACTGAATGCATTATGACTGATCCAGTTATGTTTATGAACTGCTCATTTCATAAATGAGGAAAAGAGACCCTGAAAGATTAAAAGCTTTATCCAAACTCTCAGTTACTCAGTGTGGGGATCAGCGATCAGGACCGAGCTTTCCTGATGCATCAGATGCACAGATTTTCCAAAGGACAACAAAAATTATTTCTGGAGTGAGCAGCACATGTGCTCCCGATAGCATTTATTTTCTTTAAGGTCATGCGTGTGTTTAGAAGCCATAAATCATGGAACTTGACCATTTGAAAGGTAGTTTACCCTTTTGAGAACAAGTAAGAAGCAATACTTGTCTTTTGAAAGTCCCAGTCAATCAGAAGTATTTTTGTGGTTATTAAATTTTGCCTCTGGCGAGCCTACTCACATGGTTAGATAAGAATCTCAGGTGTTATTTTTCAAGTTTGAGTGATATGACTAATCAAGTCAGTTAGGAAAACCATCAATCAGAAAACTAAATAGCAATAAAACAAGATAATAAAAAACTTATAATAGACAAACATAGTCACACAAATATTAAATCCCTCAGAGTGGTTTTGTGAAGAGAAGAGACTGACTTACAACCCCAAAGTGTCTTCTTATCATCTGGAGTGCTTTTTTCTTAGTCACCCCATGATCTTTCCCATCTCCAGCTTCCTCATCTACCTCTCTGATAATTCATTCTGTCAGCTTATGAATTCAGATTCTTCACTTCTCTACTTCACTGTATCTGACTTCACTTCCTGGTTAGCCACCATCCAGTCTTCCACTTCCCTTTCTCATTCATGTCCTTAAAGTTGCTGTTCAACCTTTTTTACTTCCTTAGCTTCCAGTCACTTCTTTACCAATGCTAATCCTTACATCCTTCTTTCTTTCCTTCTTTCAATACATTGAACCTTGAATAATATTTAATGAACACCCAAATAATGATCTTTTGGATTCAGTGCAGATATGGTGTTTGCTGTGACGGAGCAACAGTCTAGTGGGGAATACAAACAAATTGCCATATACCTGTAGTGTGGTAAGTGTCCCACATGTCATAGAAACACTTAAGAGAGGTATCAAGCCCAGACTCAGGTAGTCAGGGAAGCCTTTCTGGAGGAGTTAACTATTAATGTTTATTTTTGAGAGAGAGAGAGAGCGCAAGCAGGTGAGAGGGCAGAGAGAGGGAGACACAGAATCTGAAGCAGGTCCAGGCTCTGAGCTGTCAGCACAGAATTTGACATGGGTCTCAAGTTCCTGAACCATGAGATCATGACCTGAGGCAAAGTCAGATGCTTAACCAACTGACTAAGCCACCCAGGAGCCCCTGGAGGAGTTGACTATTATCTTTAGACTAAAAGAATGAGGGCAGCTGAGGGGTGCCTGGGTGGCTCAGTCAGTTAAGTGTCCAACTTTGGATCAGGTCACGATCTCACAGTGTGTGAGTTCCAGCCCCACATCGGCCTCTGTGCTGACAGCTCAGAGCCTGGAGCCTGCTTCGGATTCTGTGTCTCACCCTCTTTCTGTCCCTCTCCTCCTCCTCCTCCTCTCTCTCTCTCTCTCTCTCTCTCAAAAATAAATAAACATTAAAACAAATTTTAAAAAAAGAATGAGGGCAACTGAGAGAGCAGCCTAGAAAAGAAGGAAAATCTTTAATGCTCAGAGGTGTGAAAAAGTGTGGGTGGTGTGTTGAAAGTAAAGGAAAGAAGTTCAGTCTGACTGAAGTGAAGAATGCATGGTAGTAGGTTGGGGGAAACTCTGAGAAGGGTCAACTCATGCAGGGTGTCAGAAGTCGTGTTAGAAAGTTTGAAGAATCAGGACCTATTTTGTGTTCTAGTAGGGTCTCTCTGACCATTGCATGTATAATGTACAGAAAGCAGCCAAGTGTGAATTCAGGGAGATGAGTTAGGAGGGTTTGGGCTGCTGTCCAGGAGAGAGGTATTGGCATGAATTATGAATGATAAAGGGAATGGAGAGCTGTGAAGGCATTTGAGAGATATGTATAAAGTAGAGTAAGTAAAACCTGCCCATAGATTAGATCAGTGGTTCTCATCCAGGCTGATTTTGACCTCGAAGGGACAGTTGGCAACGTTTGGAGACATTTGGAGGTGGAGGCCAGGGATGCTGCTAAACACTATATGATACACAGGACAACTCCCATAACCAAGAATTATCTTTGTTAAAGATGGTGACCAAAATGTCAGTAGTAGTTGGGTTGAGAAACCCAGGCTAAGGATAACTTGATTATTTGGATTATGAAGCTATGTCCAAGAAATTATTATTCTCTTTTAAGTTTATTTATTTATATTGAGAGAGAGAGAGGGAAAGAGCATGCACGGGCATGCACAGGTGAGGGGCAAAGAGAGAGGGCGAGAGAGAACCCCAAGTGCTCTCTGCACTATGAGCACAGAGCCCGGTATGGGGCTCCATCTCACGGACTGTGAGATCATGACCTGAGCTGAAATCAAGATGCTTAACTGACTAAGCCCCCCAAAGTCCCCTTCATGGAGTTTTTGATTTGCTCTTCAGTGTTGTTCTTAGTAAAGAAAAATGAAAATGTTAACTTACTAGCATAGTTTACCATTCATCTTTACATCCTACAGTACCACTTTTGAACACAAATGTGAGTGTTGAATTCACATGCAGAATCACTGGAGCTTATGCATGCATATGTATTTCATTTCACCAGAACAGGGAAACCCTGCACCAAAAAAACTCCACTGTTTTCACTTCGCTTCTTGATGTACGCACTTCTGTCAACATTCTCTATCTTCTGCTTCCATGAGTAAGAAAAGATGGAGAAGAAAAGGAATAGTGGGTAGCCCTGTCTTTCTCTTTTCCTCCATGTCATGATTTTCAACATAAGTGGTTGGCTAGTAAAGTACAGAGACATAACCTGAGTAGGAAAGGATCTAGGAATCCTCAGTCCTTTGGGTTTCTTAGAACACCAGTGC
This sequence comes from Hyaena hyaena, assembly GCF_003009895.1. Taxonomy (NCBI): domain Eukaryota; kingdom Metazoa; phylum Chordata; class Mammalia; order Carnivora; family Hyaenidae; genus Hyaena; species Hyaena hyaena. The sequence continues at coordinate 213,674 of NW_024081264.1, forward strand.
TTTCTTTCTGCATTTGAAGCAAGTTCTGGTTTGAAAGGAAAGTACAGCCTCTCTCAGGAGTGAGAGCCTTCCTCCCCTACTCCCATGCTTACTCAGTTGTAGATGTAACATAACTTACACTCACTCCGAGTCTCACTCTGACACATTGTGAGTCTACCAGAGTTTGCGTGTCTAATACTACGTGTGTCCATGGGAAGGCTGAGAGTCGCAAACACACATTGTGTGTGTATCTCCTCTGCTTGTGTGCATGCTCTATCGTTCCTTTGGCCTTCGCTTGCAAAACACAAATTCATCTAACAGATGAACTTGTTAGAAATTTTAAGACCGTGACAGCTGAAAATTCTATGCTTCTGGGTGCCAGATTATGTGCGATTGCAGAGGGTGCACACTGGGAAAGCTGACCCTGCCTAACGCGGTTGTCCTGGTACTACTTGATTCTCCTTCTTTTTCACCATCACCCACCTTCATATCTAGCAGCCACTAGAGAGGGGAGGAAGAGAGAAATAACAGGTTACCGCGGGCTGCTGAACATGATGGGTTAGATGGTAGCCCTATCCAGAGAGATGACCTCCTATCTCACCCCACCAAGACCTGATTCTTCCTTGGCTGTCACCAAGTACTAAAAGCTCCTGCCCTGAATTAGGAAACTTAAAATCTGTATGACATTCATTCCAAGTTGTACAGTGATACAAATCATTGCTAAGACAGAATCATTTATGTCTTTTCTTCCTGAGTAACAATTTTTCAATGTAAAGTTTCTCTGTCTCTGTATGTCTCCCTCTCTCTTTCTCTCTAGAGTGATTATTTATAATCTCACCATTCACATATAATGACTGGGTACTTTTTAATTTTTTCTCTTTATATGAACTATGACTTTATCAAAACAAACCTTACTATATAAAGTACTTTGTAACTTACTTTTTAATTAAATATTGTTATTGTGAATTTATTCCCAAATCAATAAATATGTATCAAATCATCACTTTTAATACCTAGAAATGTTTCATTTTATTGATAAGTCAAAATTTATTTAGCCAATCCCTTATTGATGGGCAAATAGGTTGGTTATAATATTTGGCCTTTATAAATATTTCTCAAATATCCTTTTATGTGTATCTATTTATTGCTATTAGTATCATCATAATAGTATGATTACCTTTTTCTAAAACCTAGAAACTGAAATTGCAGGAAGATGCATAACTCCTTTTTTGAGAGAGAGAGAGAAAGGGAGAGAGAAAGCAGAGAATGGGCAGAAAGAACCCCAAGTCCTGACATGGTGCTTGATCCCATGAATTATGAGCTCATGACCTGCGCCAAAATCAAGAGTGGGATGCTTAACTGACTGAGCCACCCAGGCGCTCTGGGAGATGTGTAACTCTTAATTGTCAAATTTTAAGGTTGTGTAACAACCTCTTAGAAGCCACAGATGTTAGTGAAGTATTAAGATAAATAAGAACCCATATTCTTCACTGCCATTTTTTCTATAAAACCTTCCCTACAGCAGTGATCTTCATGTCTTCTTGGCTCCAGGAGCCCTTCTGGTGGATGGATATTACTTCTTACCCTTTAGAGTGGCTCAGTAGCCATTGGGCCATTCTGACTTCCCACTTACTATGGTCCAGCAATGTACCACTGAAAACCAATTATACCAGAGACTCAAACAGCTGGACCAGAATTTGAAGCTGTGATTTTGATACATGTTCATTCATTTTTCCATATAAAATGCTTGCATTGTATCTTTCAGATGTATTTCCATTTTTTTTGTGGAGTTCCAGACATACTTCACTCAGGATTATGCACAGACAGCTTGGATCCATTCCATTGTAGACTGTGTGACCATGCTCTGTGGTGAGTATCACCAGGGATAGACAGTTGTTGGTTACTCTTGAGCTGTACATGACACTGGCCTTCCACTGCTTCTGTTTACCAGCTTTTTCCGAACGGAAGGGCTTTGCTAAGAATTGGCTAAGACTATATAAAAAGAGAAGACCAATCCTACCTTCAGGCAAGCCCAACCAGACATGCCCTTGGAATGAATGGTCTTTCCTGATGGCAGATAGAACAGGTAGTTAACACTCTCAGAAAGACATATACCGTTTGGTTCTCGCATATAGAGATAGGGTGCTGGGCATCACAGGACTCATCCTGATTTGGGAAACAGTTAATCATACAGTATATGCTTGACCTCTCTTTTCTAAATGCTATGGTCCCTTATTCTCCAGTCATGAAAACGGTCATTGGATAGAACTGTGAGCCCTTCCTATACGATCTCCTTAAATGAGTGCCAACAATGTGTGCCTTGCATCTCAAGTCTTGTTTTTATTCTGTTGCCTTCCCAGAGGTTCAAAATTTGTCTCATGGATTTTGTTTTTCATGCACAAGTCTTCATTCTTAGAGAAGTATGAGGGAAGGATAGGATTGTGCAGTCATGAGATAAGCACACTCACCATCACTATAATTTCATTCCGGAAACCCCAAGGGTACTGTAGAGGGTGTATAGAGTAGTCTCAAAATTCATGGAATCTCTCAATCCATCTATGTAGTAGAGGAACGCTAACCTTGAGATTTTTCTTTTTGAACATTTTATACCAAAGTTATTCAATGAATGTCTTAGAGAGTTTCTGACACTGGGACAAGTTGAAACGATCTACTTGCAGTCTAGACCCATTCAATCATTTCATTTAAATGAATCCTTAGTATTAAAAAAACAGGCTATGTTTTTGTGGAAAAAAGAAAATACCATATTATTTAATGACTTATAAATAACATCAACTGATTCCATTCTAGGTACTGATTCATACTTATTTTTAGGAAAAAAAATGGACATACTTGGGAATCAGTTAAATTGTGCTAAAATGTATTTCCTTTGTTGGGAGGAATTTGAGAGCAATTCTAGGACTAAGAGCAGGTTTCATGAGAAGACTAAGTTGACTCTGTCTACTGATAACCCTGGAAGGTCTTACGGGATCAAAAAAATATCTTTGGGTTTTCTACCCTGTTTTTATTTTAATCAGTAATACTTGGTTTTCAGGGTCATGTTATTAGTCACAGCCTTTGTATGAACATGCCAAGTGAGCCATGTTTGTCTTTCTCAGATGACACACACAGGTGACTCATTTCCCTCACTGTTATCTTTTGGAGAATATTTATAATCCCCAGAAGAGGACTAAATGGCCTTTGGTGACCAACATGATCACAATGACTGCATGATAAAGCTGGGTCATATTAGATTTTAAAACTCAAGGACTGGAGGCCATGCAAGGACTTGAGGCCTGTTGTATCCAGTTACCATGTACCCACCTGGTTACCTACCTGGCAACACCAGTCATATATAGGACACCCACTGGGGACGCTTTTCATTTGAGTTTAGTGTAAATTGAGTTTACACTTTTCATTGAGTTTAGTGTAAATTTTTCAACTTTCCAATAGCCATAGCAGCAGCAGCCTGGAGAATTAGATATATTCTCAGGAGATTTGCTCCTTCCTGTTCTCCAGAGATTATATATACACACAGCCACTGTTTTAACTAGACAGGAGACATCAGGCTGATGACTGGTTCTATCACATACATTTGAATCAGGCCCCAGTTTCAACTTGACCAATACAAAATTATATTCCACAGATACCCAGAGAACTTGCCCTTCTGATCTTCTTACTAGGAACACTGGTCTCAGCATGAGTTGTTCCATAGAAATAATTCTCAGGCTGTCCCCACAACTCTCTTGCCATCAGTCTGGCAGGAGTAACAGGCAGAAATAACCCTGAACTTGGTGTCAGGTGCCCTGAGCTATACTTCTTGACGATCTTGGACATGTCACGTTAACCCTGAACTTCAATTTCTCCTTGGTCTATTCCAGCTTTAATTCATATGCTATAAACCTGGAAGCCAGCACAATTATAACACATTGTTAAACCACAAATAGAGTGAGACCAACAAAAATGTCACTACAGATGTGAGGCATTTTCCTCGATTTTCCGGGTTTTGATTTCTTATCCACAGGGTTTCCTAAAGCCTGAAAACAGTACCTTATTGTGGAATGGTCTCCTTCCTTGGCCTTTTCGTGCATAATACTACTGGTCACACAGTGTTGCCCACTTTCCTTCTCTGGCAGTTAACTGTCATAATTATTGCTCACGGTGCATGATTAATACTATATGAAACATACAAGGTACATCCCTGTGTAAGTGACATGCAATTTAAATAAGGAGCTGATTCACTATTTTAAAAGCATCCCCAAGTCTTGGAATTGTGACTTATGCAATAGAATGGAGAAGCCAATGGGGCACGGAAATACAAGTCAGTAGAAACGATCCTAATTCCAGCTTTCCCACTTGTTCTCTGTGTGACCATAGACAAGTTATTTCCTCTCTCCTCAGTTTCCAAATATGTAGAATGGGCGGGATGGGCTTGATGCTGTAAAGGTCAATCATTCTCTGCTCTGTCAATGCAACACCACAGCCTTTTCACAGTGCCCTCAAGGCCTCTCTGTTGAACCTATTTATTATTGTTTTTAAAGCTCCACTTGGGAGTGTTGTCAGTAACCATTTATCCTGTCAAGTGGGAATCATGCTGGGTGGCTTGCTTGCATCGACTGGTCTCATCTTGAGCTCATTTGCCACTAGTCTGAAGCATCTCTACCTCACTCTGGGAGTTCTTACAGGTAAGGGCCTTCATACCACTCATCTCCCCACCCCCTTCAAGTGTTGTCAACACCTGAACAGAACTGTAATCCATAAAATAGTCATCTTGTTAGATGCGTAGTTTAAATTTTTTTAACGTTTATTTATTTTTGAAGAAGAGAGAGAGACACAGCATGAGCAGGGGAGGGGCAGAGAGAGAGGAAGGCACAGAATCCAAAGCAGGCTGCAGGCACTGAGCTTTCAGCACAGAGCACAACGTGGGGCTCGAACCCCTGAACCGTGAGATCATGACCTGAGCCAAAGTCAGATGCCCAACTGACTGAGCCACTCAGGTGCCCCATAGATGCATAATCTAGTTGACCTGGCTAATGCCTACCTACCTAGCAGTTAAAAGAGCTGGAAATGCAATTGATTGCACTTCTATAATGAAAATGTATCACCACTTGGATTCAGCCACATGATATAAGTAACTGCTGGCTTCCCCTCTGGCAGCAGTGGGTGGCTGAGATTCTTACTCAGAAGCAATGAAATATTAGCCAGGGCAACATAAATTTTCAGCAGCCATCATTCTCCCAACATCTTTGCCAAGACACTATCTGCACTTGACCTGAGTTGTCCCTGCTTTATAGTGAGGATCATCGTCCAATAAATGAGGGTTTACAATTTAAAAAGAAAGCCTCTCATTGTGAAGATTCTTACACTATACATTCTCTCTCAATGTGCTGGAAGTATACTTCAGAGAATTATAATGAACCCTGCAAGAAGAGAAGTAATCTATGTGCATTCCATTAATCACACCTAAGGGGACTGCATAGCATCAAGGTGGGGTCAGTTGGTGGCACTGGAGGGGCATTTTGCCCCCTCACTCAGAGGGATACGAAATAGCACTAACTCAGTCTGGGCCATAGGGGTAGAATGATCTGGTCAATGAAGGACATAGACTCATAGTGATTTTATAAATCTGGCTCTGTCTGCTAAAAAAAAAAAAAAAAAAAAAGGTATCTGTCCCATGTAACCCAAAGGGTCCAACTGCTAGAGTGTCCAGTCATCCCAATTTACCAAGGAGTACCCTGGTCTTAGCACTGAAAATCTTGTATCTGGGAAACCCATCAGTCCAGGCAAATAGGGATCATTGGCCACACTGCAGAGCAGGTGGGAATAAAGCTAAAGGTGGTTCTGTTTTTCCATTTAAATGCCATGAGTTCAAGGTTTTACACTGCTCAGATTTTCTTGACTTAAAAGGAATAGAAGCTGAAAATCTTTAAGAGGCTTTCTGCTGACTTTAAGGAATATGTTCAGGTTTCGATGTGCACATGCTGTGTTCATGTGTAACCTTGGCATGAAGTTTCCCAATTATATGAAATTACTCTGGAACTTTCATGGGATCATATATGCTATTTAAACCCAAATTCTAGAGCGGTCAGTGAAGAGTTGAAGTAATCCTCTGGATAATTTAGGATAAAAAGAGGCATGGGGCACCTGAGTGACTCAGTTGGTTAAGCGCCCGACTTCGGCTCAAGTCATGATCTCACGGTTCGTGGGTTCGAGTCCCGTGTTGGGCTCTGTGCTGACAGCTAGCTCAGAGCATAGAGCCTGTTTCAGATTCTGTGTCTCCCCCTCTCTGACCCTCCCCTGTTCACGCTGTCTCTCTCTCTCTCTCAGAAATAAATAAAACATTTAAAAAAATTTTGTTTAAAAAGATAAAAGAGGTATTGGGTAGGGAGAATAAGTTTCTTGGGTCAGCATTATCCTGATTTTCTAGTTCATTCAAATTCTGTTTGTGTTATGGTCTTTAAGCTCTCCATTTCATTTTAAGAAGCCATATTTTTTTAAGGTTTTCTTCCACAGAAGAAAGTCCTATATATATGCTATACTTTCCCAAACTGTGAATGACTGGTCAGGGAGATTCCTCTTCAGTTTGGTGTAGAAAGTAGTTTTAAAAGCGTTTGACAGAAGACCAGATTCTCTTTAATCCAAGTAAATGTATTCTGAGATATTTTGTTTTCTTGGCTGTTCACAGTGTACCAGCGCTCATAGACTTCTCTTCATCCTTAGGTCTCGGATTTGCACTTTGTTACTCTCCAGCCATTGCCATGGTTGGCAAATATTTCAGCAGACGGAAGGCCCTTGCTTATGGGATCGCCATGTCAGGAAGTGGCATTGGCACCTTCATACTGGCTCCAGTGGTTCACCTCCTTATTGAACAGTTTTCCTGGCGGGGAGCATTACTCATTCTTGGGGGCTTCGTTTTGAATCTCTGTGTTTGCGGCGCCTTGATGCGGCCTATTACTCTTAAAGAAGACCATACAGCTCCGGAGCAGGACCACATCTGTAGAACTCAGAAACAAGACTTTAAGCGAGTGTCTCCCTGTTCAACTTTGACTAAAAAATGGGTGCAGACCTGCCTCTGTTGCTCTTTGCAGCAGGAATACAGTTTTTTACTGATGTCAGACTTCGTTGTGTTAGCCGTCTCTGTTCTGTTTATGGCTTATGGCTGCAGCCCTCTCTTTGTGTACTTGGTACCTTATGCTCTGAGTGTCGGAGTGAGTCACCAGCAAGCTGCCTTCCTTATGTCCATACTCGGGGTGATTGACATTATTGGCAATATCACATTTGGATGGCTAACTGACAGAAGGTAAAATCCGTGAAACCACAGCTGGCGCTCTACCAGGGTACTCTCAGCTTTCCCTCCTTATCCCCTTACCCTGTAGAAAACCTACACCTGAGGGATGTTTATGGGTTTTCAATATCTGAAGGCAACCCACCTGCTGGTTCTTCTAGTCACTGGTTGGAAACCTTTTCCCGGAAAGAGGTAGACAGTAAACATTTTTGGCTCCGTGGGTCGTATGATCACAAGTATTCACTTCTGCTGTTGTAGCACAAAACAGCTATAGACAATATGTGAAGAAATGAGAGTGGCCATGTTCCTGTAGGACTTTACTGTGGATACTGAAATGTTAATTTCCCAAATAATTTTTACATGTTGAAATAATATTGTTCTTTTGACTTTTTTCCCCAACCACTCAAAAAGAGAAAACCCTTCTTAGTTCACAGATAGTGCAAAAACAGGTGGTGGTCTAGAGTTGGCCATAGTGCCTAAATAGTTGTTTTAAATGGTTCAGGATAGTGGGTATGTGTAAATTGCAGAAACCTGTGGTAACTACAAGTTCTGTAATTTCATTCCATCCCAAGTCAAGTCAGAGCTCAGGCTGGGTGTTGTGGTTTAAAAAAACAAACAAGAAAACAAAACAAAAACAAACAAACAAATAAACACAGAGGTTGGCTGGCAATGGAGAGAGAAACAGAATTCAGTCCAGGCAGGGAGATCAGATGCAATGATAACACATTATTTGTAGCCACATATTTGTGTTTGACAATGCAGATAGCAAATACTTTCAGTATGATTTTAGGCTTAGAAACTCAAGTTATAAGAAACCTACTAAGCAGTTTCTTAAGCTAAGGCTTACTGGTTGGATTGAAGAGAGTGAGATACTCAGATTCTCTTCACACTTGAGCTATGACCTGGGAGAGCAATCAGCATGTGGCTTCTCACATTTTATGTCTTTGGTACTTACTCAGGGTTCAACAGCCATTCTCCAGTGCTATGAATATAATATTTAAAATTAATTCCAAAAATTTAATGGTTAAGGAAAAGCAGGGAGAGCTGGGGTATCTATCTTGACAATCGACACAACAAGAAGCAGCCCAGTATAGGTTTGATTGAGGCATCTCTACTCAGGGTTGTACAAGACCTTAAGTCTTGTGCTGACTCTGCCCTTACCATCCCTGTGACCTAGGGAAAATCACGGACCCTCAGATCTTTAAGGGTTTTCATTTATAAAACAGGCCAGTACAGTATTTTTCTGTTGACCTCTTAGCATTTTGTGAGGCTCAAATGAGACTGTGGGTTGAAAAACATTTGTAAAGCATAAATGGCTGCTGATATTATACTGAGTCTTTGAAATAAATGGTATCAATGATGATGAGTTTGGAGCTAAAGAGGGAAAATGTAATGGAAGTACCACTGGGGAAGTCTTGAGATAAGACTTAGTCCTAGTACAAGACTGACATAAGCTCTGGTAAATCATTTTAATGTCTTCATATTCTAACCTCTTCCTTGTATAACTTGGGTTATTGACCATATATGATGTACTAGATACCCGTGGATGACATATCTGAACAAATCTAATATAGACTGCTAGAAAATATTAGTCTCCTGATACTTGACATGTTATTTAACAACTATCCTTAGGGTAACCATATGAGATAGGTAACCTTCCCATTATACAGCTTAAAGAAATTGAGATTAGAGTTAAGCAGTTAGTAGGTAATAGAACTGGATTCAAACTTCTGCCTTTCTAATTTAAGAGCATATTTTATGCCACACCATGTTTCCTGGGAAGATGAATTATTGTGTTTTTCTATACCAAAAGAAAGATAAATAGACAATATAGATAACACATCATGGGAAGCCTTCTCTATAAATAACTGCAATGCTTATCACTGCATGGCCATGGTTCTAAATCTCTTTGATAGAAGCTGTGCGTTCTGCACTCATTCTTGGTCTTCAAATCCACAGGTGCCTGAAGAATTACCGGTATGTCTGCTACCTCTTTGCCGTGGGACTGGATGGGCTCTGCTATCTCTGCCTCCCAATGCTTCAAAGTCTTCCCCTGCTTGTGCCTTTCTCTTGTACCTTTGGCTACTTTGATGGTGCCTACGTGACTCTGATCCCAGTAGTGACTGCAGAAATAGTAGGGACCACGTCTTTGTCATCAGCGCTCGGTGTGGTGTACTTCCTTCATGCAGTGCCATACTTGGTGAGCCCACCCATTGCAGGTAAGTTTCCAGAGAGATCTCCCAAACACCTCTTCTGTTTGTCATACTGATGTGAAAACAGTCAACTCACACACAGACCATGCGTATTGGAAGTTAAGTTGGGAAGAATGAAAGAGAAAAGGATTCATGAGCCATCAAAGTATCATAGTCTCACTTATATCCTTGTTTTATCATTTTCTTCCAACCAAGTAGGGACTTTAGCCTCCTTGGAAAGAAAAAGTCCAAAACTAGGGTCTTGATTCCATTCCACACTAATGATGGGAGCAATGGAATGGAGCAGCTGTTGAGACTTATAAGTGAGGCACATTAGGAGGGAAGTCTGGAGGGAGTACAGGATTCCACTTGGGGATAGTGGGCCATGAGGCTGAAATGGTAAGTGGGTGTCAGAGTGGAATGCCTGCCAAAGGACCTAAAGGGGCCCTATATTCTTAAAGACTATGGGTAGTATTACAGTTTCTGTGAAAAGGGGTAATGTGGTAAAGAAAATAGTTTAGAAGATGCAATCTAGCAATTGATCTGATACTTTAGGGGAGAAGCAGTTAGGATTCCATTCTAATAGTTCAGGAGCAAACTGATAAAGGTCTGAACCAAATGGAGATGAGCTCTGGGGGCAAGGAGAAAGTTTTGGGAAAAAATAGCAACTGAATTTAGCATGTGGGGGTGAAGGAAGAGAGAAAATTCAAAGATAATCTAGAAAATAATGGCATGGTAGAAAGAAATAAGGAAGTTGGAAAAAGTAGCTTTGCCAGAAAAAGAATTAAAAGTTTAGAAAGCATCAGATATCTGAAGTACCCAATAAAATATCTAACAGAGCTGTTTAAGGATGAAATCTGAGCTTTAGAGGGAGGCCAGATTTGGATTTAAAGATTTGAGGATCATCGGATAAAGCCTTTAGGATGTTTTGTAAACTGTAAAATGCTATAGAAATTTAAAGCATGATTAAACAAGTAACTTGACAAATATTTATTGCTTGTGTACACCAGCATTGCTTTTGGCGCTACCATGGCAGCAAACAGGTCAGAATCCCTCCCTCCTCCCTAGAGTAAGTGGTCTGGACCAGAGTTTCTCAAGATGAGGTCATGGGACCCCCTACATCAGAATCCCCTGGGGCCCTTGTTAAAAATGCAGATTCCTTGAGTCTCCCGTCGTGATCTGAATCTTTCCAGGAATCTACATTCTCAACCAGGTTTCCTGTTATGTCATGCACATCAAAGATCAAGAATAATGGGTTTCCATTATTACCTGCCTAAACTAAAACTGAAAGAGTGAAGATCTCTGAAGACAGACAAAAAAAGAAATGAGCCAAACAGTTTCCTAGAAGGAAAGAGGGGAATTTTTTGAAGAAGGCAGGGTTTCTGCTTTAGCTGCTGCTGTGAATAAACAGTTTAGAATGATTTCCGAACACCAGCCATTGCTAAAGCAGCAAACTAGGGGAAACCGTGGTTGCTTCACAGCTGCAGTTAAAAATTCCTGGTCGGGGTGCCTTGGCGGCTCAGCTGGTTAAGCGACTGACTTTAGCTCAGGTCATGATCTCATGGTTTGTGGGTTCAAGCCCCGTGTTGGGCTCTGTGCTTACAGCTTAGAGTCTGGAGTCTGCTTTAGATTCTATATCTCCCTCTCTCTGCCCTCCCCTGCTCACGCTCTCTCTCTCTCAAAAATAAATAAACATTAAAAAATTTTTTCTTAGTTCCTGGTCAGTTTAAATTCTCTGATATAGGACTATATTTTTAAGGCTTCATTTCTGGAAACTGCCTCCAAAATGTCCCTACATCCTCCCTTAATAGCCAATTTTTGTGTTTACCAACCTTGGGGGGAGCAATGTAATTCTGTTAAAAAGTCATAGTGCATAAATGAAATTGGGATTCCTGAATCCTTTTCATTATCCATGGCCTTCATTTGGCAAACCAGACATTATTCTCATTGCCAGGCATTGGAGGATTAGGGTGTAAGTTCTTACCGTAATACTTCTTTTATTTAATTACCGTTAAAATGACAATTCTCTACTCAGTCTTTTCTGTTTGGTGCTACAGAAATGCATAAGCAAATCACAGGATAACTAATATATTTGAGAGTAGTTTGGATTACAGGAAACTTTGTGGGGCTTATAACAACTTCTACATACCATTTTTGACTAATGAATTGAAGTGAGTGAAAGGAAAAATCATATATTTTCCCAATGGGTTTTCATACAAGTTTAAAGGAGTTTTTTAAAAAAAAACTTTTTAATCACAAATAATTGTCTGCCAAGGTCTAATTTGATCCCATCGATTCTCTTATCATTGTGCCCCACATTTTGCACATGGTATGCCCTGGTTCTCCTCAAAATTTAGAGCTGGAATAGATATTAATTTGTTGCAACATGAGATAAAGAAAAAACTGCCATGATTGCAGAATGATACCTTATAAAGTTTGCATTGGGCACATCTAAGATGGCCCAAAGTTCTGATTTTCACTGCATGGGGTACAATGACTGGATCCAGCCAAAAATTTGGATTCTTCTTTATCCAGGAGCATGTTAATGTTACTCAGGATAGACAATATGTGGGTACTGGGAATACTACAAGCATTTGGTACAGCTATATTCTCTTAACACCAGGGATACATGATCCCAACATCAATAATTTGACTTATGCTATTTTTATCTTTTCTACCATATTTTCTGGGATTAATAATAATATTTATTGTGCGATTACTAAGAATGGGACACTCTTCCAAGCACTTTACATAGTGATGACCATCTATTTTAGAACTTTTCCTAGAAAACAGAATGCATTTTCAGTTGCTGCACCATATTTTTAGATCTGCTTTTCAAGTCAAAATTATAATGGTGGTGCTAGCAATCTATTGCTCTTATCCTTAGAAATGATTAGATTTAGGGCACCTGGATGGCTCAGTTGGTTAAGTGTCCAACTTCAGCCCAGGTCATGATCTCACGGTTGGTGGGTTCAAGCCCTGCATGGGCTCTGTGCTGACAGCTCAGAGCCTGAAACCTGCTCAGGATTCTGTGCCTCACTCTGTCCCTTCCCTACTCATGCTCTGTCTCCCTCCCCCTCTTTCTCAAAAATAAATAAACATTTAAAAAAATGATTCATTTTGAGAGTAGGTAAATAATTGAATTGTCAACTCAACAATGTAATTTCACTGTTGCTTATTACAGGATGGCTTGTGGATACGACAGGCAGCTACACTGCAGCATTTCTGCTCTGTGGATTCTCAATGATATTTAGTTCTGTGTTGCTTGGCTTTGCTAGACTTGTAAAGAAGATGAAAAAAACCCAGCTGCGGTTCCTGGCCAAAGAGTCTGATCCCAAGCTGCAGCTATGGACCAATGGATCGGTGGCTTATTCTGTAGCAAGAGAGTTAGATCACAAGGATGAGGAATCTGTGGCTGTCGCAGTGCCTGGTTACAACCCCACATGACCAATGTCCTCGAACCTGGGAATCTTCAGGGCTGAGAGAGGTGGGAGCACCGGATTGTACGTGTCTCTGAAGCATCTTATTTTGGCAGAAGCACTGCCTTCCAAGGAAATTATTATTGTTGTTTTATTAACACGTTTATAGGGGAAAAAAGCAAATAACAAAGCAAGTTGGACTGGCTCAGAGTCCCCATCTGGGATTTGTGCTCACAACTGAACTCACATCTTTCAGGCAATGAGCATCACTCCATGGAGAATGTTGGGACATAGCTGATACAGTAAGTTGTAGTTGCGGGTAATTTCAAAGCATTACCAAAGCAGATGACATTGGGAAGCTTTGTCTCAAACTCTCTGGCCCTCCATCTTCCTCAATTAGAAGGTAAACAGAAACAATGACATGTAGGTGAGCTTACTTTATGCTTTTTTGGAGAAGGGGGTCTGTATTAATCACTGCCTTTGAAGAATCTAAAGTATTCTTCAACAACTCTGTTTAAAGCCCTAATGAGAAACTCCACTGAGAAAGGGTTGGCATCTTCACCACCCCCCCATCCAATGAAAGCTTTCTTCCTAAGACTGAGCCCCTCACCTCTGACCCGGCACTCACCTCTATTCCTATCGCTTATGATACTGAGTTTAGCAGAATACACCAAGTCACAAGGGTGATTCCTCAATCTTACCTGAAATGTTAACACCAACATTTCCTCTTTTTTTCTTTAGAAACAAAGCTTTTCTTGAAATCGCATACACATTCCTGTTAAGAACTGAAAAATGTTGGCAGTACTCCAGCTGGGCAGGAATTGAATTCTCAAATCAGCAGGTCTCTGATGGGAGTTTTCTTTTCAGATCAGACATTTAGGTTCATCATTACCCAAAAAGGAACTTGGGAGGTTTGCCTGAAAAACATTGTTCTAGAGATATTCTAAAGGTGAGATTCCTTTCTGCCTGTGTTAATTCTAGTTCCAATGTCCACTGCCCTTTACCTCTTTATGGATAATCATTAGAAACTTGATGGGTGTCTCTAGATGAATGAGAGGGCTTCAGGGGTTAACCTCAGCATCCTAGTGCTCTCATTAATTAGAGCTTTGTTCAGGGGAGAGGGAGAAGGTTAGGAAGGCTAGTGGTGTGATATTTTATAGTTCAAAGAACTCTTTCACATACTTTGCTCCTTGGATTAGCATAGTTTTCTATTCTCAAGTACTCTATTTTCCTATAGTTTGGGATAATTTCTGGCTCTTCAGAGGGAGGGTATCAGAGAGAAGAGAAAGGCCAGAGGCTCCAGGTGGTCTCCAACCACTTTAAATCCACAGAATGAGAGCCCTGAATCACCCAGTCATGTGATACCTGTAACTTAGGAGCACGTTACACAATTGAAAAGGGATTTTAACTATTGAAAAATATTCAGTCTGAATCTCAAAGAAATATTTTTACCCAGAAGGCCGTTGAATCCCTTGGGCAGTCTCACAAATGCCCAGCTAGCACTGAGGAAGATCCTAGGTTGACTAAGCATGTTCAACAAGAGTCTTTACCTATAACTGGATTATTTCATAAAATTACATATTAATACATACATTGCTTTCAGAATGAAGTACTGACGTGATTTAATGGAAGAAAACTAATATTCCACTGCTGTTTTCTAAAGATAAATTTGAATGTCGCCTGTTATCTTTTTACTTAGCTCAAGAATTTAGTTTTTAACCCATTTACTATGTCATTTGTAATCTAAAAACAATACTTGGAAAGTATCTGTAAAAGTCAAATTTACAGTGAACTTCTGTGTGTTTGGAATAGCACTTTACACTAAATATCATTTCTTGAATCTTTAAGCCTAAAGATTTTTTGAAATATAAATAGTTCTAAATATTCCTAGACATATTTTTTCCTAGTGGCCACAGTAAAATTTTGTTTCTCCTGTTATGCAATATGATTTCTCTGAAGTATTATATGTATTCCTGAAAAATGAGTATAGCAACCAGAGCTTTTAAAATTTTGTTTCAAATATGTGGGATATTTTTACTTTCTACATGCATAAATTTGTTTTTTACTTTCCCATTTGGAGTGCAATTTTAGAAAACCAGCCAGGAAAATGTAGATCTTAGAATCTACCACTGTCATCTCCATAAAATTTTACTGTTAAGGTTCCGTGTGCCTATACTGTTTATTTCAAAAGTGAGAGATCCGCGGGAATGATGTGTTTTGTGGAATCAAGAACAAAATTGTGGTAGGATGATTCTACATCTTAAATATGTCTTTACATCACTGTGAGCTCTAGTTTGAAACTGACTGAATAGAAAAGCAAAGAAACTAACTTCTATTGATACACTGTACCATTGGGCCTTTTTTTTTTTTTCAGATTGTGATTTTACTAATAGATCAGATATTTATGCTCATATTTTCTTATTTCAAAAACATAATAAAATGAGTTTATATTTGTGTTTGGAAAAACATTTTTCCTTGTACAAGGGGTTTGGATTGAATGGTGAGTGAACTTGTCTGGATTATGCTAAAATGTAGCTGGCATATAAAGACGTGGTAAACGATCAAGTAATTTACAAAAACCAAACCCATTTATTGAGTGTTTTCAATGTGTTAGCTACTGTGCTAATACTGCCTATGCATTGTATTATCTAATCCCCATAATAACCTCTATTATTATCATTTGATAGATGTGGAATCTGGGGCACCGCGTGGCCACTGCACTTTGCTGCCTCCAGTGAAGTCTGGTAAAGCTAGGAACCTATCTGATGCTGGCACCTGCCTGTTGCCCCTTGTGCCTACCTGGGTTATCTTTTTATGTGTGTTCAAAGAGCCATTTGGAAACAGGCCCTTCCTCGAGAAAATAAAAACCCTTTGGATTATGCTTCAATCTACCAATTCGTATAGATAGGAAGATTCTAGAATGGAAATTTCCAAGAGTTTTCCCTAGAGTCTGGTTCTAGCAAGACCACTACTTCCAGGCTACGTGGTTTAATTTGCTGTCTATTGATCCAGGCCTCTCTTTGGGAGCATTTATCGGTGTGTAGCAGAGAGAGGGAGAAGATTGGGAAGCATACTCTGTCCCAAAAGAGAATTCTACCTTCTGCATTACCAGAGTCATGCGTTCTCAGTCAACAGTTGAATTTTTTCTTATGTGCCTGCACCATTGCCCAGTGATGACAAAGGTGGTAATGTCTATCTGGCACTCACCTTCCTCGTCTCAATTCTGAAAATTGTTTATTGAGCTGAGGTCTAATTCTGAAAATTGTTTATTGAGCTGAGATAGTATAAATTCAAGGTAGATATCTGAGTTTCTCTTCTCATACTTCAAAGTTTGAGTCTTTATTTTTTTCTCTCCACTAAACAAGAGATTTTTATACCTGTTGCCAGAGCAGCTACTGGTGAGAGATGACTGGGATTTTGTCCCATAACACAGAAAAATATTTGGTAGGGGGGGAATGGGAAAATACTAAATCATGATTAAAAAGACTGACATTTAAAACAAAACATTATGGAACTTTTCAAACATGAACAAAAAAAACCCATTAAAATAAATGTGACATAACCACCACACAGCATCTATAATTATCTACCCTTTACCCTCCCCCTTGATGAAGCTATTTGAAATACATTAACATGCTGATAGGGCATGTCTTCCTTCAGCTGCCAGAGAATAACTGAACCTGGCAAGAATAATTTAAATACGTGCAAACAGAAGGTTTGGGTGGTTTAGTATCACCTGTTAATGGACCACATCATTACAAAGCTGATTGGGTCCGCTTTCTTACTGTGGACTTTGGGCACCTAAATTACAGGTTAAAACTCTTTTTCTGTCTTTCCCCAGCCCCCACATGATCTATTCACATGAAGCTTAAGAGGGTGTCAAATAAGTGAAAAGTGCTTTTGAATTCAGGAAAAAAGTGATGATTATTACTTTCGTTATTACTCTTAATTAAATTTTTTTCTATGTTTGTTTTTTAATTTTTGAGAGAGAGAGAAAAAGACAGAGTGTGAGCAGGGAAGGGGCAGAGAGAGAGGGAGACACAGAATCTGAAGCAGGTTCCAGGCTCTGAGCTGTCAGCACAGAGCCTGATGGGGGCTCAGACCCACAAACCGTGAGATCATGACCTGAGCCGAAGTTGGATGCCCAACCAACTGAGCCACCCAGGTGGCCCTACTTTTAATTATTTTAAGTGTCAGGGGCCTCTTTGAGGAGTAAAAACAGTGTGTGTATATAGATACATTTATTTAATACTTATTTTGGGGAGAGCACAAGCAGGTGAGGGGCAGAGAGAGGGGGACAGAGGGTCCAAAGAGGGCTCTGAACTGATAGGCTGACAGCAGTGAGCCCCATGTAGGGCTCAAACTCACTAACAATGAGATCTGACCTGAGTTGAAGTTGGATACACAACTGACTGAGCCACTCAGTTGCCCCTGTTTTTAAGGAATTGATGTATGGCCCACTTAAGATTTGAATTGACTTTAAAAGGCATTAAAATTAACATCTTAGAAGATGATCCTTAGGGCACCTGGGTAGCTAAGTTGATTGAGCCTCAAACTTCTTCGGCTTGGTTCTTGAGTTCAAGCCCCACATTGGGCTTTGCTGTCTGTGCAGAGCCTGCTTCGAATCCTCCATTCCCCACCCCACCCCCCGCTCCTCCCCCTCTCATGCTGTCTCTCAAAAATAGAAATAAAAATAAATTAAGGAAAATAAAAGACAATCCTTTTAGTTTTCCCATAAAATTGTTTCTCTTGTGATGGCAAGTTGGGTCTTCTCCCACTAACGCAATGACAGGAGAATGAGAGAGGCCCCAGTTCTAGCCGAGGTGTTCCCAGCGATCTTGTTTCTGCAACTTGGCCCTGAGCAGAGTCTGGGTGTGGCTCGGGGTGGGGAAGGAGATGCCAGTGAGGGATAGGGCCACGTGGTTACCTTTGATTCCAGCAGACTCTGAAAGCTTCTGGGTCTAAATTTGCTAATCCCTGCCCAAGCAGCAGTGGAAGAATTTGGACATCTGACTCTATTTTCAAAGTTCAGCAGGGAAGAGGAGACCCTGCTTTGGAATCACAAGTTACAGGCCTGGTGTGAGCACTGGGTACGCACACTGGAATATGGCCTACGAGGTCGTGCAGGGTGTAGCTCCTGCCTAACTGCCTGACCCTACGTTGGGCTACACTCTTGCTGCTCACTCTACTGCAGAGCCTGGCTCTCCAGGTCCCTCAGGTCATTTCACACATGTCGATCCTTCAGTATCCTCACTTCTCAACTTTTGAGCCACAATTTAAATGTCACTTTCTAGACAGCCTATCTTTAACCACTACCCCATCTAAGTTACATATCTGCACCCTCACCACCTTCATTACTCATTTTCATAACACTCTGTTCTTTTTCTTCAAAGACTATGTTTTAATTATAATTAATACTCATTTGTGTGGTTACTTTAAAATGCCATCTCCTCCACAAAACCACAAGCTTTCTGAAAATAGGGATCACACAGACTATTCACCAGTCAGTCCAGTGCCTAAAATATAGTAGCCACTCAATAGATACTTGGTGAATGAATAAATGAATGAAAAAAAAAAGCAAATGAAAACAAGAAGGAATGAAGAAACTGCTCAAGAGAAGTGTAACACAGCAGGGATGGGTCTGATTGAAGGACTGGGTTTGCTTGAAGTTGCTCTTGCACCCAAAACAGATAGGACATGTTAGATGTTCCCCGTTCGGTTGGCCTTAGTAAGACACTGGTGAGAAGTGTCACGTGAATAGTAGAGCTCCAGAGCACAGAGTAGGTTTGCAAAAGCAAATAAAGGTGGCAAAGAGAAGGGTTGGTAGATGTATACTATATAACTAAAACTTTCGATTGAGGCCCAAAAGTAAAAATGATATCACTGTGTTCAACTCAGACAGGCTTACTCAGAAAACTCGGTTGTGCTCAAATTGAATGGAAGGCCCTGGGGGTGGAGCACTGCACAAGGAGTCCTGGAACATTAGGGAAAGGTGGAGCATGTGTGCCTCATCCATGAGAAGAGCGGATTTCAGGAACAGGCACCACACCGGCCGCTTTTACTTTACTGGAAAATGACACCAGTATTTGGCCAGGAGCGGAAGTCTCTGGTTAATTTTTTGTACGGTCCTATGGCTGACCTCTAACTCAGGACATTACTGAAAATTAGCATGCTGGAAAATATTTTTAAGACTTGGTGAGAGGAATTTAATCAACTAAACTATGTATTAAGTGCCTCATCAGGATTTGATATTGTGTTTTTATGGTGGGGAATTGAAAATACATGTCACACAGCCCCCATGATTTCAAGTTAATTGCCTAATTGGTAAATTGAAGCCGTCACCATGAGAACAGCACCACGAAGTTGTTAAAATGCTGACCTGAGGCTAAGGGCACTGCATACTCTGGAGGTTAGAAGAGGAAGAATTCGTTAAGGGCTGGAAAAATTTAAGGCCAGTCCAAGCAACCCAGGTATAGGACCAAATGGGTTGGAATCAGCCTCTACTCTTTTCTTTTTAATTTTTTTAATGTTTATTTTTGAGAGACAGAGCATGAGCAAGGGAGGGGCAGAGAGAGAGGGAGACACAGAATCCAAAGCAGGTTCCAAGCTCTGGTCTCTTAGCACAGAGCTGGATGTGGGACTTTAACCCACGAACCATGACATCATGACCTGAGCCAAAGCCAGACGCTTAAACAACTGAGCCACCCAGGCACCCGGCCTCTACTCTTATTAAGGTAAGAAGCTGGGAGTGGGGGAAAGGGATGTGGGGTAGCTGCTTTACCTGGCTACTTGAGGTTCCAGCAGATAGATACCTGAGGCCAATACAGCACTAAGTTAACACTAATAAATGTTCTGATGAGGGGAATCATAAGGGTGTCTGGGACTTTCGAAATTGCTGGGATTTGGGGGTTGCATTTGGTGTCTTTAAGTTGAAAACAGGAATGTTCAGGGAATGGGGTTATACTTCAATATTCACTTCTTAACTCTAAATAGGAACCATTTAGGGGATCCTGGCTAGCTCAGCAGGAAGAGCATGTGACTTGATCTTGGGGTCATGAGTTCAAGCTCCACGTTGAGTGTAGAGATTACTTAAATAAATAAAACTTAAGAAAAAAATAAAAAGGAATCATTTGTAAGTTTTCTCTCTTAAAGTGTCCAGAACTTCAGGTTTTTTGTTTTGTTTTGGTTTGTTTTGACATGTTATGCAGTACTGCCATCTGCTGTAAGTATGAGACCACTTCCCCAATTTGCTGACTTCTCCAGTTATAGCTCAATTGGAGAAGGATAGCCTTCAAATAAACATTGAAGTTTGTTGTTTCCTTCTCCTCCAGCCCCCAGTTCCCTGCTCATTACCCATCCCACATTTTTCCTCTTCCTCTTGCAGCACAAACAAATACAGGTATAAAGATGTGTTGTATTTTTCAGAGTTTTGATTGTCTAGGTCAGTTTTCTATGTGGAGTATCAAAGTTAGTATGAATGATGGTTTTGATGAATTTGAATAAGGATAGCCATTGGAAAATTTAATATAAAAAAACTTTTTTGAGCCTTCTGTCTTCCCTAGGAATCCAGATTTCCATTCTGGGTTCCTTCCCAGTCTCCTACTAGTATGTTAATTGGTTTGATATGAGTTAATAAAGGGTTAAAGTGTGAGACACAGAATCTCACATATCAGAAGTCAAATTTTGAGAAATGGTGAAACCAAGTGATATAGGGGGGTGTATTCTTTGTCAATTTGGAAACATAAAACGTCATGTTTATTATATTGTACACAAATTATGAGATTCAGTGATTGGATTTCGTTAAAAATGTGTAATCCCTATGAAATTGTGAGGAGATGCTATTTGTGTATAAGAACAATTGCCTTCAAAGGGAAGTATATTTGTGTTAAAGACTTATTGAACTACACAGCTGGTTGAGTTTGGCCGAGTATAAGTGGGTCTGTGGCTGAGGTTGAAGATGAGTTAGAGAGAACTGAGTTGCTGTTTAAGAAAAATGGAGGAATTGGTTCTTCTTTCAGAGGGAGAAGAAAGGGAAGAGGTAAGGCCTAGAATCATGGAAAGAGGCAGAGACATCAAGGAGTGGCTGAGGGTGTTTCCTTCTTCTCCCTGTCCCTCAATCCCTCTCACGTCTCTTTCCTTCTTTCTTTCTCTCCTCCTCCTTCCCTCCTTTCTGTCAAAAAAAGAGGGGAGATTATCTAATATCAAATTTTAAGTCAGAGATTCCCTCCTCCTGAAACTTCAATAAGGTGTTTTTATATACAAATGATATATAAGTGGTTTTGATTTTTTGTATTTGTTTTAGTTCTTTTGTTTGCTGTTGTTTGTGTGTTTCGGTGAGACTGAAGCATAAGGTTGCTGGAATTAATGTGAAGTGGAGAAGGGAAAGCATGTGAAGCTACTCTTACACTAAATCAATGTTGAGTGGAATTCTCATAGCCACTTTCCACAGTCCATAGCTTGAAAGCCCAAGGCAAATCGAGGCCATCTTAAAGGGGAGGTGGTCCTAGCCTACCTCTGGTTGTTACATTTTTACAGCACTCTCCTTCCCTGTCTTCTTGTGCCGCTCTCCACACTGGGAGAAGGTTCTGATTCTGGTTGGTGTAGAAGATGTAGCCTTCCTCCCAAGAATGAAGAACTGGGTGTCCTGGCTTCTAATTGTCTACTAGTTCTTCAGCCTTCCAAAGTAGGTTCATTCCAAATCTCTGTTTTCTAACATTCATCTTGAGATAAGCCTCTCCCTTAGATTTAGTTCCTTGATTTCTTAAGCCATTCTTTCCAGGGATTTCATTTTTTAAAATGTTTTATTTATTTCAGAGAGAGAGAGAGTGAGCGAGCAAGCAAGCATGAGCAGGGGAGGGTCAGAGAGAGAGGACGATACAGAATCCAAAGCAGACTCCAGGCTCTGAGCTAGCTGTCAGCACAGAGCCCAACGTGGGGCTCGAACCCACAAACCGTGAGATCATGACCTGAGCCTAAGTCAGAACCTTAACCAACTGAGCCACCCAGGCGCCCCTCTTTCCAGGGATTTCAGAGCAGCTTTTAATCCTAGCATCAAAGGCAGCTGATGTGAACAACTAGTTCTTCTGCATAATTCCTTCCGGGGAGTTTTTGGACCTTATGTAAAACAGTGTTGGGTGGCCTATGATTGTAGAATGTCTGATCTTGGTGTGATCCTCTGTAGTATTTTCCTACAGTCTCTGTAAAGATTGGTCCTTATCTTCCCATATCCTTCATTACAAATTTTAAGACTATTTCAAAAACACTATATATGGTGATTAAGTGCTAGATTAGGGTTTGAATTCCTTTTTCTACCTCTTCTTAGCTATGTGATCATGGGCTTACTTAATTTCTCTGAATTTCAGTTTATTCACATGCAAAGGAAGGAATAAAAATGCTGTCTGTAGGGATTTTGTAAGTTTAATACATGTAATGCACTTAGAACCGCACATGGTACATAGTGTATACTATGTAAGAGTTAGCTGTGGTTATTCATGAGTCACCAGCATCTACAGATGTGGCTAAACTGGCTTTCCCTTTTTCTTAGGGCTTTGCTCCAGTCTGATGGTTAGTTAGGGACATGTATGGAGGGAACTCATCAATAGGCTGACTTCTGAACTCTTGCATGTTCATCTCTTTCTTTCTTTATGGAAGAAGCTTAGACAGAAATGGCTTTTCCTGAAGGAGAGGAAAGGCCAGTATGTTCAGTGTTTTCAGTGTTCAATCCAAGTGACACCAATCCATGCTTGTCCTTCAGAGATTATCTGAGGCGTCTATGTCCTCTCATGAGATACGGCTTTCCCAAAGCTTACACATCTCACCTTCATTATTTCATTGCTTGCTCTGCCTAGGTGCCATCATGAAAGGAGATATTAAGAATTCTAGTTCATTTATAAAGACCTCTAGGTTCAGAGTAGATAGGGAATACATACATGGCATTTCTGTGCATGATTCTAGTAATTAGATGCTGTTTTTAATTCATTTATAGTGAACTACAACAAAATGTGTAATGAACAAATTTTTTTTAGTAAATATGAAACTGCCAGAGAAGGTGGGAATTTTGTTTGGGGTAGGATGAGGTATATGTGGCTTGATCTCAGGAAAAGAGGAAGGTAAGGAGAAGAAACCACATTTCAAAGATGCAGAGAACCCTGGCTAAGAAAAGAATTGGAAAGGCATGAGATCCTTGGTCCTGGGAGAGAAGTGGGAAAGAAGAGAAGAGGAAATATCAGAGTAGGAAGGTAAATCATAAAAGGTGTGGCCATTAGATTAAAAAAAACAAAAACAAAAACAAAACAAAACTCCATTGTTCGGTGTAGAGGGAGAGCGAAAGAAAGGTCAAGTTTAGAGGAGGAGTTCATCTTAACTGGCAGTAGGTGCCTATGGTGGACTTATAATGCTATTTCTTGATCTATTTAATGTAGACTTTATTGATTGCTTGTTATGTTAAGAGAGGATTTAATTATTGAATTTAAATCACTCCTATTCCAGTTCCTTACAGCTTTGAGACAGTTTTGGATCAATTCTTAGTTAATTTATCAATTACTTTTATAATGTACAGTAACATATTTAAACCTTTATTTCTTCTTCCATCAAGTTGTAACTCAACGTCTTGATTTCCGTTTTTGCAAGATAAGGTCTGTAAGGTTTTTCTTTCATTTTGTTTGTTTTTTTTTCTACCCTTCCCAACCTCTTTCCCCCTTTCTTTTCCAACTCAAAAATTACAAGGTTAGAAAGATTATGTTCTGTTCTTTAACCATATTACCGATTCGAAAAGTTGAACGCATTTAATATTATGCAAACATGATTTACTTTATAGCCAATTAGAGTCATCTAATTGTATTTCTTTCAACAGGTGAGTTAATTTGACCTCTAAAAGCAGATGCCAACATAGGATTGAGTGCAAAAAATTAATTAGGGAAACACCTGTGAGAGAAAATGGACCGGAGCAAGGAGAGGCTGGAGAGCCATCCAACTGTGATTCATATCTGGCTCCAAGTATAGGAGAGAGAGGAGGAAGAAGAGTTGGGTAGGTGCATCTTAGAGTGCAGTATAGGTTTGTTTTGTTTAAAGATTTTATTTTTTAATAATCTCTACACCCAACGGGAGGCTCAAACTCACAGCTCTGAAATCAAGAGTCACATGCTCTACCGACTAAGCCAGCCAGGTGCCCTAGGGTACAGTCTAGTTTTAAGCAAAATTTGGCAAGGCTGATAGAGAATCCTCAAGCCAAAGTCACCTGTCAGAGGAGTGTGCATCTCCCAGGTCAGGGCCTGAGTTGGTATTCCTGTGGTGGAAAGAATGGCCTCAGTGCAAATGCAATGATGGATGTCAGTGTATAGCAGATGGGACCCTCAGTCTCCATGTAGCTGGAGATCTTAGGGGTCTTCTCATGGCCACCACACTAGGGTCACAATGTTATTGCCCTTGAACTATTCAGAGGGGACTATTCTAATTGTGAAGGCCAAATAAATTTTCATTTCTTATAATCCACCAATCACACAAAAGCATGCTACATTTTCATTTTTTTACATTTCTGTCATGTTCTTTGATCTCAACAATAAACACATTCCATAAAAAAAAAAATCCTTGGGTCTGTTTGTGTTGTGGTTGATGTCATATAGGCATAGGCACATCATGGCCAAAATGTTAATTAAAGTTTAATTGGTATAACAAATATTATTGATTATAGATAGAAACTGTCAAACAGTGAAGAGTACTGCTGAACCAGGAGCAAGGAGAAGAAATTGTAGTCCATGACCAGTGAGATATGGGGTCCCAACTTTCTTATCAATATGTTTGGTTAGGGCAGGGTCCTCCTCGTTCTAAAGTTCTGTGGGTCTATGTGGTTTTTCTTGAACAGTGGTAATTTGCATCTTGGACTTTTAGAGAAGAATACTGCCTGGTTATTTTGTCACTGAAAGCCCAGCAGAGGGCATGTGATCAACTGCTAATGTCAGCTCAGCACCCAGAGAGGACAGAAAACATGTTTAATTTTTTTAATGTTTATTTACTTTTGAGAGAGAGTGGAAGGGGGACAGATAGAGAGGGAGACAGAGGATCCAAAGTGGGTTCTGTGCTGACAGCAGAGAGTCCAACATGGGGCTCAAACAGGAACTGTGAGATCATGACCTGAGCTGAAGTCAGGCACTGAAGTGACTGAGCCATCCAGGCACCACCAGAAAATGTTTACAGCTCCATTTCTCTGCAGCTGGTTTTCCTGCCAGCTGATTTGCTTGTTGAAAGGGTTTATCTCAGGGTGCCTGGGTGGCTCAGTTGGTTAAGCATCTGACTTTGGCTCAGGTCATGATCTCATGGTTTGTGGGTTCAAGCCCTGCATCAGGCTCTGTGCTGACAGCTAGCTCAGAGCCTGGAGCTTGTTTCAGATTCTGTATCTCCCTCTCTCTCTGACCCTCCCCTGCTCACGCTCTCTCTCAGAAATAAATAAGAACATTTTTTTAAAAAAGGGTTTATCTCAGCTTTTGTGAGGCTTGTAGCATAGCTTTAGTGCTGAACAAAATAGCTTCCAAGAGCACCTTCCATTTGGGAAAGAAGCATTTCTGCCTTCTTGAAGGGAATTACCTGAAGAGCAATTACAATCACCTTCCTTGAGCATATTTTTTGGTTTATCTAATAGGCAAAGAAATAAACTCAGGCCCAATAATTCTGGACTTTATTAGGCCAAATGGTGAGTTTATCCAACTAGTCTGATTTGAACCTGTTTCACAGGTTTTGAGTCAATTGGTAAGGCCAGCTTTCAGAGGTGGGGACAAAAACTATGCAATTCAATTTAGGCAACTTTTATTAGACATTCTATACCAAGCACTGTGTTATATGCTGAGAAAGTCAAATAAAAGCAAATTATTTGAGGAAATCTAGGATCCCCAGAATTAAATCTATTAGCCTAATTAATTTTATTCTGTTTATATTTTCCATATTGTAGACCAAAGGCTCTCAAACTTTGCAGTACAATAATTTCACTTAGGGAACTTAAAAATCTCAATGCCAATTTAGTATATATCTCACATATGTAATCTGGTTTAGACTTTGATGTCCAGATCTTTCCATGCGCACTCTTATCCTCTACCATTGTCACCTTGAATTTGAACTAGTCATGTTCAAGACCTGGAGACCTCACAGCAGCTGGTGAATAAGCTGGTGATAGCTCTTTAAGGGTCTGCTAGCTTTACTGGATATAGGTTATTCAATTAACACAGTCCATAATGTGTCTGGTTGTTTTATTTTTTGAAGTTGTCTGATTTACAGTTGGTAGCCATCACTACAGTATGAATATGGCTTCTTCCCTTCCTCCATCTTCCATACACCACCCCCTTACCGGGCTGCCCTGTGTGATGCCGAGGTAGAGAGGAGATCTGAAGGAATAAAGAAGAGGAATAAGAGAACCAGACTAAGGAGACACAGCACCTGAAATCCCATCAAAAAAAGTTTACTGGGGCTTCCGTGATAAGAATGACTCTAGCTCCTTTCTGAAATATTTTACTTGCTACCGAGAAATGTATAGAGTGGGGTTAGAAGGTATTAATTTGAATCTGTATGTCTGTGGTGTTAGGACTGTCAGTATCCACTACCAATTTTCTTGATAATTTCACCCCCTACACCTTGCAGTCCATATGCTTCTAGAGGAGTCTATTTTCTCCCCATTCTTTGCTTTCAGGGGCAGTTGTGTCTCATTTCTAACTAATGAGCATGAGAACTTCCTCCCTGGCCATGATGACTGATTTGAGAATGGCACGTACCCTAAGGCAGTTCTATCAGAGAGCAAGTCTAGACTTCTTAACTGGCTAGGAGAGCAGAGATGCTCATTTCCACTGCATTGGGGTAAGAGTACATGTGGCAGCCATCTTAGTATCATAAAGATGATGCTTTCTCAGAATGGAGCCAAATCTGATCAAAGGTGAGTACACAATGATTATGTCTTGGTCACAACTCTTTAAAAAGATTAGGGCTTGCTTGAAAATATTTGTTTTTGTTACTATTTTATTTTTTTTATTTTTTAAAAATATTTTTTATTTATTTCTGAGAGAGAGAGAGACACACAGCATGAACAGGGGAGGATCAGAGAGAGGGAGACACAGAATCTGAAGCAGGCTCCAGGCTCTGAGCTGTCAGCACAGAGCCCGATGCGGGGCTCAAACCCACGAACTGTGAGATCATGACCTGAGCCGAAGTCAGATGCTTAACCGACTGAGCCACCCGGGCGCCCCTGTTTTTGTTACTATTTTAAAGACAACTTGTTAGGATTTCCATTATCTGTTGATTAGCATTTTATATAGACTTTTCCTCAACTTCTTTACAGATATGGGGTATCTAAATTGAAGTGCTGAATGCTACCAAGTGACATAAAGCACTTTCAAAAGCCAAATGCTTAGGTATAGGATGTGGAAAAAAACATGCCTTTAAATGGTAGGTGTGGAAAAACCTACACATGGGTAGACACCAAGGAGATATTTTGGTCTGGACTACATTAATAGAAGTACAGTTCATAGAAAAAAGAAAGGATCATTCTACCATAATCCTAAACCTCAGTTTGGGTATTAAGTTAAATTATGAGCACAAACCATTAGCAAAAAATAAAGACAATTTGGAGAGAACTAAAATTGACCATGATGGAGATGGGCATGGGCTGAAAGAAAATAGCATGCTTAACTTAAAGAATTCTTAGGGGACACGGAGCAATTGTCTTCAAATACTTTTAGACCTGTATAGTAGACATTTGGTTTTGGCTATTCAGCATCACTTGACTTAAAATGATAGCTGATATGTATTCAGTGACTCACTTGTCCCCTCAAATTTATCTGAACCTAGTATGGCCCCTGGACTATTAAATTACAACAACCATTACATTCCCATTTTTGCTTAGGTCAGTTTGAGCTGGGTTTTCTGCCACCTGCAACCAAGAGTTTTGATACAAAATGTCACCTCTAAAAAGGATTAGATCTTTGAGGTCTCTAAAGACAGACCAAAATGTGTAAACTTCAGGCCAAAAGTGTGTAGTTAAATGGAAGAACAAATTTCTAAGAATAAGGACTATCTGAAGATGAAATTATCATTTTAGTAAGATAATCCAAGCTCCAAGTGTTTATGGTTAATTGATAAAGGTAAATGAACTCTGAGGTCTTTTTAAAACCCAAGACTCTATTCCATTGTATAGATAAACCACATCTTCTTG
This sequence comes from Hyaena hyaena, assembly GCF_003009895.1. Taxonomy (NCBI): domain Eukaryota; kingdom Metazoa; phylum Chordata; class Mammalia; order Carnivora; family Hyaenidae; genus Hyaena; species Hyaena hyaena. The sequence goes on from NW_024081264.1 coordinate 241,733, forward strand.
ATCCATTCGTCCATTGATGGACACTTAGGCTCTTTCCATGTTTTGGCTATTGTTGAGAGTGCTGCTATGAACACTGGGGTACACAGTAATGAGAAAGAATGAAATCTGGCCATGTGTTGCAACATGGATGGAACTTGAGGGTGTTATGCTGAGCGAAATAAGTCAGGCAGAGAAGGACGGATACCATATGTTTGCACGTATAGGAGGATTAGGAGGAACTTAAAGGAGGACCATGGGGGAGAAGAAGGGGAAAAATAGTCGGGGAGAGGGAGGGAGGCAAACCATGAGAGACTCTTGAATGCTGAGAACAAACTGAGGGCAGATGGGGGGAGGGTAAGGGGGATGATGGGCATGGAGGAGGGTACTTGTGGGGATGAGCACTGGGTGTTATATGGAAACCAACTTGACAATAAACTATTAAAAAATAAATAAATAAAACCCAAGACTCTATGAAATTATCTAAATAGTTTTAAATTTTAGGAAAGCAAGCACAATTAGTAACAAAATTTAGTTATTATAAACATACTAATTTTAGTTCAGTATTTTATAGAATTGTATTTTTCATATGCCAATTTTATACTTCCTTGATATTTATGGCTTCTTATATATTAGTATAATATCTAGTGAATTTTATATATTTTAGAGAAGGAACGAGCATGGAGGAAGAGGAGGAGAGACAGAGAGAATATCTTAAGCAGGCTCTATGCTCAATGCGGAGCCCCACATGAGGCTCCATCTCATGACCCTGGGATCATGACCTGAGGCAAAATCAAGAGTCAAATGCTCAACTGACTGAGCCACCCAGGCACCCCTCTAGTTAATTTTAAAGTCAGTTAATAGACTTTAAAATCTAAATATTTAAGTAGAGGCTTATAGTTGTATCATTGTTTTGATATCTAACTGTATTACATTGTGTGCTAATTCCTTACTTGGGAATATAGCCTTAATTTACATTACTCCCAGTGGGGGGAAATGACTTGCTGCAAAATAAAACATTTGCTGCAGGGTGTGACAAATGCTTCTACTGATAGATCAGCACTTCAGTCTTGAATTTCTAAAATATTTAAGTAAAGATCATTCTCTTCCCATTCTTCCCCCCACCCCCGCCCCCCACCCCCCCCATTCTTCCTTCTTGAATAAACAAATGAGGAAAATAAACAAAAACAGCAGGGGCCTAAGTAAAACAATTTAAAAAATTTAATTTATGAAATACATTGTAGCATGGATGTATGTTTGAATATGCATAGAAAAAATATCTGGAAAGATACATATTAAGTTGTTAACAGATTACCATGGGGGCATAGAATTAGAGAAGGGTGAGAAGACTCCTCTTATTTTAAATTCATATGCTTAAGTTTGAAGTTTTACATTGAGAATTCACTACTTTTATAATAATCAAAACCATAATAGAAAAAAATTTTTAAGTAACAAAAAGTAAAAAACACACAAACATATATACATTAGTTTTAAGAGCTACATTAGAGGTTATGGAGAATTAAATCACATGGCACACTTTCCCACTAATACTGTGGTGGTAAATATAACTGTGTAGTCCATAATCAAAAAAATAACATTACAAAAGCTAATTTTAGCAATATCCCAATTAAAAACATCCCCTGGGGTAAGTGCCCTTAAGCAGTGACCCTTCAAGATGGATATTAAAATGGAAAAGATCTACAGGAAAACATGTCAATCTGAAAACTTTAGACAAAAGAAAAAGCTTGACAGAAGTAACTTTAGAATACTAAAATAGTTAACCAAAGACCAGAAATTGTTCTTATATGAACAATCCAGTCTAGACCCAAACCCAAATCACTGAAATCTTGGTAATCTAGGGATATATGTTAGGAACATCTATTCTACCCATTTACTTATCATTTCTCCCAGTTTCCCATTTGGTCTGCTTTCTAACTCAAGGATTTTAACCTAAAAATGCTGTAACTTTAATGTGCAGGAATAAAATTAATTTCATCTAGATCAGTTTAAGTTCATTCTTCTAGTTTTGAAAACCAGAGAAACTTGAGATATGATGTTCCATTATTCATTTTTTTCTCACAACTATTTCTAGCTACTTATTGAACATATTTTGGGAGATAATACTTGTGATTTCTCATGGGTCCCTTAAGTTCTGTATTTAAAGAAATCTTTTTTTTTCTTGTTTTAGATTTTTCTTTTATTAAAGTCACCATAAATAACAAGCTTTTTATTATTATAAACATTTTTCTTTCACCAAGAGGATTCTTTAGGTGACTATCAGGTTGATAAATACTCTTATCAAAGTGAGAACATCTGTAACTGAAGGGTCCATCTTTTGGAAGCTACATAGTTGAGCTTAACGAATATATAATTCTGCACTCCTGAAAGAATTTTCCTGACCTAGGTGTCAAGGATTTACACAGAATTATATTATAAATCACTGTGTGAGGAATATGGAAAATCTGAAAAACTTTAATAAAAAATTATTACAAATAGCAAAGATAAAGGGTATAAAGTCATAATGGCCATATTTTTAAGAGTTATAATTGCTGAAATGTTTCTGCTTCTCAAAGGATTATATTAATTTAAAAGAAAACAGCAAAAGATTCATCATTATGTATATAAAAAATAGTATTTAGCATAATGCTTAGTACATAATAATCATTCAAAAGAACTAGCTCTATAGTGAACAATGGATTAAAATAAACAAAAAAATATAACCCAAAATGGAGAGAAAAGCTTAGAACTAATTTCCTAGAGTATGTATTTAAATAGAAAGTCGAAGCTCACAGAGAGCAGTAAGGAATTCTGCATTTTCTGGATCTACTTTTTGGGCCCTCTCATAGTACTCAGCAGCTTGCCTCTTTTCTCCTTCCAGCTTATAAACAAACCCTAGGGCACTTAAACTCTGCACATCTGAAGCATCGTGACTAAGTCTCTTGATAGCTAATTTCTTCAGAGCACTTGTCAATTTGGTACGTAAGGAGGACCGATCTTTGACCTTTAAGGCTTCTAAATAATGGTGTATAGCAGTACTTTCTGATTTACAGTGAAATTCCTGAAAGCGGCCATAGTGATAGTGGATCTGATGTTTGTGATCATCAGTTATGTTCTCCAGACGAAGCGCTTTCTGGAAAATGTCTTCAGCATTGCTATACTGGCCTCCCTCAGCATACATGTTGGCCAGATCCGTGTAGGCAAATGCAAACATAGAGTCTCTTTCCACAGCTGCTTTGAAATGAAATATAGCAGATGTAATCAGCTCATCAACTTTTAGTTTATCCTTTCCTTTAGGCCTGTTGCGTGTGGCCTTCTTGATTTGGATCATTTGTGCCCTATAGCAAAGTCCCATCTGGTGATGCAAGAAAGATGAGGTTGGTGTCACCTCCAAGGCCTTTTTCAAAAGTTCAAGAGCTTTGTCCCAGGAATTTTTTCTCCTGTAGAATTTGGCTGCATAACGAAGGACATAAGGTTGGGATGATATTTGGTCCAGAATTTCTTCAATATACCTTTCCCCTTCAGCTTCTGCATGTACATCTTGAAGCTTTAGTGCCAGAAAAACCTTAATGTAAGAGTTATCTGGGTTCAGGGTAACAGCTTTCCTCAGGGGGCCCAGAGAAAAGCTCTTTATAGACCCTTCTCTGTCAGAATCATCCAGCCGATACACCGTGATGGCATAGCCAATGTTGAATTCTGGATTGTCAGGTTCCACTTCCAAAGCCTTCTCAAAAGCTGCTTTAGCCTTTTGGTAATACTTTCCTCCAAATTTCAAGAGTGCCCACCCTTTTTCACAGTCAATCTCAGGACGCTCCAACTTGTAGTTAGAAGGACTGGACAATTTCTTGCAAACTTTCGCTATCTTGTCTATATACATCTGAGCTTCTTTGAGCTGGTCCATGTGATAATATACCCAGGCATAGTTTCCCCAAGTGACCAGACTTCGTATCTCCTCTTTGTCTGAGTGTTCTCGCCGGATTATTTCTTCTGCTTGTTCCAAGCATTCTAGGGCATCTTGATTTTGGCCTTTTAAGTGTTTCACATAGGCCAATAGGTTATAAAGAGTGAGTCTGGATTTTGTGGTAAGAAATTCAAGCTGTTGCCCAATTGTATCTTCCACATCAAACAGGTCAATGTCTTCCTTAAGTAAATTCCATGTAAAGTGACATTCTAACTCCAAGAGAAGGGCCTTCAAGGAGTCCTTAGGAATTTCACTGCCAAAGATAAAATCCTTTTTAATTTTGAAGAAATAAAAGAAATAATCAATCTTTAAACCTTAAACACTGTTTTTTGCTTAACAACACCTCTATCTTTTATTTGATCTTACAGTTTAAGCACTAGTCCTCTATAACTTTATACTAATTTTCTTTGTGTAAAGTTAAATTCTAGAAATATTCTCATGATCACAAAAGCAGTTCTGGAGAGATACCAGGGTTTTCTATATCACAGGATATTTCCTTTTGGCAGTGACTAACCCACCAGTATCTCCAATTTTTACAAAGAGGAATTTAAAATGTTTTTATTTACTTACCTTAAAAATTAAGAATACACAGTCAATAATTAATATAAAAATTCCATTTCTGTATTATGAGTAGGAAGAGGGAGAAGAAGGGGTGAGAAATAAGAAAAAGAAGTACACTGAAGGAGTCACAGAAGCCATACCAATATATATCATTTTTGTGAAGGAAGGAAGGAAGGACGAGAAGGAGAGAGAGAGGAAGGGAAGAAAGGGAGGAAGGAAACCCCACAGAAAGAAAAGTCACAGAAACACACAGTAACTAGTATACTACAAGATGGGAGAAGCATAAGTTTAAGATAGATAAAAGAAGAGTAACAGATATTTCCAGAAAGATGGAAAAAAAATGGCAAAAGGAAATTTAGTAAGCTTAATAGATTTGATATAAGTGCTACACCCTTCTGAACTCTGGGGTTGTGTTAATAGCTAATTAGCTAATACTATAGCTAATTACTAATTGTTACCTTATCATTGCCCTTAAAATTCACTTCACAATATTTGTTGAGCTCCCTTTGTGCAAGGTACAGTGTAATATCTACAGAGCACACTGGAAGCACTATCTCTGAAACTAGGAAGATGAAGGAGGAAGGAAGGACAAGGAAATATTTATTCATTACTGAGAACCTTTTATGTGTAAGATCTTCTAGACAACCCTTGGTATGTAACTGTAAACAAGACATAAACCTGCCTATACAGACCTTATAAGTAAAGAGTCAATTACAACTCAGCATAAAGTTCCTTGCAAGTGACCCAGGAAGTGTACATAGTCCAGATGCTGTGGACATCTGTGGTTTTTACTTGGTAAGGACCCCTTCTTTTGGTTTCCATTGCTGGAACATCTCCCTCTACTCTCAGTCCATGTGATTTGAAATAGGCTACTTACCACTTAGTCTGGGAAGGCACATGATATTCTGGCCATCACCTGGCCCCAGGGATTTATTCAGAGCTAGTCCAATTAAAATATAATTTTGTTGAAATAGGACTTCAATGGAACTATCTCCTTTCCTTCTAAGAATTTTAAGTTGGTAGAATATAAGCTTGTATTTGCTGGTGGACATCTTTTCAAACTCAGGGAGAGTCAGCCTGCTTGAGAAAGAATCTAACATAGAGGAATGCAGAGCTTAGACTGGAAGATAACTATATGGCCTTACCTGGATTACCTTGTTTACCCCCGACTTCTATTGACTTAAGGAAATAACCTCTCTCTGCCTGCTTAAGCCACTCTGAGTTAGGTTTCTGTTGTCTGCAACTAATTAACATTTCTGGCTTTATCCATTTGTTTTGCTGATAGTGGTGGTGTGCCAGTCAGGAAACAGTTTCTAAATCTACTATTAACATAATTAAGAAATGTAGAGAAAATAAAGTCCTTAAGGACTCTCTCAAAGATGAAAATGCCCTAATTATGTGAACAGTTTATAGGACATGAGTGTGTGAATGTGTGTTTATTTCCCTTTCTGATGCACACAGAATCCTCCTCCCCCTTGTATGTAAGATATAAATATATAGGTATATACATGTAGAATCCTCTTCTCCCTTGTATGTAAGATATAAATATATAGGTATATACATGTTTATGGGAATTATAGTAATAGTGCCATCAAAATATTTATTGACCACCTCATGCCATATATGCCAGGCAATATTCTAGTTGCAATGGATATAGTAATGAACAAGTGAACAAGAATAAAACAGCCCTTTCTTCATGGCAATTCCATTCTGGGAGAGAAAGGAACAAAAGGAGTTGATGGAAAACAAATATTCAAACAAATTAATACGAAAACAAATGGACAATATAATTCCAGATAGCAGTAAGTGTTAAGCTAAGAAAAAAATCAGAATAATGGGGTAAGGCTGATGGTGGCTAGGGAAGTACTTTCGTTATGATTATGAAGGAATAGCCTTTGTAGAAAGGGGCAATTGAAGTAAGATCTCAACACTGAAATGAAGGCAATCAAAAAGATCTGAGAGCAGAATCTTCTTCTCAACCACAGTGCTTCTGCCCCCTAGGGGACACCTGGTAAAATGTCTGGAGATAATTTTGGTTGTCACCACTAGTGGAATGCTACTAGCATGTACTGGGTAAGGCCAGGGATGCTGCTACACAATGTCTAAGTCAGTCCCAAGAACAATGAATTATCCAGCCGAAAATGTGAATAACGCTGAGATTGAGAAACCCTGGTTTGGTCTTCCAAGGAATTTTACAGGCCACTCTTTCAAGGAATTTTACCATGAAGGAAGTAGAGAAATAGAGCTATATCTGGAGAGAAGGTGGGAGGCTAAGGGAACTGTCAAAATAATTTTTAATCACAATATTTTTAATAACTTAATGACATGCTAATAGGAATGATCCAGTAGTAAGGGAGAAAATGATGTTTGTGGGGGAGAGGTGGGGATAACTGCAAGAAAGATAAAACATGAAGCAGAAGTGAAGCTATACATTGTTAATATTCAAATCTTTATCTTTCTTCTCAAACTTCTAACCATGTCATCCAGCCCATGTCTACTTCTCTGGCATCATTTTGTACAACTTTCCTCCCACTCACTGCATTCCAGGCATACAGGCCTTTAAAAAAATTTCTTTGAGGGCGCCTGGGTGGCTCAGCTGGTTGAGCATGCAACTTCGGCTCAGGTCATGATTTCACGGTTCGTGGGTTTGAGCCCCTCATCGGGCTCTGTCCTGACAGCTAGCTCAGAGCCTGGAGCCTGTTTCAGATTCTGTGTCTCCCCCTCTCTCTGACCCCCCCTGCTCATGCTGTATCGCTTTCTCTCTCTCTCTCTCTCTCTCTCTCTCTCTCAGAAATAAATAAAACATTAAAAAAAATTTTTAATTTCTTTGTTATTTCTTCTGACAAGTATGTATCACCCTAAGTGCATCTGCATGTACTTTTTATTCCCTCATTCTGTGAACTTTTTTTTTTTTTAATGTTTTATTTATTTCTGAGAGAGAGAGAGACAGTGTGAGCAGGGGAGGGTCAGAGAGGGAGACAGAATCTGAAGCAGGCTCCAGGCTCTGAGCTGTCAGCACAAAGCCTGACGTGGATCTCGAACCCATGAGCTGTGAGATCATGACCTGAGCCGAAGTTGGACACTTAACTGACTGAGCCACCCAGGCACCCCTCTGTGAACTCTTCCTAAGAGAGTTCTAGGGCTTACTTATTCTCACAATTCTGGTCTTGGCTCAAATGTCAGCTCTTCAAAGAGTGGTACCCCTAATAGCCTTAGCTAAAGCTGCATCCCCACCTTGCCAGTCATCCTAAAGTCTAGTCTATCACATTTCCCTTTCTGTATAGTTACATCAATAGTTGGTGGGAGCTGAGGAGGTGAAAAATGCTTTAAATCAAAAATGATGGGGCATCTGGGTGATTCAGTTGGTTAAGTGTCCAACTCTTGATTTTGGCTCAGGTCATAATCTCACATGCCAGGCTAGTACTGGGTGTGGAGTCTGCTTAGGATTCTCTCCCTCTCCCTCTGCCCCTCCTCTGCTTATGCATGCATGCTCTCTCTCTCAAAAGAAAAAAAAAATTAGATTGAGGTTTTAAACAGAATCAGGCAGTCTTTATGAACTGGAAAGCCTGTCCTAATAGCCAAAACTGACAGAAGAGTTAGAGACCTGAACTAATTGCACAATTAGTAGTAATGATTGGAAAAATAAAAACATTTCATATTTATAAGCCAATATACTACTCCATGAATTGTTTTCCAATTTTTATAAATACTAAATGTAAAAATTAATAATTGACTTAATATTATATTTAGGAGTTAAGTTAGTTTATAATTATTAATAAAATTATTAATTTTATAGTTTTTTCATATTTATTCTCATTCTCTCTGTGCATACACACACATGAATATCCAGGTCTCACATTCTAGCATATGTAGTAGGTTCTATACTAGAGCTTTCCAAAAGAACTTCCTAACATGATGGAAATGTTTTTATGTGTGCTGTATAATATAATAGACACTAACCACATGTGGCCACTGATCACTTTAAATGTGGCTAGTATAGCTAAAGAATCTAATTTTTTATTTATTTTTAATTAATTATAATAACCATGTATACGACTAATGGCTACTGTATAGGACAGGAGAGTTGGAGACAGATAAAAAGGCTTCAAGCCCAATAGGTTAGAGACTCCTTTAACTTGAAATTTTTGCTATTTTATTCAAGGTGAAGAGCTAAATTAAATGGCAAACAACAACTTAAACAAATCACCTGTGCTCACTAGAGTTTCGGTTCCTTAGTATGAATGTTACACTATTTATAACATCCTATCTAGAATCAGATGAATACTCAAAAAAAAAAAAAACAAACCCTGAAGCTGGGGCACCTGGGTAGCTCAGTTGGTTGAGTGTCCATCTCTTGATTTCAGCTCAGGTCATGGTCTCACAGTTCATGAGTTTGAGCCCTGCATCTGGCTCTGCCATGACAGTGCAGAGATGCTTGAGATTCTCTCTCTCACTCTCTCTTCCCTTCCCCCAATGCTCTCTCTCTCTCTCCCTCTCTTTCTCAAGGTGAATGGATAAACTTAAAAAAAGGAAGCAAATACAGAAACATTAAAAAAAACAACCCTGAAGCTACCATTCATTGATAGTTTATTATATTCCAGGCAGTGTGCCAAGCACTTTATACAAATTATATCTAATTTTTATAAGAACCTTTTATTATTTTCCCAATTTTATGGATGAAGACAGGGAGATAAGAGTTTAAATTACATGTCCAAGGTTACACAACCATAAACTGAGACCAGATTCAAACCTAGTTCTGTCTGACTCAAAAACTAATGCCTTTTGACCATAATGGTATACTACTTCTTTAATATAAAAATTAGAGATTGTTTACAGAAGAATTTACTTTAAAATATATGATATATAATATATTTAAAACTTACTTTGCCTCGGGAGGACCTAAAAAAAAAAAACCAAACAAACATAAAGGGATTTTAGAGAGCAGCTTAAAGAGCAAGTAAGAAGTCTGTGTGGCTGCCCATTAGAAAGGACATGCCATGGGGTGCCTGGGTGGCTCAGTGGGTTAAGTGTTCGACTTCAGCTCAGGTCATGATTTCACGGTTTGTGGGTTCAAGCCCTGCATTGGGTTCTGTGCTGGTAGCTCAGAGCCTGGAGCCTGTTTCAGATTCTGTGTCTCCCTCTCTTTCTGCCCCTGCCCTGCTCATGTTCTGTCTGTCTCAAAAATAAATAAACTATATTAAAAAAAAAAGGACATGCCAGATATTTATTTTATTTAAAGGTCTCAGGTTAAGAAAACAATGGTTTCAGATATGAGCCCTCAATCTAAAGTCACAACATTCTACATTGCTGCAGTTGTTTTAGATGAACTATTTCTCACCAGGACTTGTTGTGCAGAGTGCTTTAGATAAGGAGTGGCAGAGAGATTACTTAAGAATAATTAGTGATTTTCTCAAACAACAAAAGCTAGGTAAAAATATATTAAAAATGATCCGGGGGGCCTGGGTGGCTCAGTTGGTTGAGCATCTGACTTCTGCTCAGGTCATGATTCGGTAGTTCGTGGGTTTGAGCCCTGCATCTGGCTCTGTGCTGACAGCTCAGAGCCTGGGGCCTGCTTTGGATTCTGTGTGTCTCTCTCTCTCTCTAACCCTCCATCCCTCTCGCTTTGTCTCTCTCTTTCTCTCCCTCTAAAATAAATAAGCACTAAAAATAAAAAGGAAGTAGTTCAACTGGCATCTCAAATAAACATAGCCAGTCCAGAAATCTGGATTTCTTGAGCCTGTTCCTCAGGACCTCACGGGTTTTTTTTGGCACCTCTTAGTTCCACAAGCCAAATAATCTAGGAGTAATCTGATTTCTTTTTTTTTTTTTCCTTCAACCCCTCATCCAATCCAACAGGAATTCCTGTTAATTCTATCACCCAGATATTCCTCAAATCTATCCATTTTTCTCCATTTCTGCTGCTGTTTTCCTAGTCTAAACCACAATCACCTTTCCTTTGAGATGGGGCAAATATCTGGTCTCCCAGCCTTGGCTCTTGATCCCCTCAGGCTACTAGTAAACTTTTGAAAATGTGAACCAAATTATATCAGTCTCAGGCTTAAAATCTCCGAATGGCTTCCCCACACCCTTAAATATTAATCCAGCCCTTGTCATGTCCTCCAAGTCCCTAAAGGACTTGGCATTGTCTACCTGTCCAACCTTTTCTACTTACTTTCCTCCTCATTCACTGTTTTGGACATACAAACTGTCTTCCTCTCTCATAAAGGGAAGAGATTTTAGAGAGCAGCTTAAAGAGCAAGTAAGAAGTCTGTGTGGCTGCCCATTAGAAAGGACATGCCATGGGGTGCCTGGGTGGCTCAGTGGGTTAAGTGTTCGACTTCAGCTCAGGTCATGATTTCACGGTTTGTGGGTTCAAAATATCAAATATTTTGAAATCCTCTCTCAAATATCAAATTTAAGGACTTTGATCCCTGTTGGTTTTACTCTTAGAATGTTCTGCTCCTAAATCTTCACATGATGAATACTCTGGTTTCTCTTCAGATCGCATAGATCTTTCGCCTTTTACTAAATCTTTACATGATTAGCTCTTTTCTGTAACTCAGGCCTAACATTCCTGACCCAGGAGGCCACCTGTGGCAGAAGTATCTAAAATAGCCCCCTCCAGGCATGCCTGGGTGGCTCAGTCAGGTAAACCTCCAACTTCGGCTCAGGTCACCATCTCGTGGTTTGTGAGTTCGAGCTCTGCATCAGGCTCTGTGCTGATAGCTGGGCCTAGAGCCTGCTTTGATTCTGTGTCTCCCTCTCTCTCTGCTCCTCCCCAGCTCATGCTCACGTTCTCTCTCTCTCAAAAATAAACATTAAGAACATTTTTAAAAATTAAAAAAATAAGAGCCCCCTACATTCAGTATCACTCTCTTAGCTCATTTCATTATTTATTTTTCCTCGTAGCTCTTACCACTCTCTGAATTGATCTATTGTTTATCTATTTCCCCCATTTTAAATACAGCCCCATAAGAATAGGGACCTTGTTCTGATTTTGTATCTGTGTCCCTAGAATCTATTATTCTAGGCAATTCATAGAAGCTCAATAAATATTTGTTGACCTGAATTCCAGATGAGGGAATTCCTACTAGTTCTTCGCTTCCTACTACTGGCTCCAAACTTTCTCCCACTGCAGTTCTCCCTATTCCCCTTGTCTTTATATCTTGGCATACTCTCTGTCTGGCTCTATGTTTGGATTCTGAAAATAAGTTTTGGACTATTTCCTATGGTCCTAACTGGGAAACCTGGTATGACTGTCCCTGGGTAGTTTGTTCCTTATTCTGGTGTAACTGCACGAAAATCATGGGCAAGACATCCCCTTAACAGCCTGCCCAGATCCGTGACAAATGGGCGAACCAGCCCCCTGCCCATCCTTATAGTAAAGTGCACATCTGCTTCTGTTGTGAAGGTTTACACCAGCCCAGCTCAGGAATGATAAGGAGGGCTGGCTGCCTCGGGTAATATGAATGTGGTTGTGAGATCTCCATGGGATATTCAGTCACTGAAGTGCCTTGCCCAGACTATGGACTTTACGCTCTACTGGATGACATGAGAAGTGTTACTTTCTAAACTCTGCTTAATTTTTTAAAATGTTTTTTTTTATTTCTGAGAGAGAGAGTGAGAGAGAGAGACAGCATGAGCAGGGAAGGGTCAGAGAGAGGGAGATACAGAATCTGAAGCAGGCTCCAGACTCTGAGCTAGCTGTTAGCAGCACAGAGCCCGACCTGGGGCTTGAACCCACCAACTTTAAGATCATGACCTGAGCCGAAGTCCAATGCATAACGGACTGAGCCACCCAGGTGCCCCTAAACTCTGCTTAATTTTTATACTCAGTCTCTGGGAAGCTGGCAGAGAGAGGCTATTGTGTCTGAAAATGCAACATTTATCTTTAGGCAATGTTGGGCTTTTTTCCAGTAAGAAGCAGTCTTTCACCGTCCTTGGGAGACAGTTAGTCCCCACTGGGGTCCACCCCTCTTCCAGCCTATTCTGCATACACATACAGAGCACCACTCTTTTCCTCCTCCTTTCTTTGGGCACCTTCCTACACCTCCCTCCCTTCCTACAAATGTGAGAAGCAAGGCACTTACTAAATATCTTTTTTACTTAAAATAATAAGCATTTGCACTGTTAAGTACTCCGCCATGCATTAACTCCACAGGCCTAAGATTTGGATGCCAGTAATTTGCACAGATAACGAACAGACTGAGAGCGTTTAAGCAACTTTGCTTTGGGTCACCCAACTAGTAGGTGTTCTGAGTCAGGATTGAGAAGAAAGGGCTATCTGCTTCGGGAGCCCCACGTCTCACCCGTCAACTCACTAACTGCTTCACTAATCGCGCACCGGGCAGGGTGCCAGCCCCCGCGGATACGAAACGGGTGAGAAGAGGACGCCACACCAAAAAGGCAGTAAGGGAGACAGATGAAGGCACCCCCATAAACTAGCGGATTGGGAGGAACAATAAGAATCTATCTGGACGCGGCACAAAGGCAGCTCCCAGGAAGGGAAGGGCTCAGACCCAGAATCGGAAAGGCAAAATGGCAGTGGCAGACCCAGGTGACAATTGCAGGGCTGCGGCCAAACCGTGTCTGTCCACCTCGGGGAAATGGCAGCTGCGGTCCGGGGAAGAGGAAGAAGGCGACGGGCCTCACGAGACCCGTGCCACGTAGAAGCCGCCCCGGAACGGCCCCGGGGCTGGACGACAACCAAGCACGGTCGTCGTCGCCGCCGCCGAGAAGAGCCGCAGGGAGGGCACAGGCTCCCGGGGCGCGTCGCCTGGCTTCCCCGACCCGACAGTCCCGACCGCGGACGCCCGGGAGGGTCGGGACTCCCGGGAAGCGTGCGGGGTCATCCTCCCCCCGCCGGGCCCGACTCCAGAAGCCCGGGACGCGCACAGGGCTCTCAGGGAGCGCTCCGAACACGACGCCCGGCCGCAGAGCTCGAGGGGCTCGGCCCCTTGAAGGGCCGCGGCGCTGCGCTGGCAACGGAATAAAAGAAAAACACCGGCTTGAAACAAAGGTCTACGCAGTCTGAGAGCAGACGCAGGGAAAGCCCTCACCTCATGGTGGCTAGGCGCTGCGGGCCGTCCTGGGGAGCGGCTGTCCCCTCGGGGCTTTCTCCTCAGGACTGGGATCCCCAGCTGCCGAGCGGCGGGACGCGCGCGGGCGGGCGTGTGCGCGTGCGCGGGCAGTGCGGGCGGGCTGCGCGCGCTTCCCGCGGGGCGTCGGCGGCGCGAGGTCGCTGCCCAGGCGTCGGCTTTGTTAAACGCAGGACCGGAGCGGGAAAGGGAAACTGAAAAGTGAATCTGATCCCGGACGAGGCGGAGTCCAGTTCCAGGAAACGGAAACTTATGCGAGAGCTGAGAGTGGGGCCCCAGCGGGGCTGAGGAACCTAGGGTGGGGCGGGGAGGGGCACGTTTACTGACCTGCCGGTGGCTGGTGGCTCGGTGTGGAATTTGCAGCTGGCCCCCTGGACTTTGGTCTGGGCTCTCCCCCGTCTCGCTGAGTCTGCGTGGCGCTCCAGCAACCTCATTTATTTTCAAATAAAACGCCAAGAGATTGTTGAGCGTTATTTTTGTCGTAAGGGTGGCAGAGGTGCTCTTTCCTGCTTACCGCATCCTAAGCTAAAACTGAAGTCCCTGCTTCCAGTCTTGATTCAAGAAACAAACAAACAAAAACCATGTGCCATGCTGTGCACCCGTGCAATTATTTCCATTGGGTAAATTTAAAGAGATTTGGGGGTCAAAATGCGTATACATTTGAAAAGTTAACAGGTATCGCAGAATAGCTTTGCAAAGAGTTCATACACCTTCACTCAGTTGTGCGAGAGTGCTTGTCTTCTGTGTTTTTGACAGCCGTACTCCCCCTAATAAGATTCTAGTAAAGATGGGGGTGATATTGGTAATCTAAGCAGAAAATGCCAAATACCCATAAACCAAAAATTTGGCTCCTCTTGAATTCATTCAGTCTCATACAACAAATTATATTGAACAACTGCTAAGAACCAGACATTGTTCAAGGCACTGCCAATTTGGCAATAATGAAAATAGAGGACCTAACTTTATGGAGTTATCTTCTAGCATGGGAGATAAATGTAATAAAGAACAAATAAAATATATATCAGATGGTGCTATGGAGAAAAGCATAGAGAGGTTTTGACCCAGGGTGACTTTTCTAGTGTAAATATTTGTAAGGGCCGGTTTCACTGAGAAAGTTGCAATTGAGAAAAGATCTGAAGTGGGTGAAGAAGTTAGCCAGGAGCTAGAGAAGAGTGTTCCAGGCATGGGAAACTATAAGTGCAAATCCCTGGAGGTGGGAACATACTTGGCATGCATGGATGGTGTGGTTGGAGTGGTGAGAGCAGGGAAAAAGTCGTAAGAATATAGATCAGAAAGGTAATGTGGTGGGCCTGAAGGCTATTGTAATGTTTATCTGAAGTGGGAAGCCACATTTTAGAAAAGGTACTGAAAGGTTTTTTTTTTTTTTCCTTCCAAGTTTTTTATTTAAATTCAAGTTAGTTAACATGTAGTGGCATATTGGTTTCAGGAGTAGAATTCAGTGATTCATCACTTAGGTACAACACCTAGTGCTCATTATAACAAGTGCCCTCCTTAATCCCCATCACCCATTTAGCCCATCCCCTACCACCATCAACCCCTCAGTTTGTTCTCCTATGGTTTGCTTCTCTCTCTCTTTCTTTTCCGCTCCCATATGTTCATCCGTTTTGTTTCCTAAATTCCACATATGAGTGAAACCATATGGTGTTTGTGTTTCTCTGATTGACTTATTTTGCTTAGCATAATACAGTCTAGCTCCATCTACATCGTTGCAAATGGCAAGGTTTCCTCCATTTATGATGGCTGAGTAATATTCCAGTGTGTGTGTATATATCTGTATGTATATATACCACCTCTTCTTTATCCATTCATCAGTCAGTGGACTTTTGGGCTCTCTCCATGGTTTACCTATTGTTGATAATGCTCTATAAACATCAGGGTGCATGTACCCCTTCCAATCTGTATTTTTGTATCCTCTAGTAAACCCAGAGTAGTGAAATTGCTGGATCATAGGGTAGTTCTATTTTTAACTTTTTGAGGGATCTCCATACCATGTTCCAGAGTGGCTACACCAGTTTGCATTGACACCAACAGTGCAACAGGGTTCCCCTTTCTCTGCAACCTTGCCAACATCTGTTATTTTCTGTGTTGTTAATTTTAGCCATTCTGACAGGTGTGAGGTCGTATCTCATCATGGTTTTGATCTGTATTTCCCTGATGATGAGTGATGTTGAGGATCTTTTCATGTGTCTGTTAGCCATCTGGAATTCTTCTTTGGAAAAATATCTACTCGTGTCTTCTGCTGCCCATTTCTTATCTGGATGATTTGTTTTTTGTATGTTGAGTTGGATAAATTCTTTATAGATTTTGGATACTAACCCCATTATCAGATATGTCATTTGCAAATATCTTTTCCCATTCCCTAGGCTGTCTTTTAGTTTTGTTGATTGTTTCCTTTGTAGCACAGAAGATTTTTATCTTTTTAAAAATTTTTTTAAAGATTTATCCATTTTGTGAGAGATAGAGCATGAGTGGGGGAGGGACAGAGAGAGGGAGACAGAATCCGAAGCAGGCTCCAGGCTCTGAGTTGTCAGCACAGAGCCTGATGTGGGGCTTGAGCCCACAACCCTGAGATCATGACCTGAGCTGAAGTAGGCCGCTTAACTGAATGAGCCACCCAGGCGCCCCGATTTTTATCTTGATGAAGTCCCAATAGTTCATTTTTGCTTTTGTTTCCCTTGCCTCTGGCAACATGTCCAGTAAGAAGTGGCTATATCCAAGGATTCTGATGGTTTCGTATCTCACATCTAGGTCTTTTATCCATTTCAAGTTTATTTTTGTGTACGGTGTAAGAAAGTTGCCTCATTTTATTCTTCTGCATGTTGCTGTCCAGTTTTCCCAACATCTTTGTTGAAGAGACTGTTTTTTTCCATTGGATATTCTCTCCTGTTTTGTTGAAGATTAGTTGACCATATAGTTGTGGGTCCATTTCTGGGTTTTCTGTTCTGTCCCATTCATCTGAGTGTCTGTTTTTGTGCCAGTACCATACTGTCTTGATGACTACAGCTTTGTAATATATTTTGAGGTTCAAAATTGTGATGCCTCAAGATTTGCTTTGCTTTTTCAGGATTGTTTTGGCTATTTGGGGTCTTTTTTGGTTCCAAATACATTTTAGGGTTGTTTGTTCTAGCTCTGTGAAAATGCTGGTGGTGTTTTGATAGGCATTCCATTAAATGTGTAGATTGCTTTGGGTGGTATAGACATTTTTAAAATATTTGTTCTTCTCATCCATGAGCATGAAATGCTTTTCCATTTTTTTGTGTCTTCCTCAATTTCTTTAATAAGTGTTCTATAGTTTCAGCATACAGATCTTTTACCTCTTTATTTAGGTTTATTACTAAGCATCTTATTGTTTTAGGTGCAGTTATAAATGGGATCAATTCCTTGATTTCTTTTTCTGCAGCTTCATTATGGATGTATGGAAATACAATAGATTTCTGTACTTTGATTTTATATCCTATGACTTTGCTGAATTCATGTGTTAGTTGTAGCAAATTTCTACAGAGTCTTTTGGGTTTTCTACATAGAGTATCATGTCATTTGCAAATAGTGGAAGTTTGACTATAAACATTGGGGTGGATATACCCCTTTGAAACAGCACACCTGAATCCCTTGGATAAATACCAGTAGTGCAATTGCTGGGTCGCAGGGTAGTTCTGTTTTTAGGTTTTTGAGGAACTCTATACTGTTTTCCTGAGTGGCTGCACCAGTTTGCATTCCCACTGGTAATACAACAGGGTTCCTCTTTCTCCACATCCTCACCAACATCTGTTGTTGCCTGAGTTGAATGCCTAATTTTAGCCATTCTGACAGGTGTGAGGTAGTATCTCATAGTGGGTTTCACCTATATTTCCCTGATGATGAGTGATGTTGAGCATTTTTGTGTGTATGTCTGTTAACCATCTGGGATATCTTCTTTGGAAAAGTGTCTATTTTGCCCATTTCTTAACTGGATTATTTTATTTGTGGGTGTTGAGTTAGATAAGTTATTTATAGATTTTGGGTATTAACCCTCTATCTGATATGTTATTTGCAAATATCTTCTCCACTTCTCTCAGTTGCCTTTGACTTTTGCTGATTTTTTCCTTCACTGTGCAGAAGCTTTTTATCTTGATAAGGTTATGTCAGGTAAGAAGACATGTCAGGTAAGAAGTTGGTGCAGCTGAGGTCAAAGAGGCTGTTGCCTGTTTTCTCCTCTAGGATTTTGATGGCTTCCTGTGTTACATTTAGGTTTTTCATCCATTTTGAGTTTATTTTTGTGTATGGTATAAGAAAGTGGTCCAGGTTCATTCTTCTGGATGTTGATGTACAGTTTTCCCAACACCATTTGCTGAAGAGACATTTTTCCCCTTGGATATTCTTTCCTGCTTTGTCAAAGATTATTTGCCATACATTTGTGGGTCTATTTCTGGGTTCTCTATTGTGTTCCATCAATCTATGTGTCTATTTTTGTGCCGGTACCATGCTGTCTTGATGACTACAGCTTTGTAATACAGCTTGAAGTCCAGAATTGTGATGCCTCCAGTTTGGTTTTCTTTTTCAGGATTGCTTTGGCTATTCAGGGTCTTTTCTGGTCCCATACTAATTTTAGGATTGTTTGTTCTAGCTCTGTGAAGAATGCTGGTGAAGAATTTTATAGGGATTGCACTGAATGTGTAGATTGCTTTGGATAGTATCGACATTTTAACAATATTTGTTTTTCCAATCCATGAGCATGGAATTGTGTGTGTGTGTGTGTGTGTGTGTGTGTGTGTGTCTTCTTTAATTTCTTTCATAAGCTTTCTATAGTTTTCAGTTACAGATTTTCACCTCTTTGGTTAGGTTTATTTCTAGTTATTTTATGGTTTTTAGTGCTATTGTAAATGGGATTGATTCCTTGATTTCTCTTTCTGCTACTTCATTATTGGTATATGGAAATGCAACTGATTTCTGTACATGATTTTATATCCTGCAACTTTACTGAATTCATAGATCAGTTCTAGCAGTTTTTTGGGTTTTCCAGTTAGAGCATCATGTCGTCTGAGAGGAGTGAAAGTTTGGCTTCTTCCTTGCCAATTTGGAAGCCATTTATTTCTTTGTGTTGTCTGATTGCTGAGGCTAGGACTTCCAACACTATGTTGCATAACAGAGGTGAGAGTGGACATCCTTGTCATGTTCCTGACCTTAGGGGGAAAGCTCTGTTTTTCCACATTGAGGATGGTATTAATGGTGGGTCTTTCATATATGGCTTTTATGATCTTGAGGCATGATCCTTCTGTCCTACTTTCTTGAAGGTTTTTATCAAGAAAGGGTGCTGGGGACTCCTGGGTGGCTCAGTCCGTTAAGCATCCGACTTCAGCTCAGGTCATGATCTATCTCATGGCTTGTGAGTTCCAGCCCCATGTCGTGCTCTGCGCTGACAGCTCAGAGCCTGGATCCTGCTTCAGATTCTTTGTCTCCCTCTCTCTCTGCCCCTTCCTTGCTCGTGCTCTGTCTCTCTCATTCCCTCAAAAATAAACATTGAAAAAAAAAAAGGGTGCTATATTTTGTCAAATGCTTTTTCTGCATCTATTGAGAGGATTATATGGTTCTTATCCTTTCTTTTATTAATGTAGTATATCACATTGATTGATTTGCAACTATTGAACCACCTCTGCAATCCAGGAATAAATCCCACTTGATCATGGTGAATAATCCTTTTAATGTACTATTGGATTTGATTAGTATCTTCTTGAGAATTTTTGCATTCATGTTCATCACGGATATTGACCTGTTATTCTCCTGTTTACTGGGATCTTTGTCTGGTTTTGGAAACAAGATAATGCTGGTCTAGTAGAAAGGATTTGGAAGTTTTCCTTACATTTCTATTCTTCTGGAACAATTTGAGAAAATAAATATTAATATTTCTTTAAATGTCTGGTAGATTCTCTTAGGAAGCCATCTGGCCCTGAACCTTTGTTTGTTGGGAATTTTTTTATTACTGATTCCATTTCTCTGCTGGTTATGGGTCCGCTCAAATTTTCTTTTCTTTCCTTTTTTTTTTTTTTTGGAGCATGTTTTTTATTTTTATTTATTTTTTTGTTTTCTTAATAGTTTATTGTCAAGTTGGTTTCCGTATAACACCCAGTGCTCATCCCCACAAATGCCCTCCTCCATGCCCATCATCGCCCTTCCCTTCCCTCCCACCCCGATCAGCCCTCGGTTTATTCTCAGCATTCAAGAGTCTCTCATGGTTTGCCTCCCTCCCTCTCCCCCACAGTTTTCTCCCTTCTTCTCCCCATGGTCCTCCATTAAGTAAAAAAAAAAAAATCAGATTTTCTATTTTTTCCTGTTTCAGTTTTGGTAGTTTGTATGTTTCTAGGAATCTTTGCATTTCTTCCAGATTGCCCAGTTTGTTGGCATATAATTTTTCATAATATTCTCTTATAATTGTTTGTGGTTCTGAGGCATTGGTTGTGATTTCTTCTCTTTTATTCATGATTTTATTTATTTGTGCCCTTTCACTTTTTGATAAGTCTGGCTAGGGGTTTATAAATTTTATTAATTATTTCAAAGGACTAGTTGTTAGTTTCATTGATCTATTCTGTTTTTCTTGTTGTTGTTTCTATATTGTTTATTTCTGCTCTAATCTTTATTATTTCCTTTCTTCTGCTGGCTTTAAGCTTTATTTGCTGTTCCTTTTCTAGCTCCTTTAGGTGTAAGGTTAGATTGTATATTTGAGAACTGTTTTTGCTTCTTGAGGTAGAATTGTATTGCAATATACTTCACTCTTTTTAAAAAATTTTTTAACATTTATTTATTTTTGAGAGAGAGCGAGAGACAGAGTGCACTTGGAGAAGGGGCAGAGAGAGAGGGAGACACAGAATCTGAAGCAGGCTCCAAGCTCCAAGCTATCAGCACAGAGCCTGATGCAGAGCTTGAACTCATAGACCTTGAGATCATGATCATGACCTGAGCTAAAGGTGGATGCTTAACTGACTGAGCCACCCAGGTACCCCACAATGTACTTCACTCTTAGGAGTGCCTTTGATGTATCCCAAAGGTTGTGTTTTCATTTTTTTTTTTTTTTGCTTCCATGTATTTTAAAATTTCTTATTTAATTTCCTGGTTAACCCATTCATTCTTTAGTAGAATTTTCTTTAACCTCCATGTATTTGTGGTCTTTCCTAATTTTTTCTTGTGCTTGACTTCAAGTTTCATAGTGTTGTGGTCTGAAAAATATTCATGATATCAGTTTTTTTGTCCTTGTTGATTTGTGACCCACTATGTGATCTATTCTGAGGAATGTTCCATATGCACTTGAAAAGAATGTATATTCTGTTGCTTTAAGATGCAATGTTCTGAATGTGTCTGTTAAGTCCATTCAGTCCAGTGTGTCATTCAAAGCCATTGTTTCCCTGTTGATTTTCTGATTAAATGATCTGTTCATTGCTGTAAATGGAGGGTTAATGTCTCCTACTATTATTGTGTTATTATCAATGAGTTTATGTTTGTGATTAATTGATTTATATATTTAGGTACATTGGGGACATAAATATTTACAATTGTTAGATCTTCTCTTGATGGTTAGACCCCTTAATTATGATGTAATGCCCTTCTTCATCTCTTGTTACAGTCTTTTGTTTAAAATCTAGTTTGTCTGAGATACTTATGGCTACTCTGTAGCCATTCATTAGCATAATAGATAGTTCTCCATTCCTTCACATTCAATCTGCAGGTGTCTTTAGGTCTAAAATGAGTCTCTTTAGGCAGCATGTATATAGGTCTTGGGTTTTTTTTTAATGCATTCTAATACCAGATGTCTTTTGATTCAAGCATTTATTCCATTTACATTCAGAGTGATTATTGAAAGATACAAATTTAGTGCCATTGTGTTACTTGTAAAGCTGGTGTTTCTGGTGATCTTCTCTGTTCTTTTCTAGTCTTTGTTGCTTTTGGTCTCCCCTTGTCCCTACTCGAAAGAATCTCCTTTAATATTTCTTGCAGGGCTGGCTTAGTGGTCACAAACTCCTTTAGCTTTTGTTTGTCAGAGAAACTCTTTATTTTTTAATTTTTTAACGTTTATTTATTTTTGAGAGAAAGAGAAAGCACGAGCAGGGAAGGAGCAGAGAGAGAGGGAGACACAGAATTTGAAGCAGGCTTCAGGCTCTCAGCTGTCAGCATAGAGCCTGATGTGGGGCTCGAACTCAAAATCCCATCATGACCTGGGCTGAAGTCCGACGCTTAACTGAGTGAGCGACCCACTCACCCCTCGGTTATACTATTTTTAATTTCAGCCTAACTAGATTTTAGTTCTTTTATATCTGCAGTAAAGGATTTGTTAGTGTCTACTATGCTTTTTTCAAGCCCAGCTAGTATCCCTATAATTATTTTAAATTCTAGTTCAGATATCTTACTTATATCTGTATTGATTAAATCCCTGGATATTACTTCTTCCTGTTCTTTCTTTTGGGGTGAATTCCTCCATCTTGTCATTTTGTCTAGAAGAAGAAAAGAAAAGAAAAGAATAAGCTACATCTGAGGTGTGTTTTGGCCTGCTTGATGAAAGAAGCTAGGTCCAAAAAGTAAAATTAAAAATTAAAAAATTAAAATTAAAAAATTAAAAATTAAAATATAGCTAGATCCTGTTTTCCCTATAGCTGAAGCTTTGCAGCACTCTATGATCAGTAGACTTAGCACACGTGAAGGGTTTGTGCTGGTCCTATGGGGAAGGGGCCTGTTGCACTGATTCCCAAGTGGACTTGCTCTAGTGGGGATGCATCTTCAGGGTGCAGAGGGGCAGGGTTTGGTGTAAGTGTTTTGTTCACTAAAGTTTGTCAGTTGCCTGGGTCTCTCATCCCTGGAGTGGAGAGTTCATGCCTACCTGACCCTCCTCAAGAAGCCCTCACAGGAGAGCAAACAGTCACCCTTCTTGTTTCCCCAGCTTCCATCAGATCCCTGCCTTCACCCTGTCTGTGAACAAGCCTACCAGATGGCACAGTACTCCTGTGTTTTATCTCAGGTACAGGGCTGGATTTCAAAACTCCAAATTTTAGGGACTTGTGCAGAGTGGCCCCTTGCTGATCCTCTGGTGGAGGGTCTTGCTGCACTTTTGCCATTTGCCAGTTTTTCCTGGAAAAGCAGTTGTGTGAGCGTGCAGCAGCTTGGAGTTTTTGGTAAAGCACAGCAGAAAGCTGGTACTGAGGCTCACTGACCTCAGCTGGTGTTCCCATTCCTATGCTGGGGAACAGTGTAGCACCTTGGTACCACCAGTTCTTCTGTCCCCAGAGAGGCCATGCTGCTACTTCCAAATGCAGTCCAAGCAGGGGAACTGTTTCTCCCTGTGTGACCCAGGGTATCCTCAGACCATGCTCATCATCAGGGAAATACAGATCAAAACCATGATGAGATACGACCTCACACCTGTCAGAATGGCTAAAATTAACAACACAGAAAACAACAGATGTTGGCAAGGTTGCAGAGAAAGCGGAACCCTGTTGCACTGTTGGTGGGAATGTAAACTGGTGTAGCCACTCTGGAACATAGTGTGGGGATCCCTCAAAAAGTTAAAAATAGAAATACCCTATGATCCAGCAATTTCTCTACTCCAGATTTACCAGAGGATACAAAAATACAGATTGGAAGGGGCACATGCACCCAGATGTTTATAGAGCATTATCAACAATAGGTAAACTATGGAGAAAGCCCAAATGTTCATTGACTGATGAATGGATAGAGAAGAGGTGGTGTACACACACACACACACACACACACACACACACACACTGGAATATTACTCAGCCATCAAAAGGATGAAATCTTGCCATTTGCAATGATGTGGATGGAGCTAGATTGTATTATGCTAAGCAAAAGAAATCAGTCAGAGAAATACAAACACCATATGGTTTCACTCATGTGTAGAATTTAGGAAACAAAACAGATGAACATATGGGAGTGGGAAAAGAAGAGAGAGGGAAACAAACCATAAGAGAACAAACTGAGGGTTGATGTAGGGAAGTGTGTGGGGGGTGGGCTAAATGGGTGATGGGGATTAAGGAGGGCACTTGTTATAATGAGCACTAGGTGTTGTACCTAAGTGATGAATCACTGAATTCTACTCCTGAAACCAATATCCCACTACATGTTAACTAACTATAAATTTAAAAATTGGAAGAAAATAAATAAAAAAGGACACCAATGGGGTTCTGCCATTCATTGTCATGGGAGTAATAAGCTCATGAACTTCAGCTGTTAATTTAAAGACACCATTTGTTAGTGCCTGGAAATATTCCTGTGGAAGTTTAGCAATAGTATTTTCAATACCAAAGAACATCTGTTTCCCTGGATTTGCTGCTTGTTGTCATTCTCTGCAGACCTCCAGCCTGTCCCACTCTTTAGAGTTACTGATCCCTGAGTGCAGAGATCTTTTCCAGAGTAGGGTGGGATAGAATAGAGACATGGTATTAGGCTATAAGACACCCTAGTAACCATGATCTCTGGAGACTGTCCAACATGCCTCACACAAACACATCACATAATCCAGAGATTTATTTTGCATCAACGAGCTCTGCTTTCTGGGTGCAAATGATATATAACAATACCGGGAAGAGTTGTCTAATAAAGAATCGAGCCATCACCCAACAATTATTTACCTTTAATATTTCTCACTCTGGGAGAATTGGCAGTACATGGAATTCTTCCCCAAACACATGCATTTTAAGATATCATTCTTGTTAAATCTAATAAATCTTTGTTTTAATGATAAAGCAGTTGGGCAGATGGCTTCTATTTGACTCTGATGCCTACTCTCAATGATATAAAGTTTGCTTCCCCTGCAATTCCTGTAGAATATTTCAAATATTTCTCTGAATTCATTAGGGATTTGTAATCTTGTGGATTAGGGGTCCCCACCAAGGAATGTAGGGAGCTTCTAGAAGCTGTAAAAGGTACAAGAACGATTGTCCCCTAGAGGCTCTGGAAGCAGTGTGGCTGTACCAACACCTTGATTTCAATTCACTGAAACACATTTCAATCTTCTGACCTCAAGAACTGTAAAATGATAAATTTGTATGATTTTATGCGATCAACTTTGTGGTAATTAATTACAGCCACAATAGGAAATTAATACATCCTCCCCCAAAACAAATACAAAAATGAAAAAACAGTAACATTGTTTCCTTCTTTTTTTCCTTTTAAAAATATTACTTGGTGTGCAATGCCTTTTAATAAAATGTCATAATCAAAGGTGATTTTTAGTAATGGTCTCTCAGATCGTATAGCAACATTTTCATTTTTTTTAATGTAATTAGATCAATACAAGCAAATGACTGAATAAATAGTGCTTCAAACCAGATGGCATAAAACAAGAAAACTGCTTGGAACAATTCAACAAATTAAATTCCAAACTTCTTCACGGAGAAAGCTTAACTTTGATTGACTCTGTTCTTGTTTTACTGATTTTCTCACTAGATTGTAAGCTGCATTAGGTTTGGGGAAAATGTCTGCTTTCTTCACTGGAGTTAGTTAACTTGAGGTAGACCATATCTGCCCATTCCTAGTTCCTAGAAGAATGTGCCAGCCCTCCTGATAATCTTATGACCACAAAATATGGTTTAGATACATGTGTTCATTTCCAAACCCAACAAATCAAGATTACCTAAATAACTAGAATCCCAATCTCACTCCCTAAGTATACTTAATTACAGAAGTAGGCTGTAAAACTGCAAAATGGGAGCATAGAAAAGGAGAGTAGAACTACCCAACGGAACAAAAGAAAGGTGGGGGGGACCATGGGCCCACTAGGGAAGCCTAGGTTCACGTAAAAGGAAGAGTGGCTATTAGACAAACCTTTTCCTTCCTGGAGGTGAGAACCTAAGGCATGAGAACCTCTTAGACCTGTCCTTGACAGAACTATCTGACATATACCATCTCACTTTACGGCAATGTGCGCTGCATACAAGACGGTAAAGCTCCATCACAGAACAATCTTTATTGCCAGATATGAGGCCAATGAGACATTTTTTCCCCAAGATTCCCTTAATTCCTTCCCAGCTTGGGCACAATGAGAAATATTACAATGTTTCACCTTCATTTGTTTTTGTGCTCACAAGACAAGCGGTAAAAGCCACCTGGAATCATACTGGTTTCAATAATGAGCTTTGCTACTTGCTGTGTGATCATGAGCTGGATGGTTCACCGTTTTTTAAAGGTTGCTTGTTTGTTTATTGTAATCTCTACACCCAATGTGGGGCTCAAACTCACATCCCTGAGATCAAGAGTCGCATGCAGTTTCCCCTGAGCCAGCGAGGCACCTTCGTTCACTTTTCTAAGCTACAACTCCTTGCCTATGAAATCAGGATAGTAATAGATCTTTCCTCATGGGGTCGTGGTGAACTAAAGTGGAATAACACTTGGAAAGCATGTCTCATTCTTCTCATACTGAAGAGCATTCAGTAACTGTGGGTGTTATTTTCATGATGTATAAGTCCCTCCCTCCATCTGTGCAGTGGGAAGTCTGTGCTAACTTCCAGCTGGAGCCTTTCCCTGTTATAATTTGGGGAATTATGTCATGTCTCTTTGCAGCTGCTAAGGCAGAGTACTGTGCTGCGATCCGCAGGCCAGGGCATTCTAGATCTTCCCACCTTACGGACCAAGTCAGGAAGCCCTGGGCACGCCCATACAGGGAGCCTGGCAAAGCCTCTTGGACAGCAAGCATCCAGCCCTTCCCTTACAGGGACTGACCTGTGTGGGGCAGAAGAGGTTTTGGAACAGGGATCACTTCTCAGCTCTCTCCTAGTTATCAGATGGGATGCTTCTAGCAGACCAATTGAGTTTTCAGGTGAAAACATTTTCTGCAAGGCACCAGCTCTAACCTAACTCTGAAATAAAGGAACAGAAATGTAAGCAAATACTGAAAAAATGGGTAGAAGTTTGCACTATCTGTAGTATGGCTTTGGAATTTTTGTGTGCAATTAAAAATTATTTTTAATTGAAATGGTTGGCATATTATATTAATTTCAAGTGTAAAACATAGTAATTCAACATTTATCTACATTATGTAATTAATGATTGCCACCATGAGTCTATAACAATCTGTCACCATACAAAGTTGTTACAATATTATTGATTATATTCCTTGTGCTGTACTTTCTATTCCCATAACTTATTTGTTTTATAACCGAAGGGTTTAACCACTTCATCCCCTTCACCTACTGGCACCAAGGGACAGTGTGTCAGAGAAAGCAAATGTTTATCTTGTGATCACTGTGAATTTGGCAGCAAACCCGGGTCTTTGGGGCTCTGACTTAGCTGATGAGGTATGCAGAATATTACCCACTGTGTCTTTGGCATAAATACACCCACAGACTACACAGGACAACAGCGTTAAGGAGAGAGGAAACAGCCATTATAAGTGTGTGTGTGTGTGTGTGTGTGTGTGTGTGTGTATTTACAAATAGGAAAGAGCAATGGAAACTAAACAGGGAATCTCACTTTAAATGGATAGGGTTTTTACTTGAAGAAATAAAATTTAATGAGTCCAATATCAGAATTTCAGGACCACTTTTGTGTTTGATTGACAAACTGGGTGAGTCAGACTCTAGGAGCTGACTTATCAGTTAAATAAAATGGTTAGCTTTGGATAGGAAACTTCTTGAGAATCTTTAAAAAGAGAAGAAGAGAAGAGAAGAGAAGAGAAGAGAAGAGAAGAGAAGAGGAAAAAACTGACATGTGAGCGAATCTCTAGTCTAATGAATCAGAATCTCTGGCAGTGAGACCCAGGCATCAGAATTATCAGTAATTTATTTTATTATTTTTAACGAGATAGCACTCAAGCAGGGGAGAGGCAGAGAGAGAGAGAGAGAGAGAGAGAGAGAGAGAGAATCCCAAGCAGGCTCCACACTGTCAGCCCAAGCCCGATGTGGGGCTCAAACTTACAAACCATCAGATAGTGACCTGAGCCGAAATCAAGAGACAGACACTTAACTGGCTGAGCCACCCTGGCACCCCAAAGATATTTTCTAATTGCAACTGAAGTTTAGAATTCTATATTGGGCTGAAAAGGATAAGTTCCACTACTCATGTCATTTTCATAGCTCTGTGAAGCCCTCAGATGTTTAGGGAGCCTGCAGTTCAAACATGTTGCTTGCATTTCAGAGGTAGCCTTCATTGCCATTAGCTCCTTATATTTTTCAAAAGTCAGCAAGCCATGAATGATCATTAGTTATATGCAGGCTGCTCTTTCGGTATCTGGATATGACATATTTCCTCTTCTCAGGTGACTTGCTATCTAGATGGAGAGACAGATTCATAAGCGTTTATTCAAATGCAGTAAACATTAGTTGCCCTATGCATAGAAAAACCATTCTTTGGTTAACTCTTGATCTTTCAGCTGAAGCCTTTGGCAGAATCATAGTCCTGCTGGTGCTCCACTTAGAGAATACTACCAAGAACATCTGCTGTCCCAAGAACGTGACTGGACCTGGCTCTGCTAAGGGAGGTTTTTGAAGCTACTCGTGCAAGGTGCAATGATGCTGGCTGCACATACTAAGGCTTCCAGAAGGCCCTGGCCTGGGATCCCCAAACCAGATCTGTATCTCAAGTCACAGTAATCCTGCAGAAGCAGATAATAGAGAATGTGTGTCTGTGAAAGTGCTGGCTGACCACCAACTTGGTATTCTAGAATAGGAAGTTGTATACAATAGGGCCCAATATTTGGTGTATGTCCTTAGTGTCCACTCAAGTGTAAGTTTGTTTCAGGTGTCTTGGTAGTTGTACCTCCTGAAGGTCATCAATTGTTCAGTGGCCTGTAGGTGAGATCCAGCGCCTTACTTTTCCAGGCAAATACCATCTGGGGACAGAACAGACTCAGAGAAGCAGAAGTATAGAGTTAGATCATACTCATTCCCTCTCAGGGTGTTGGCTGATCAGGTACTCTTTATGGTGGCAAAATTGAATGTTCTTCAGCAGGTGGGGGATGAATAAATTGTGGTACCTCCATACAGTGGAGTATTATTCAGCAGCTAAATGGGCTATCAAGCTACAAAGACCTGAAGGAACATTAAATGCATATTGCTACATGAAAGAAGCATCTCAAAGGGCTACACATTGTATAATTCCAACTATATGACATTCGGGAGAAGGCCAAACTATAAAAATAGTCAGTCCTTGCCAGAGGTTTAGGGGGAGCACAGGGCATTTTTAGGACAGTGAAACTCTTCTTATGATAGTGTAATGGTAGACACTTGATGTTATGTACAATACAAAGAATGGACTGTATTGAAAACTATGGACTTTAGGAATAATGTGTTAATATTGATTGGTTCATCAGTTGGAACTAATATACCACACAAATGCATGACATCAGTATAACAGCTCTCCAGTAGGTCTTAAGGATTAACTTGCTTCCGGTTAATGTTCCTTATTTACTGACCTAAATCCCTTGATCTGCAACAGAACTAAATTAGTTTCTTTGAGATTTGCAGACCACTGGCCTTGAGGAGTGAAGAACCAAAACTTTTCCCAGGCCCTGGAGGCCAGCAAGTCTGTTTGAAGCTGACACAGCTTTCAGATTAGCCCAGCAATTTTTTTAGCAAAATGTTTTTCTTTTTTTTGGTCACACAAATGATTTTACTGATTTCCCTTTGTGTATCCCCATTGCCTTCCTTTGCAGAAGGAACAGAGTACTCCTGAACATCATAAAACAAGAACCAGACTCTCTCACACAACCCCCAAGCACTAAGATAACTTTTGTAGCTTACATCATGGAATCTGCACATAATCAAGAAACGTTGCAGGCCACTGCACTCCCTTTGCTGATTAACTACCCTAAACCCCTTTAAAAACCTTTTGAGCCAGGCAGAAACCTCAGAGTACCTTCTCCCTAGATTGCTGGCCTCCTGAATCTTTTATTCTCAAAGTCCTTTCCAGGCAAAAACTCATCTCATTTTTTCTTTTCTTTTCTTTTCTTTTCTTTTCTTTTCTTTTCTTTTCTTTTCTTTTGAGGGTGAGAGAGAGCACACAAGTGGGGGAGAGGGGCAGAGGGATTAAGAAAGAGAAAATCTTAAGTAGGCTCCAAGCTGGGCACCGAGGCCAATGTAGGGCCTGATCCTACGATCCTGGGATCACGATCTGAGCTGAAATCAAGAGATGGGCTCAACCGACTGAGTCACCCAGGTGCCCCCAAAATTTGTCTCTTGAGTAATGGCTTTTATAGGGACTGGCAGCCAAACTTGGGTTCCACTGCATTAATAAGAGGGAAACTGTAGAAGGGATGAGGGTGTGGAGGAAGCAGTTATTTAGAACTCTGTACTTTCTGTGCATTTTTTCTATAAGCCTAAAAGTGCTCTAAAAATAAAATGTATTAAGTGACAAAGAAAAAAAGACTATTGCAGTAAGGGAGGGTGACTACTGCAGTGGGAGAGGGTGACAATAGCAATATGGAATCAGCTTTGAAGATCTGCAGATGTCTGAAAGATTAGTCACACATTTGTGCACAAATACATATACAAATCTCACATACACACAGACTTGTATGTGTGTGTGTGTCTTTACAAATAGGAAAGAGCTCACAGAGTAGGCAGTTAGAGCTGGAGACAAAGGTGGGGGTAAGTAGAGGACACAATAGAAGCCTGAGGGCACAACATCCTGACTTTGTGACTTTTAACATCCTGGCCATAGGGATTCTAACACCCCAGGACTGACAGACCAAGAGTCACCCTCAACCTCTACCCCAGGGTAACCTATGGTTTCATGATCATGTAATTTACATTGTGGCTTCAACCCACCCCTACCCAAACTGGTGAAGATGGCCAGAATAGTTCCTGCAAAAACCTTGTAGGGCCAAAAACTCCACCTCCCAACTGGCAGGAGTCCCTTAGATGAATAGAAACAACTCCTGTCAGAGACTGCCCAAACTATGACACATAACCTCTGCAAACATAAAAAGAAAAGACATCCCTAACCCCCATGGGGTTGCCACCTCTGGGGCTGCCCAGTCTCCTTCCTTTTTGAGAGTGTACTCTCCTTAATAAACTGCTTTGGGTTTGCTACTTTCCTTCTGGCGTCTTCATTGGAGCACTGATCCTCACAGGAATCTTTCCTGGGTAATCCAAGAACCCATATCTCCATTCACATAATGCAGACTCCCATTGGTAGCAGAGAAAAGAAAACTAAAGAGGGAATCCCCGTTCTTTTAATGGAAGTGTAAACAAGGCTAGAAAGAACTGGGTGCCAGGAGCAGGGATTCAGGTGGCAGATCAGGAAATAACTCATTTTCAGCCAAGTTTTGAGAGGGATTGTTTGGCATTCCTATACTTGTTAAACTTACTAGTTAGTAGGAAGTCAAATTTCAGGATCGTATGGGAGAGAAAAGAAATCTAGTTAAGTTAAATTTACAAGTATTTTGTTCTGATTGGTCATGGGGACAAATTGTTCAGCTGATAATTTATGAGACATAGAATGGGAATGTTAGGTTTTGTGTCTGGTTTTGTAGTAGGTAAACAAGGGGTCTATGGCAAGTCTTATTTAAGTAATATGGGAAAAGGTGGTTCTTTGCAGTTTAACAAAAGAAATTGAAATAGATAGGTTTGTTCTCAAGGCCCTGGAGCCACATGGGGGGGGGGGCAGGCATCACCTTGGGCACAAGCTTTTATTGTGTTCTTTGAATAAAGCATCTTGGAGTTCCTGGGGTAAGGTAAGGCTGGGTTTACCAATTCAAACCACAAAGAGCAGGTGAAAGGGGGGAGTTTGGTAAATACCCAAAAATTGCGGGATCAAAGACTTATGGGAACTGTAGTTTCCACCCTGGTGTTGGCGGTCCGGGCTGCCTCTGCGCGTGCTCACTCCCTCTCAGCGTCTGTAACTTTCTTTCCCCAGGGCACACCTTCTTCTAGGGGGCGTATCTCAGATCACGGGTTCTTTGCGCTACCCAGGAACCAGCGCGACAGGACAGGGGAGTTTGAGGTTGGCCGAAGGCAGACGAGGGTCTGCAGTGCTCGGGGGCCGGCGGGTCTGGGGTTGTGGGGGACCCTGCGTCCCCCCAAGGACGGGTGGGGTCGGCCTCGGCCTGGATGAGGATTGGGCCAGGGCGCTCAGCGGAAGGGGCCGGCTCCGCGTGGGGACGCGGAGGCGCAAGTCCTGGGAGGTTGCAGGGTCCGTGTGCGACCCGCGGTGGCTGCTGCAGTGGGCGCGGGCGGCAGCAGGCGAACTCGGTTCTAGTTACTGAGCAACCCTGGGAACGACATTCAGTTTTGTCTTCTGCAGAATGAGAATGTTTTTATACCTGACCCATGCGATTGTTCTGCGCTGCTAATGTCTATGCTAGATATATGTAGATTTTTGCCATCAAGAGCTCTCACAGCCGTATTTGAGGTAACCTTAGCTGTCTCCATGTTAAGAAAACAGTAAAACTGAGGTTCAGAGATGAAGTGATTTACCCTAGATCACACAGCCAGGAGCGGCGGGAATCTAGTTTTCAATCCATTTTTCTGCACATCTCATGTTCCTTCTAATAAACCGCCTTGCCTAAAGCCCAGCATTGTTATTCATAGCACTGAGCACTGATAATGTCTTTACAGTATCAGGAAAATAATTGTGAGGTATATGGGGACTGAATAATTTCTTGGCCCTTCTGTTTCTGGGATATTTGATTGTTCTTATTCTTCTGAGCGCTTGTGTCAGGTAGCACAATTTCTGGGCCAGGTCTGCCCAGTCTAGCTTTTGTCTTTGGAGAACTTCATTTGAATGTGTTAATAGCAAAAGCCCTTGATTCTTGGGGAAAGTATGTGCTCTGAGAGTCAGATTGGGAGCCCTGTTTGCAAGTTCCAACCAATTTTAATTTGTCCCCACTGCCCAGGCCCCAATTCTTATGGATCAAAACAGCTCTTGTACTTTTTTTTTTTTTTTAACTTTTAAAAAAATTTTTGAGAGAGAGAAAGTGAGCACACCAGGGGATGGGCAGAGAGAGGGGACAGAGAATCCGAAGTAGGCTTCCACACTGACAACAGTGAGCCCCACACAGGGCTCAAACCCACAAACCTTGAGATCATCAACTGAGCCAACTGAGCCACCCAGACGCCCCTGGAACAAAACAGCTCTTGAGATGAGAAGGAGTAGTTCCCAGTAATGTGGGAAACAAAGGCAGAAGGAAATGGCAGATGAAATTAAATTTCCTTATTACCTGCAGCCCATGGACAAATACTTGAGGCTGGCCCAGTAAAAAGTTTCTCCAGGAACTCCCTACTGTCTTAATGCTAATGCCTTGCTAGAGGGAAGAACCTTAGCTTGGCAATAGCTAGGCCTCCAGTGTCCCTGTCTTCTTTAGCACATGAAAATCTCATTGGAAACTTCCCCTTGTCTTTATGTCCCCCAACTCCCAAGTATATAACCAGTGTCTCCTCATGGTCCCAGGGCAGCTCTTTCTGCCCATGGATCCTGTCACTGTGCTTTAATAAAATCACCTTTTTGTACCAAAGAAGTCTTCAAGAATTCTTTCTTGGCCGTCCCCTCTGGACCCCATGAACCCCCCCATCACCCCCAAAACCTCATCACCCAGGAACCCTACCTGGAAAATCACCCCTTTATCTGAGGCCTCTCAACAGAGGCTCAAAACAGAAGAGGCCCAGGAAAGACTGTATCCTCAAATTGCCAGGACAGAAGTAATTCTTGGTCCTCCTACAGAATGAGCAATGCTTGGGGGATATCACCATAACCAGAAATCAGCTTTAAGATCCACTGAGCAGCTTTGAGAATTGAAATAAGGCTGGTAGCATGAGCAAAGAAAGGTAGGCAGCACAGCTGAGGGTACCTCACAGAAAGTTGGCGAGGACACAGTTCAGGGAAAGGAGTCATCAGCCACAGGAAAAATTGCGGTTGTTCGCTCTCATTAGCCACACTCCCTTCACTCTGCTCATGCGCTACAACCTAGAGAGGTACATCATTCTGTTCTGACAGCAAAACATCAAATAACTAACGTATAAAGAGTTTGAAGATTTTAAAATTTTGCCTGTATTTAAGAGGTGGAAAAAAGGTGAGCCTAGAAAATAAGTGAGTGACTTGTTTGGAGTCACATATTAGTGGCAACCCCAGGGAACTCCTTTCTGTCCACCCTTAACAATGAGGTCGCATCAAGTTTTTTACTAAGAGATCCTTTTGAAAAACTGTAACCAAGTTAGAATAAACAAAATACCCTCTCCCTTTTCAGGAAATGGTTGATGAGGATTTTCTAACTCAAGGGCCAAACACTGTCCCTTGAAATGCAGAGAAATAAAGGCAATGTCTTCTCTGTATTGTTCTTTGTTTAGTCCTCGGTTGTTATTGTTTGCTTATTTATTTTAGTCATTGTAGGGGGGAAGGTAAAGTCCTTTTTTTTTTATTTTTATTTTTTAATGTTTTTTTTAAAATTTATTTCTGAGAGAGAGAAAGCATGAGGAGGGGAGAGTCAGAGAGAGGGAGACACAGAATCTGAAGCAGGCTCCAGGGTCTGAGCTAGCTGTCAGCACAGAGCCCAACGTGGGGCTCGAACCCACGAACCGTGAGATCATGACCTGAGCCGAAGTTGACCGCTTAACCGACTGAGCCACCCAGGCGCCCCAGGTAAATTCTTTTTAGTAGGAAGTTAGTAGGAAATGTTTCTGTTCACCTAATGAAAAACTGCATTCTTAGCTGTGACCCCTCAAGAGTCAACATAGACAGTGGGTGTTCCTCCTGCCCTTAGTGTTGAAGTGCCTGTCCCACAGAGCTTTGTATGTAGCTGCTGTGTGAAGCTTGCTGGGTGGATAATTCTGCACAGCTCACCTGGTTGCATGGGACCTCATTTTCTTTCCTTCTTTCCCAGCTGTACCTTTACAATTCTCTTCAGTTTTCCAAGAACAACAGGAAACGACCAAATCACTGGTGAGTTGTTTATTTCTGCTTGTTTTGCAGTGGATTTTGTGAGGTTTGTAAGGGAACAGAAATTAAAATAGAAAAACAGAAGTAGATGAAAATCAACATCAGGTTAACTATAGATGATTGGGTCAGTAGCTGAGCAAAGTCAGTATGTAGATATATGCTAGTCCTATAAAGTCCCAGAGTTATCAAAGTTGAATGGCAAGTTTGCCGTCCTGATCTTTCTGACAGCAAAGGAGAATGAGAAAAATGGGTCTTATAGGCCACTAAAACACTGGCACTGCTGTAAGAAATTATCATAGACTGGTGGCTTCAGCAACAAGCACTTATTTCTCATATTCTGGAGTCTGGGAAGTCCAAGATCAAGGTGCCAACACGTTTGGTTCTTAGGACCCTCATCCAGTTTGCGCATGCTCCTTGTCTCATTGTAACTTCACATGGTGGAGAGAGACTAGGGGGCAAGCTCTCTCATGCCCTTTCCTCTAAGGGCACTGATATCATCAGGGTGCATACTAATGATGCATTTACCTCCGAAAGGTCCTATCGCCAAATATCATCACACTGGGGATGAGGGCTTCTACTTGTGAATTTTGGTGTGTGTGTGGGCGGGGGGAGGGGGGAACACAAGCATTCAGTTCATAACAGAGTTTGAGTACATAGTTTTCTAATGGTTGTGTTTGGTCCAGCGGTATAGAATATCTGGAAGATGGCTGAATGGTCAGCATGCCCTTTAAATGGCTCTGCAGAAATATTTCCCCCACCTAGACTGTGGCACTGTACTTGTGACTGTACTTAGCTGCTACTTACGTACCAGTGCCTGGTGTTGTCAGACTTTAGACTTACTGCCAATCTACCTTCTGACAAAAACTCATCATTTTAATTTGCATTTCTGAGATTACTGATGAACTTGTACATCATATGTTTATTGGCTTTTCATTGTTTTTGTGAATGATTTCATTTTTAATCATCTTTTTATATATTAATTTTTAAGAATACTTTGTGTATTTTGTACAGTAATTCTTTGTCTATTATATTTATTGTGAACATTTTCTCTAAGTCTGTCCCTTGACCTTTACCTATGAAGTGCCTCTGGCCTTATTGGAGTTTTATATTTTTCCACAGACCAATCTTTTGAACTTTTCTGTGTTCTTTTTTCTTTTTGAATTTTAACATTCTTCCCTAACTTTAAAGATAAAGATCTTTAAAAATTTTTGCTTAATTAATATTAGTATCATTAAAGATATTTAAGCCTCGAGTCAATATGGAAATTGTTATTGTAGATAATATGTGGAGGTTATCTACCTTTTAACACACAAAGAACCAATTCTTTATTAATGTTTTTCTTAATGGATTATAATGCCACATCTATCTAGTATATTACTATGTCTGCGTACATCAGTTGCTGGACATTCTAATTCATTCCATTAGTCCTTAATTCATTCTTCTTTAGGTTCATCATGTTCTTTCTTACGCTTTTTCAGTCTTATTTCATGAAACCTGGCATCCTTAACTTGTACTTGATTTTTCAGAGATAACTCAAGTAGTATTAGCCAATGCTGGAACAGTCTTTGTGGGTTTTTGGTACACATCAGTTATCCCATTAAAGAAGTTTCTTCCTACACCCTAAGTTTTGAATGTCCATTATACCTAGTGGTTTTTCTACATGACTTAAGGATAGATTTGATTACTAATTTGATTTTTTAGATGGCTTATAGTTTGTTTCCCATGTTTTCTGAACTTCTTGGTTCAATTTTGGACACATTTAAAAAATTTTTTATTGGGGCACCTAGGTGGCTAATTCGGTTGAGCATCCGGCTTTGGCTCAGGTCATGATCTCACGATTTGTGGGTTTGAGCCCTGCGTCGGGCTCTGTGCTGACAGCTCAGAACCTGGAGCTTGTTTTGGATTCCGTGTCTTCCTCTCTCTCTGACCCTCCCCTGCTCACTCTCTCTCTCTCTCTCAAAAATAAATAAAACGTTAAAAATTTTTAAAAAAATAAAATAATTTTTATTTATTTATTTTGAGAGTGAGAGAGAGTGTGAACAGGGGCGGGGCAGAGAGAGAGGGAGAGAGAATCCTAAGCAGGCTCCATGCTGTCATGCGGAGCTCTAGTGTGAGATCATGACCTGAGCCAAAATCAAGTATTGGACACTTAACTGACACCACCTAGGCATCCCTTAATTAGTTTATTTTTATCATTCTTTTTATTATTATTATTAATATTTTAAATGTTTATTTATTTAGTTTTGAAAGAGAGACAGAGACAGTACAAGAGGGGGACGTGGGGGAGACACAGAATACGAAGCAGGCTCCAGGCTCTGAGCTGTCAGCACAGAGCCCGATATGGGGCTCACGAGCTGTGAATATCTCACAAGCCATGAGATCATAACATGAGCTGAAGTCTGATCCTTAACCAACTGAGCTACCCAGGTGTCCCTATTTTTTATCATTCTGAGAGTTCTTTATTTTTTTTAAACTTTTTAAAAAATGTTTTATTTATTTCTTAGAGAGAGAGAGACAGCGTGAACAGGGGAGGGTCAGAGAGAGAGGGAGACACAGAATCTGAAACAGTCTCCAGGGTCTGAGCTAGCTATCAGCACAGAGCCCGACGCGGGTCTTGAACCCAGGAACCATGAAACCATGACCTGAGCCAAAGTCAGACGCTTAACTGACTGAGCCACCCAGGCGCTCCAATTTTGAGAGTTCTTTATATATACTGAATATAGACTACTGTCAGATACATAATATATAAATATTTTCTTCCATTCTTTGGATTGTTTTTTCACCTTCTTGGTAATGTGTTTTGAAGCATAAAAATGATCATTTTGTTGATGTCCATTTTATCTTTCCTTTAGTTGCTCATGCTTTTTCATATCTATGAAACCATTGCCTAATCCAAAATCTTAAAGATTTAAACCTGTGTTTTGTTCAAAGTAACAATTGTTGTCTTAAAGTCTCTTTTACTTGATATTAATATAGCCTTTCCAGCTATCTTTTGGTGACCATGTCAAGCAGAAAGCCAGGCACAAGTTGCCAATGCAGAGGGAAGAACAACCATGTTGGAGAAAGCAAACATTATCACTATGCCAGTGTACAGGAATAGAAGTTTAAATACTTCTGCCACTGCATCTTGGTTTCAGAGTTACCAAAAAGACACAACAGAGTCAAGTAATGGATGGAACAATGTTTTTACACACTTAAGAAATAAAGCAAGATCAGTTCTGATAATTTGCCATTGGAACCCCAAGGGTAGTGGGTACCCCCAGCAGCTGATACAGAACAGTTGGCCTATACACACACCTCTTATGCCACAGCAGGAGTCCAACTCCACTACTGTGGAGTTCAGAATACTGAAAGCTAAGGTGCCAGAGAGGCATTTAGTATATGCTTAATCAGAAAAAAGGAACACTTAAATAAAAGATATTCTGACAAAGTGAATGGCTTATATAGGCTGTGTGGTCTCTTTATCTCTTGTTAAGGAAGGTTCTGGGCCCAAGGCTCATTCTTATGTAACTGAGTAGGGGTTGAAAGACTGCACATGTGAGACTGTCTTTCTCATCATGGTGTATCTTTGTCCATCCTTCTTTTTCCTGTTTACATCCTTGTATCTCAAGTGAGTCTGTTTCAGACACTGTTTACTAGGATCATGTTTTTTTTTTAAATCCAGTATGATATCCACCACCTATGCCTTTTAATTAGAGTGTTTAAACAATTTACATTTAGTGTAATCCTGATAGAGTAGGTCTGTTGTTTTCTGTTTTTTTTTTAACTTTTAATGTTTTTTATTTATTTCTGAGAGAGGGAGAGAGACAACGTGAGTAGGGGAGGATCAGAGAGAGAGGGAGACACAGAATCTGAAACAGGCTCCAGGCTCTGAGCTAGCTGTCAGCACAGAGCCCAGTGTGGGGCTCGAACCCACAAACTGTGAGATCATGACCTGAGCCGAAGTCGGACACCCAACCTACTGAGCCACCCAGGTGCCCCAGGTCTGTTGTTTTCTTATTTGTGTTCTAGAGCTTTTTTTGTTCCTCTATTCCTCCATCGCTGCCTTCTTTTCTGTTCAATAGATATCTTTTAGTGTACCATTTTAATTCCTTTGTCATTTCTTTTGCTGTATTTGGTTATTTTCTTGATAGTTGCCCTGGGATTTACAATTAACATCTTAATTTTTAATAGTCAAGTTTGGATTGGCTTGCATGGAAGTGCCATAGCTGGATGGGAGCCCCTGAATGGGTGCATTGTGGTCAGTGTACCCACTACTATGCCATTGTTGCTACTGCGTGTGGTGGTGGTGTGCTCAAGCAACCAGAACCGGAGCATGGAGGTGCACAACATTATCAGCAAATGGAGATTCAGTGTCTGATCCTTTGGAACAGGAACTCATTTGAAGCTCCCAGGGCCAGTACCTGACAAGCCAAAAGTTTACAATTTCAAAACTACATATGATCAGATGGACAGCGATCTCCTTAGGAAGGACAGAGAACTCTTATGTGCAGAATGGTATTTTACACGTGTTGGATAGAAGTAAGAAGATCAAGCCCTGGCCAGAAAGGTTCCAGAAATGCAGAGACCTATTTGATCTGATTCTCACCTGTGAAGAGAGTGTATGATCAGGTGGTAGAAGATCTGAATTCCAAACAGCAAGATACCTGACAGCCGGTGCGTGTGATCAACATGGACATCCAGGACAACCGTGAAGATGCCACCCTGGGCACATTCCTTATCTGTAAGTTGTGCCGTTGCATTCAGCACACAGAGGATATAGAGAAGGAGATTGATGAGTTGCTGCAGGAGTTTGATGAGAAGAGTGGCAGAGTCTTACTGCACACGGTCTGCTTCTACTGACCAGTCTGTCCACCCTCCTGAAGACATCTTATTGAGCTCCCTTTTGTTAATACATTTTCCTTCCTGATATGTGGTTTTACTTGTATGTAGTCTGCTGGCGGTGGGTAGTAATACCCAATAAACTGTACATGTGAAATGAGAAGAAACACATAAATGCCAGATTAAAAATAGTAGGAGTTTTTTCTATCCCACTTTTACTTGTGAGTGGAGTATTGCCTATCAATTTTTTTCTTTAACCAAAAAAGTAAACAATAGTTTATAGTACATTTCATCTATTAAAACAAAAACAATCAAGTTTGGATTAATATCAACTTGATTTCAGTAGTATATAAACACTTTATTCCTATATAGCTCTATTCATCCCTTTAGCCCTCCTTTGTGCTTTTATTGTTCTGCATATTATTTCTTCATGAATTGTGTACATCAACACAGATTTACATTTTTTCTTTACAAAGTGTCTTTTAAATTAGGTAGGAGAAACAAAGAATTACCGAATACATTCATTTATCCTGTCTTTTATGCACATAGTATTACCTTTACCAGTGCTGTTTGTTTCTTCATGTGGATTTGTGATGCTGTCTTAGTGTCCTTTCATTTCAGCCTGAAGAACTCGCTTTAGTATTTTTTGTGAGGGAGAGGTGGTGACAATGAATCCTCTCAGTTTTTGTTTCTCTGGGGATGTTTTAATTTCTCCTTCATTTTTTCAAGGAATGTTTGGGTTGACAGTCTTTTTCTTTCTACTGCCTTCTTGCCTCTGTGGTTTCTGAGGCAAAACTAGCTCCTAATCTTATTGAAGATCCATTGTACACAAAAAGTCGTTCTGGTCTTGCTGCTTTCAAGATTCTGTCTCTCACCTTTAAACAGTTTATGCTATGTGTAGTTAATTTTTCTTGAGTTTTATTCGTAGTTTGTTTTGCTTTGTGGATGGGCAGATGCATATCTTCCATCAAATTTGGGAAGATGTTGGCCATTATTTCTTCAGCTGTCGTTTCTGCCCTTTCCTCTTTTCTTTTTCTGGGTCTCCCGTTATGCACATTTTTTTTTCAATTAACCATTTTTTTAATTGTTTATATTTTAGTTAGTTAATATACAGTGCAGTATTGGCTTCAGAAGTAGAATTCAGTGATTCATCACTTATGTAACAACAGCCAGTGCTCATCACAACAAGTGCTTTTCTTAATACCCATCACCCATCTAGCCCATCTCTCACCCATCTCTTTTCATCAACCCTAAGTTTGGTCTCTGTTGTTAAGAGTCTCCTGTGGTTTGTTTCCCTTTCTTCTCTTTTTCTCTCTCTTCCCATATATTCATCTGTTTTGTTTCTTAAATTCCACATATAAGTGAAATTATATGGTATTTGTTTTTCTCTATTCAACTTATTTTGCTTAGCATAATGCATTCCAGCTTCATCCGTGTTGTTGCAAATGTAAAATTTTGTCTCTTTTTTGATGGCTAAGTAATATTCCATTGTATGTACACACCACCTCTTCTTTATCCATTCATTAGTCAGTGAGCTGATGAGCTCTCTCCATAGCTTGGCTATTGTTGATAATGCTGCTATAAACATTGGGGTGCATGTACCCCTTCAAATCTGTATTTTTGTATCCTTTGGGTAAATATCTAATAGTGCAGTTGCTGGATCATAGGGTAGTTCTATTTTTAATTTTTTGAGGAACGCACTATGCATACGTTTGCACACTTGATGTCCCACAGGTCACTGAGGCTCTGTTCAACATTTTTCATTGTTCTCTTTCTGTTCTTCACACTGGATAAATTCAGTTGACCTGTCTATCTTCAGTGAAGTTTATTATTTCTTCTGCCACTTCAAATCTGATGTTGTGCCCTTCTAATGAAATTCAAATTTCCAGTTATTGTATTTTTCAACTCCAGAATATCTTTTTGTTTTTTTAAATAATTTTTATTTCTTTATCAATATTGTCTACATAGTAAGATGTTTTTCTATTACTTTCCTTTAGCTTTTTAGATGTGGTTACCTTTAGTTGTTTGAGCATATTTAAGATAGTTGATTTAAAGTCTTTTGTCTGGCAAGTCTAATATCTACACTTCCTTAGGGACAATTTGTATCAATTGCTTTTTTCCTTTATTATAGAGTCAGATACAATTCCTTTTTTAAAAATTTTTTTTAACGTTTTATTTCTGAGAGAGAGAGAGAGAGAGAGAGAATATGAAGCAGCTTCCAGGCTCTGAGCTAGCTGTCAGCACAGAGCCCGACGTGGGGCTTGAACCCACCA
The DNA here is from genome assembly GCF_003009895.1 of Hyaena hyaena. Classification (NCBI taxonomy): domain Eukaryota; kingdom Metazoa; phylum Chordata; class Mammalia; order Carnivora; family Hyaenidae; genus Hyaena; species Hyaena hyaena. The sequence goes on from NW_024081264.1 coordinate 283,285, forward strand.
AGCGTGAGATCATGACCTGAGCTGAAGTCGGATGCTTAACTGACTGAGCCACCCAGGCACCCCAAGTCAGATGCAATTCCTTGTATTCTTTATAATGTGTGGCCACTGAAATCTCTGCTCAGTAGGTTAGTCAGCCAATGACTGACCAGATTTCCTCAAACGCTTGGAGTTAATAAGTCTCCTGGTCTGTGCCCAGGTGCTCTCTGTGCATTGGTGGCACACACCTTCAACACTCAGACGTGCTCTTAACAACTCTGCCTTAGTCTTTACTTTCTGCATGTACAAAGCTTCTCAGGTCAGCTGAGAATAAAAGTTTAGGGCTTTCTTAAGTCTTTCCTGAGCATGTGTATGTCCCTGGGCATGCATGTGGCTTTCTAGATTCCCAGGAATACACTGAAGCTTTCAAAGTTCTTATGAGCATTACTTGATTTTCCTTTTCTGGCTTTTAAATTGGCCTCTTGTGGTGTTATGCTGAGTGAAATAAGTCAGGCAGAGAAGGACAAATACCATATGTTTGCACGTATAGGAGGATTAGGAGGAACTTAACGGAGGACCATGGGGGAGAAGAAGGGGGGAAATAGTGGGGGAGAGGGAGAGAGGCAAACCATGAGAGACTCTTGAATGATGAGAACAAACTGAGGACTGATGGGGGGGAGGGGGGAGATGGACATGGAGGGGGGCACTTGTGGGGATGAGCACTGGGTGTTATATGGAAACCAACTTGACAATAAACAATTTGTAAAAAAAAAAAAAAAAAAGAAAAAAGAGATGGTAAAAGATAAAAATAAACATTTTTTGTTTAAAAAAATAATAAATTGGCCTCTTTCTTGCTCCGTTATTCACCACTTCAGGTGGCTGTGAAGTTAATAACTTTCCTCTAATTCTTTTCCAAGCATGTCCCCTGGGGAAATGGCTGTTTGCACTGTGGAATGTCTGAGTTAGCTTAAAGATAGTAGTGTCTTCCAAGGTGCCATCAGAAGGTAAATAAGGACAGTTCTCTGGGGATGAGGCTTTGAAAGAGCTCCATCCCTGTTCTGCTCTCTCTGGTGGCTGCCTGGTTGCTGCTTTTATAAATTTTTTTTTTTTAATGTTTTATTTATTTCTAGGAGAGAGAGAGACAGCGTGAGCAGGGGAGGGTCAGAGAGAGAGGGAGTCACAGACTGAAACAAGCTCCAGGCTCCGAGCTGGCAGTCAGCACAGAGCCCGACGCGGGGCTCGAACCCACGAACCGCGAGATCATGACCTAAGCGAAAGTCGGACGCTCAACCGACTAAGCCACCCAGGCGCCCCTGGTTGCTGCTTTTCAATGTGATTACAAGCTGTTTGTTTTCAAGATTTCTGTGGAGCTGGATGGTAAAGGGTGGAAATGGAGCAAGTTAAAATCCCACAGAACTCACTTCAGCAGTGTTGCATGAGATCAGCAGTGTTTATTGAATGAATGCTCCCTGGATTTATGCCAGACTTTGTTAGTTTCAAACATTTTAAAAAGTTTATTCTTATAATTTTTCCTAGTTTTCTTTTTAATTTTATGGAAGAATTTTTGGAAGTCCTGATTCTGCTTCTTATTTCTTTTGCTTCTCATTGTGTATAGCTGCATGGTTTCCACTGTATGCATGCATTCCACTGTATGCATGGTTTCCACTGTATGTTATTTTTTTTATTAAAAAATTATTTATTTATTTTGACTGAGTGTGAGAGAGAGAGAGCGTACACCAGCAGGGAGAGGCAGAGAGAGTCTAAGAGAGAGAATCCCAAGCACTTTCTGTGCTGCTAACATAGAGCCTGACATGGGGCTTGACCCCACAAACTGTGAGATTGTGACCTGAGTCAAAATCAAGAGTTGGATGCCCAACAAACTGAGTCACCCAGATGCTCCTTTCATTGATTATTTAAACAGTTCTCTGTTGAAGGATATGTATTTATAGTTTTTTGCTGATACTAACAATGTTTCATTGAATAACCTTATGTAAATGTAATTTCATATGTGTGAATCTTAAGGAAAAATTCTCTAGAATTAGAATAACTGGGTCATAGGTTGAAACTAGGCCATCTCTTAATTTTCATAGATACTACAAAATTGTCCTGAACAGTGGTTGCATCATTTTGCACTTTTGCTGGAAATTAATTTGTATTCCTTAGTTGTTTAACTGTTAATTGAGCTTTGTTTTTAGCAAGGCAATATTTTATGTGTTCAGGATACTGTCAGTGGTGTGCCGGTAAATGTTTAACAACTAGTTCTCTTAGGAGAATCCCACCCCCTGGTTTGTAGTGTTTTCTGATTTCTGTAGTCATTTATAGTGACACGGGGTTGGGGAGAGAAATACACATCAACCCTTTTAAGTACTTTTTAAAAATTTATTTTGAGAGAGAGAGAGAGAGCGAGAGAGAGCGCACAAGCAGTGGGGGAAGGGTTAATAATACACCAATATTTATTTCTTAATTTTGGTAAATATAATAATGTTAATTAAGATCTTAACATTGGGAAAAACTGGGTGAAGGGTATTCAAGGACTCTACTATATTTATAACTTTTTGTGGAGTCTAAAATTATTTAAAAATAAAAGCTAAGAACTGCAAAGAAATCTTTAACTTAGTAGATCTGTTATTGGATTGGTAGTATAATTCTAAAACTACTTTGTATCAATTGAATGGGTAAATATATTGAAGTGCTTAGGAATCAGGGTTCTATTAGAAGGGAATTACAGATATGGAATGGGAAAATTGTTGTTGGATATGAATTGAAGGAATCAGTATCCACTCATGATATTTTAAAAAATGAGTATTTTTTTTGCTCTGGCTTCTGAAAGGGCCTAGAAGCACTAAGCCATCTGTTGTACACTGAATAGCCAAATCTTAGTTTCCAAATACTCTTTTCCACTGAAAGAAATCTAGGTCTGTGACATGTAAGGTATAAATTAATTCTGGAATATAATTTTATGCTAGAAACAAGATGTATTGAAAGGTTTGATAAAAGGACACTGAAACCCATCATTGACCAAATTAGAGCAGCTTGGCACCAAAAAGAGTGACCAGTTATTATTACACACTGACCAAAAAAAATGTCCATGAGTTTCTAGTGATACAGAAGAGAGAAAAAGAAGAAAGGGAAAGCTCTTCTTTACTTAAAAAAAAAAAAAAAAAGCCAATTAGCAAATATGGAAGGAATAAGAGTAAGAAAATAACCATTTTGTAAACCCTAGGGTAATAATTAATTTGGCAGGAATCATCCATTGATACTAAAACCACTGATTGAAAGGTTGAAGATGAACAGGATGATTGTATGGTCTCAAAATATTGATCACTCCCCATGGACTACTTATCAATTACTTGGAAAATATGCCTTGCAAAGGAGAGAACTGGTGGCCAGCACTTTAACCAAACAATCATACTAAGTTTCACCAAGAGAAGGGCAATGGGATATTCAGTTCTCCTATATGTTGCAATAAGAGGAATGTGATAGCATCCCTTGTGTTTTTGTGCACAAGACAAGAAATTCTGCATTTAATCATAAGGAGACAATCAGACAAATCCAGTGTATGGGAAATTCTACAAGACAACTGGCCTGGATTCTTTAAAACTATCAAAGTAAACAAAAATGGTAGAGAGGCTTCTTCTAGGTTAGAGAATTTGGAAGAAGCATAGGAACCAAATGGAATGTGTGAGGATTGAATTCTGGATTGAGGAACTATTTTGAAGCACTTGAGAAATTTAAATAAGGGTTGTGTTTTAGACAATTTAATTGAGTTAACTTTAGTTTCTTCAGGTGTGAAGGTGGTGTATGATAACATGACCTTATTGTTAGGAAATATATGCTGAAATATGGAAGAGTGAACTCTCATGATAGCTGCAACTTTCAAGTGATTCAGCAAAAGATACAATCATATATAGGAAGAGGTAAAGCAAGTATTACAAAAAGGATTTAGGTGATGATAATTCCAATGTTCATTTTATGTTCTTTCAACTTGTTTTCAGGTTTGAAAATCCAAATTAGAAAGTTAGAAATAAAAACCAATATCATGGCATTCGTGTATGATCTAGAACTTGGTGTCTAATACCCCCCCCACCCCCCCCCACTGAAAGGAACCAGGCCTCGCTCCTTGGAGAAATGGCTGATTCCAGGGCTGAGCAGGGTGTATATGAGATGAGCGTGGAACATCATTTTATTCCAGAAAGTAGAGAAGCACTCAAAGAAATCACGTTAGCATGCCAGCTTGAAGGGGCTTCTACTGGCCAAATCTGGGACAACATGAAGGCCAAAATAACTAAGTACAGTAATGAATTATAAACCATTGGAAGAAAATAGAAATTCATGAGACTATACTTAAATAAATGGGACTAAAGAGAGCCTTCTTGCTTATGGTAGAATGCTAAGAGCTACCTGGTAAATGTGGAAGAAGTGCAGGAGTTTGAAAAGCAGCATTTTCTATCTGTCACAGTAGAGATCACATCAGGCAAGAATCTCAACTGATGCTAAACGTAGGGGACAGTCTAACGAGGATCAAGGGGTTTGCATGGTCTTAAAATCTCCCCACAGACTGCTTATTTGTTCTCAGGGAGATAAAGAGGCAGCAATTACACAGTGGAGAGATCAGACAGCCCACTGCCTGGATGATGAGAATTAATTAGCATTTCCACTGAGGGAAAAATGACAGTATATGCCATGGATGGGATACCTGTGAAGGAAATATCACCTGTGGATCCAGATCCCAGTCTAGATCACATAACCTAAATCTAACCACAAGGAAACATCAGACAAACCAAACGTGAACATTCTAATTTTTTCAAAAAGAGTGGAGAACCATATTTTTCAAAGATGCCAGTGTCCAAAGATAGAAGATATGGAAATGTTCCAGATTAAAGGAGGCTAAAAGAGACATGACAATAAAATGCATGGACACTAGATTGGATCTGTACTGGAAGAGAGAACATAAAAGAAGTTATTGGTTCAACTAGCAAAACTGGCATAAGGAAGGTTACTTAGATAAAAGTGCCTTGCTAATGTTAAATGTACTGAATTTGATAACTACCATGATTGTATACACACCTTGGATTATTTAGGAGTAAAAAGCCATGGTGTGAATAACTTCACCTTCAAACACTATGGAAAAAAATTGTGTGTGCGTATTTGCTTATTTTTGTGTTTGTATGTACACAAGAAAAGAGAATGCAGATGATAAATGATAAATGGCATCACGTGTTAACAATAAGTTAGTCTGGGCCTATGGGTTTTCTCTGTGCATATTTCATTTGCATCCTTTTTTAAGTTTGATGTTTTCCCATTTAAAAAAATAACATCATCAAGTCTGATTTTATATATTTTCTAAGATGATTCAAATGTGCTGCCAGAGTTGAGAACCACCTTTGCCAGAAATCTGAAATCCAGATTTATGTGAATCATCCAGGGCTTATTCACATGTCTTGACTGGTTCACGTTTTCTGGAATGGGAGTTTCCAGAATAGAAGGTAGGCATCCCAGGAAGTGTGCAAAAGTATCCTATCAGGGTCTCTGAAAAATGTTACAATTTGCATTTTATTTTTATCTAAAATTAAGAAAGTAATTAAGAAATAATGCTTTGATTGTCAGTATATGTACTTATATACGTAAGTACAAATAGCATCAGTTCAAATGATGGAGTGGTGATCAAAGGGTATCTGGAAACCATTGATTTATAGAATCTGGTCCAAAATTATTCCATATCTGGCCCCTGAATACCTGTTTAGTATCTTATCTTATGATATCTGCTCAGCCTGTTCATATAACACACTCTGCTATTTGCTTTCCCCTATACCTAACTTATAAAACACTTCCATGCATTTTACTATGTGGAGGCTAATGTATATTTTTGCAAAGATTTTTGGACTCATAACATCCACCTAATAATATGGAATAGAACTAACTTTTCCCTCTTTCTGTGTACATGCCTATATGCCTTGTGAATGTTTCTAATCTAGCTCCTTTAATACCTTATTGTAAAGGTGTTTGTATATCTACTTTTACTACCAGAATGTTATCGGGAACAGGAACAATGTTAATGCATCTTGATTTTTCACAACAGCAAGAGTGTTTCCACATATAGAGGCCTTTTCTCTCCCCCAGCAATTAGAATGGTGACAAGATATTTCTAGTATAATATCTATTTCTCCCATAAAAATGAAAACAGGGTACATCATATGCATCAAATAGAAATTTTTTGTAAGCTCTATCAATGCATGCAGTGAGATCTGTTTCTCAAACATTTTGCACCATTCCCCAGTTGTTCATTCAGATTAAACAGAATGTGCTGTTTTTACAGGGATTAGTATCATCCAAGGATGTGTCAGTCAGTTTCACCCAGGTGGAGTGGCAGTGGCTGGACTCAGCTCAGAAGATCTTGTATAGGGATGTGATCCTGGAGACCAGCAAACTGGTTTCAGTGCTAAGTAGAGTTTCCCTGTAACTTCCTAGAGCATGAATTTCCATTCTGAGTTGATGAAACATGTCAAACCTCTAAAGACTTGAGTTGTTTTTACTTTTTTTTTTTCTAAGTGAGAGAGAGCACATGCAAGGGAAAGGAGCAGAGGGAGAGAGAGACACAGAAACAGAAGGAGAGAGAATCCTAAGCAGGCTCCATGCTTAGCACATAACCGGATGCAGGGCTCGATCCCACGATGCTGGGATCATGACCTGAGCAAAATCAAGAGTTGGACACTCAACCGACTGAGCCACCCAGGCACCCCTTTTATTTTTATTGTTTTATTGTGTGTGTGTGTATATATATGTGTGTGTGTGTGTGTGTGTATTTTTTTAAATTTGAGTATAGTTGACATGAGTTGAATTGTTTTTATTGTTTAAGGGTTTGGTTAAAAAAGTTCTTAATTGCTTTGGAGCTTCAGAAAGGATGTCAGTGTCTTCACCTCTAGTGAGAGGTACTGATCTGCTGAGGTTGAAATAAGCAATGTCATCGTACATGATAGTCCTTAGGTGTCATGAAGCACGAGGTGTGTAGATGTGAGCCTTGTGTCATTTCTCATTGACAGGGTGTCTTACAACCAAACCAGATGTGATCTCCCAGTTGGAGCAAGGAGAAGAACCATGGACAATAGAGGTGGCATTCTCAACCAGAGTCTTCCAGGTGAGTTATTGTATACCCAAGAGATGGAAATTAGATCTTAAAGTGGCCAGTTGGTTGCTTGGCACTTGCATTATTTTCCTAGGGCCATTGAAATGGAATACCACAAGCTGGGGTGCTTAAACAACGGAAATGTATTGTCTCACTTCTGGAGGCTAGAAGTACAAAATCAGGATGTCAGCAGAGCCATACTTTCTCCACAGCCTCTAGGGGAAAATCCTTCCTACTTTTCTTAACTTCTGGTGGTTGCTGGCAATCCTTGTCATCTGTTGACTTATAGCTGACTCTAATCCCTGCTTCTGTCATCACCTAACCTTCCTTCTTTGTGTTCTCCTCTAATTTAGGGCTGATCCTAATCTAGTATGACCTCATCTTAACTAATTACATCTACCAAGATCCTAGTTCCATATAAGGCCACATTCTGAGGTTCTGGGTGGACATGAACTTGGCAACATTATTCAGACCACAGTGAGATCTCTGAAATGTTTTTGGAAATCTCTTTTTAAAGACCTCATACCTTTGCAAATATTCAAGGATATTTGACCACCATTCCTATGATATTTAAATTAACATTTTGTAATACTACCCTCCCCTTAGAATGTGTTCATTCTCTACTTGATGTTTATGACACACTTTGCACTCTGACATTACCCAACTCTAATTTCTAGTTATTGTATCTTCAATATTTATTTCTTCATTATTCTTCAATTGCCCAATTTCCCCCCATGTTTATATACTCCTTTTGATTTTCATCACTTTTGGGTGTCTTCTTTTTAAAAATTTTTACACTGGGTGTTATATGGAAACCAACTTGACAATAAACTATTTGTAAAAAATAAATAAATAAAGTGCTTGATAACATTTGGAAAAAAAATGCTACATTACATAGAAGAAAATAAGGTAAAGCTATATAAACTGACAGAGGTCTAAGATGTAATTTTAATGAAAAAAGGATATGTAAAATATAATATGTGTAAAAGGGAGAAGTATTACCTCACACAAAATAAAATTGCATATTTCTAAAAAAAAAAGTTTATTTTTGAGAGAGACAGACAGAGCATGAGCAGTAGAGGGGCAGAGAAAGAAGGAGACACAGAATCCAAAATGGGCTCCAGGCTCTGAGCTGTCAGCACAGAGCCCAGCACGGGTCTCAAACCCACGAACCACGAGACTATGACCTGAGCTGAAGCTGGATGCTTAACCAACTGAACCACCCAGGTGCCCCAGTTTTGGATCTCTTCTTTAGGAATAATTAAATGTCTGTGATTTATAAACATCTGTGCTCCATCATGTTACTCTACTCCTTTCTTCTATCCCTTCATAGTGAAATGCCTCGTGTTTTTCTGTGTTCAGACTCACTATCCATTTTCTCCTTTGCCCCCATTGCTAAGATTTCATAGCCATTAGTTTTGTGGTCCAAATTGACAATTGCCTTCTGTAACTTTGTGCTTTATTTGGTAGTGCTCAATATCCTCTGTAAAATACACCTAAACTTGGTTTTGGTAAGTAGAACTAATTTGGTCACACCCACCTTCTCTGAATATTGATTCTTCTGCTGTTTGTCTAGTTTACCACCCAGCACCAGTGCTCATCACATCACTGGCATACAGGAAATATTAAATCAATAAATCTTGATTTATGCAATCATTCCATTCAATCTAAGATTTCTTTAAAGGCCCTGTTTTACGGGCACCCTCCTACACTGTTGGTGGGAATGTAAACTGGTACAGCCCCTCTGGAAAACAGTGTGGAGGTTCCTCAGGAAACTAACAATAGAACTCCCTTATGACCCAGCAATAGCACTGCTAGGAATTTACCCAAGGGATACAGAAATGCTGAGGCATAGGAGCACATGTACCCCAATGTTCATAGCAGCACTCTCCACAATAGCTAAAACATGGAAAGAGCCTAAGTGTCCATCAACAGATGAATGGATCAAGAAGATGTGGTTTATCTATACCATGGAATACTACATGGCAATGAGAAACAATGAAATCTGGCCATGTGTAGCAACATGGATGGACCTTGAGGGTGTTATGCTGAGCGAAATAAGTCAGGCAGAGAAGGACAAATATCATATGTTTGCACGTATAGGAGGATTAGGAGGAACTTGACGGAGGAACGAGGGGGAGAAGAAGGGCGGAAATGGTGGGGGAAAGGGAGAGAGGCAAACCATGAGAGACTCTTGAATGCTGACAAAAACTGAGGACTGATGGGTGTGGGGGGGAGTGGGGGATGGGCATGGAGGAGGGCACTTTGGGAATGAGCACTGAGTGTTATGTAGAAACTAATTTGACAATAAACTATTTGTAAAAAAAAAAAAAAAAAAAAAAATAAAGGCCCTGTTTTATACCTTTTTCTCTTCTTAGATGTTTTGGATCTATCAATCAGTTTTTAAGGCATAGCTGCCTTTATGTTCATGGCTCCAAAATTGGTGGCAAAATTACAGTCGTCACAGTCAGCATTTGCATTACAGCCTGTGATATGCAAGGCACTGTTCTGAGAAGTTCACATATATTAATTCATCTACTTCTCACAGCAGTCCTCTGGTACATATACTATTATTATTTCTGTGGATAAATGAGCTGAAGTTGTGAGAGATTAAATAACATGCCCAAGGTCCTCCAGTAAATAAGTGGTGCCCCTGGATTTCATACCCGAGTTATCTGGTTCCAGAGACCGTGCTTATTAAAACTGTTCTGTGCTGCCAGTTGTCTCTAGTACATTTTGCTTCTGCCTCCCAGAGCAGCATTCGGCCTGTCGGAAGGTCACTTCCGGTAAGAAGTTCCACTTGCTTCATTCTCAGAATGTTAGAAACTAAAGTCATTAGCTTTCCAATTTAAAATGTCTATTCACTTTCCAAAGTCTCCTTTTATTCACTGGACTCTGTTGTTCTCCTATTTTCATGAATTGAGTCATCCTGAAATTGTCATCTCTCCCATCCTCTCATACATTTTTTAATTTTTTTAATTTTATTTATTTATTTATTTATTTATTTTACAAATAGTTTATTGTCAAATTAGTTTCCACATAACACTCAGTGCTCATCCCCATAAGTGTCCTCCTCTATGCCCATCCCCCCCCCCTCCTCTCATACATTTTATCTCAGTATCTTGTTATTATTTTTTTGTGTTTATTTATTTATTTTTGAAAGAGAGAGAGAGAGAGAGAGCACAGGTAGGGGAGGGACACAGAGAGAGAGGGAGACACAGAACCTGAAGCAGGCTCCATGCTCTGAGCTATCAGCACAGAGCCCAATGCAGGGCGTGAACTCATGAGCTGTGAGATCACAACCTGAGCTGAAGTTGGACACTGAACTGACTGAGCCACCCAGGCGCCCCATCTCAGTATCTTATTATTATGCTTTCAGTTCCCCCAATGAACTCATTTATCATGCACTTCGACCAGAACCATATTATCACATAGGTGGAATTTTATTTATATCTGTCCAATTTGATTATCAAAATTGTCTCCTTTATCTTGGTACTAACCTGAGAAGATAAATCTAATACTTACTATATAGTTCTGAAATCTACAACTTTTTCTTAAAATAAGGACTATCATGATAGCCTTATGTTGCCTATCCAAATTTTATTTTTCTCTATTTGCCCAAAACATCCTAAATTCCATCTAATCTGTATTTTTAAATATCCTAAAACATATCTAGACCTTTCATTGAATGGTGTTTTGCCTCTCTAGAAACATTAAACTTCAAGTCCTAACTGTTTTTCAGGAAACTATTCCTTACCACTCTAGGTGTATGACTTTAGACAAGCTACTTAATCTTCATATGCCTTGGTTTCCTCATTTGTAAAATGAGGATAGTAATAGACCTATCTGAAAGGGTTCTGAGGATTAAACAAGTTAAGTGTGAATTAGTATTAAATATTGTTATCATTTATTAGTATCAGATGTTATTGTTTTTCCCTCCTTGTTTTCACTTGCACATAGGTGTTCTGCCAAAACTTATCTATGTTGACTCATGAGTTTCTTTCTCTCAACTTACTTATAATTTCGCTAGATAAGTGCCTCTATTTTTCTCTTCCTCGTATTTATATGTACCAGAACTATATACTCAGTGATTATCTAATTAGTTGGTAGAGGAGCTGGCTGAGGGAAAGAAAAAAAACTATTTTTGCCCTCCTAAAATTAATAGAAATCACAGATGTGTGAACTAAGATATTAGCTTGAGTTAAGAAGTAAGATTATTATAGGAACAAGACTGAAAAAAACCCAGTAAGTTAGAATATTATAAAGAGAAAAAATAGGAATTCGTGATTTGTGTGGATTCAGTATTAATCAGTACTAATGGACTAAAATAACTAAATCAGCATTCAGAATAAAACTATTATTTTGGCCTTGATGCAAGGATCACCACTTGGTCTACGTACTTCTTACTCAGTATTAAAGGTCACATTTGGACAATACTGAAGGTACTTGTATTATATTGCCTGTCTTATCTACTTTTTTGATGCTACAAAAGGTTCTTCCCCATAGATAGATCGATTGATCAATAGATAGAACACCACCAGTTAAGAGGAACTTGCATTTTCTTCTGGGAGACTGCTTTTGAACCAAAAACTTAACCACATTTAAGTACAATTGTAGAGCCGAGTCAGAACCAATGTAATTCATCAGATGTGAATAATTTTCCTTTATTCTTGAAAAAGTCTGGAGAGGCCAGAATATCCAAGACCATCAACTCGGGCAGCTTATAATAATAAAAAACAAAACACCGATTAATGAGAAAAATACGTCATGTGGGAAAGCAGTTAACGTGGGTATGAATCCTATAGGTTCAAGAATAGTTCACTATAAATGTGATTCATATGAGAAAAGTTTGAAATATGTTTCAGAGCTAATGATTGGTAATAGAAACTGGGTACGAAAGGTGACTGATGGTTGTGATATATGTGGAAAGTCACTTTTCGATATTAAGCTTGAAGAAATGTCTACTGAAATTCATGAATATAATCAAAATGGGAAGGATATCAGTCATAATGAATATCTTGTTCAACTTCAGACTTTGGATCAGCTGTGAGTTTAATGGTTCTGGAAAAGACTTTTAAAAGGCAGACTCTGGTATGCAAAAGAGATCTCGTGCTGGGGGGAAAAATACCTTTGAATGTAGTGAATATGGAAGCACTTTTATCCAAAAGGCAACTGTCAATGTGTATGAGAATACTCCTTTGGAAAATCAGCCCCATGAAAGCAACAAATGCAGGCAATCATGCACAGTGTCAAAAATTGTAAAACAGACAACACATGCAGGAGAGATGCTCTTTGAGTATGCTTCATGTGTGAAGGCCTTTGGTTCCTTACCAACCATTATTGTAGATCCAAGAAGTCAATCAGAGGAGACATCCCATCAGTATCTTCAAAATATGAATGCTGTAATCCAGACATCACAACCCACTGAACATCAGAGAGTTCATGCAGGATAGGCACCCAGTGAATATAATGAATATGAACAAGTATTTAGGATTTCAAACTTTAAAAATAAAAGAAACTACACCCATATTCAGAGAATTCCCATAGGAGAGAAATCCTAGAATGTAATCAATGTGGCAAAATCTTCAACAAAAAAGCAAACTTTGGGGTACCTGGGTGGCTCAGTTGGTGAAGTGTCTGACTTCAGTTCAGGTCATGATCTCATGGTCTGTGAGTTCAAGCCCTGTGTCGGGCTCTGGGCTGACAGCTCAGAGCCTGGAGCCTGCTTTGGATTCTGTGTCTTTGTCTCTCTGCCCCTCCCCTGCTCACTCTGTCTCACATTCTTGTCTCTGTCTCTCAAAAATAAGTAAACATTTTAAAAAATTTAAAAAAGGGGGCACCTGGGTGGCTCAGTTGAGCATCTGACTTCAGCTCAGGTGATGATTCACAGTCTGTGAGTTCAAGCCCCACATCGGGCTCTGTGCTGGCAGCTCAGAGTCTAGAGCCTGCTTTGGATTCTGTGTCTCCCAGTTTCTCTGCTCTCCCCCCCCCCAACCCCCCGTCACACTCTGTCTCTCTCTCAAAAATAAATAAACATTAAAAAAATTATTTTGGTTTAAAAAAGAATGTGGCAAAGCCTTTTGCAAGAATGTACAACACACTAGGCATCAGAAAGTGCACACAGAAGTGAAACCCTATGAATGTGTTGCATGTGGGAAAACCTTCTATATAAAATCAAAACTTACTGTGCATCAGAGAACACATAAAGGGGAGAAATCTTATGCATGTATCAGATGTGACACAACCTTCAGCCGCAAGTCAACACTCACTGAACATCAGAGAAGACACACAGGGGAGAAACCCTATACTTGTACTGAATGTGGGAAAACCTTCTGTGTGAAGTCAAAACTGACTGTACATTGGAGAATACACAGTGGGGAGAAACCTTATCAATGTATCAGTGTAGGAAAACCTTCAGTGGGAACACCTCATAGCACATTGGAGAAAACACACAGGGGAGAAACCCTACGAATGCATAGGATGTGGGAAAACATTCAGCCATATTTCTTCCCTTCTTGAAGATCAGAAAACACACACAGGAGAGAAACCCTATGAGTGTCCTGACTGTGGGAAAACCTGTGGTAACAAATCAAGTCTTAAAGGACATTGCAGAACACACACAAGGCAGAAGCCCTGGGAATGTGATGCATTATCATTCTGCCACAATTTGGTCCATAGTAAATGTCAGAGAATTTGAAAAGGAAAGGAGCACTGAGTATAATGATTGTAAGAAATCTTTCCAGGGGACATCAGATAGCACACATGGAAGAAAAAATCGTTAACTATTTTAAATGTTAAAAATCCATAAGTCAGATTCATTGTATGTCAAAGAACTGGTGAGATGCAACATTGAGCAGCAAAGAATGATAATCGACAAATGTAAAAACAACAACAACAACACAAAAAACCCAAGAATTCTTTATGTAGCCATAACTAACTAATTGTACATCAGATTATTGGTCTATGATTGCAGCTTTGTGGACAGTTTGAATATGTGTTAGTGTTTGACAAGATTTCAAAAAATTGTATATCAGAGAATCCATTTAGAGGAATCTTCACATGGAAAGATATAAAGGAATAATACCACAGTTTTAATATCGGGTATAATGTGAAATATTTTATAGACTATAAGCCAATATTCTGATATATTATGGGTACTCACACATATTCACTAAAGAACAAGAAGCCCTTTAAAATTTGAATAAGTTAGAGGCACCTGGCTGCCTTAGTTGGTTAAACATCTGACTTCGGCTCAGGTCATGATCTCGCATTTCGTGAGTTCAAGCCCCGCATCAGGCTCTGTACTGACAGCTCAGAGCCTGGAGCCTGCTTCGGATTCTGTGTCTCCTTCTCTCTCTCTGCCTCTCCCCTGCTCACACTCTGTTTCTCTCTCTCTCAAACATAAATAAACATTTAAAAATATTGAATAAGTTAAATGACCCAGACAATAGAATTAGACATTTGTAAACAGCCTTTGACATCATGTATGTATATGTTTCAGCACAGGAATGATACATATATTGGATTTGCATATGTAATTCCAGAATAAATGAGTTTGGGATTTATATACTCTTAGCATAATAAGAATTATTCCCACTGAGTGTTCCACATCAGTTTGCCTTATTATCTTTCAACACACTATATATTTATTACATTTGGCAAGTTTAATATATTATACTTAATGCCAATATTATACTTAATATAAAATTAAGTATATATAAAATTAAGTATAATTTTTTTATGAAAAAAAAAATTTTTTTTTCCAGTTAGGCATGGGACTTTGTACCTTGTCTCCTTCACCCTTGGTTACAGCTGCAGGCTATAAAACCACTTAGCTGTAGTCTAGAATTGACTCTCCTGCATGAGAGTGCCCCAACCACTTGTGCTGCCTATCTTATGGTCCCATTTGTTTTGGTGTCCTCCTTGGGGACAGGTGACACAGGCAGCTGACACTACAGTGATCTTGTGTACTCGGTATAAGTCATAAACAATCTTGATATATCTCTGCTTGTGGATTTACTGGACAAATCTGCGGCATGGGCCAGCCCACCCAACAGCTGCAGTAGTCTCTGCTGTTTAGAGACTGCTTGATAGAGCTCTTTCAGACCTGAACTTGGCTCCTGTGTCCTTTTCACACACTCCCTATACTTTTGTTGTCCTTGTTGTTTTATTTTAAAGGAGTTAAAGTGTTGCCATTTGTAAAATTAATTTAATTCAAATATTTGTTGCCTCTCTTTTATTACTGCTTTTAATTATTTGGGAGAGGGTATTTACTCTTCATAATGAAAGCCACTAAAATCCATCTGTCTCACTTCCATTGGTATGGTGGCTGTTTCAAGTTCAGCAGAAAAGACAGAGGCTTATCTCCACCTCTTCAATTAGTATATGAGAAACAAAAATGCACAGCACAGAAGAGACAGGTATTGCATATACCTGAAACTGATCTTGTGTTGAACCTTCTAGACATTTACTTAAAATCTTTTATCAGTTCATTCTCATTTAACAGAATAAATGACTACTGACATTCTATGGAAAGAAACAACAAAATATAAGAGAGGTACATAGGCCAGTTTTCAGGCCCAAGATGAGAATTTGACTCTTTGTTAGAGCTACAATATGTTTATACTGTACATTTTCAAGAACTCTCTGAAAGCAAAGCTCTTTTTTTTCCCTCCAGAATTAAAACATCTTTTTTTTTTTTTTTTTTTTTTGTTCATAAGAAGCTGCATGAACTAGTACTGAATAATGGCTAATGAAAAGTAGAACTTAAGGGTGCCTGGGTGGCTCAGTTGCGTGACCGACTCATTATTGACTTTGGTTCAGGTCATGATCTCATGGTTTGTGGGATCAAACCCCATGTTGGGCTCCGCGCTGACAGTATAGAACCTGCTTGGAATTCTCTTTCTCCCTCTCTCTTTCTCTCTCTCTCTCTCTGCCCTTTCCCTGCTCATGCTCTCACTATCAAAATAAACAAACTTAAAAAAAAAGAAAAGTGGAACTTAAAGTCATGATGAGGAAGATTGTACAAGTATGAGCATTATAGTTTTGGGTGAAAATGAACAGGGTTTTATAGGACTGACAGGTGAGGAAGCCAGTGCTGTTGAATTAGCATTTTAAGTCCTTTAGAATGTGTGTCTTGACTATGTAAAATACCTTGATCATTTTTACCATTTATCTTTTTGGTACAATGAAAAAAATACAGTATCAGTTCCTCATAGTAGTTGTATTTGGGAGATCATTACCACCAAAATGATAATGGTCACTTAAAATATTTTAAAGTGAATCTTCCAATGTTGCAGTGGCATTTTAAAATCTTTGCTTAGTTTGAGCATTTTCGTTTTCTGTCATTTCTTTTAACTAATTGCTATTTCAAACTGTTCCTATCTAGAATATTTACAGATAATTTAGCACAGGAGCAAATTTGAAGCCAGTTTAAAATAAAAAAGGAAGTTCACTAGCCAGAAAGCTATTTATGAAACAGGAAAACCCCATGATAAGTGTTAAGCAGCATCTTGGTACAGATTTCCAACCCAGTAGATACTGCAGGTATTGGTCAAGGTAGCTTTAAGCACAATAGAAAGAGAAGATAGGCTTCTAGTTCATTCATTTACTTCCTACTTCCATAGTTTAAGTGCTGAGAGTGTCCTATAATTTAAGGATTTCTTAGTAAATTAACCTGAGGAGTTTTTTTCTTTGTGCTAGTCTAGAGGAAATATTTGTCTACTGGGAAATATTTTTACCATCTGCATAAAATTTGTTTGCATCCACCTGTAAAGAGATGAACACAGGCTGATAGTCTGTTCCCCAGCCTCCTAACTCAACTAATAGAGTCCTGTTTTGAGCTGCCCATGCTGAATACCTAATAAGATTCCAAAAGGGATATGTACATTTGACATTAGTGAAAAGATTATTTTCACATTTTGTTGGAGAAAACTTCCTACAGTAAAGAAACACAGTGATGCTAATTGCCAGTATACTGTTGCTCTGGTAAATGGATGGAGCTCTCTTTGAGGAAAAGGTTAAGGGACTAGCTATCACAGTTACATTGCTGTGGCATTGAGAACCCCCAAGACAATCCTTCCTTCCCTCCCACCAAAAATTGTCTCAGAACTGGCTCAGGGAGAAAAATTGGGTGAGAGATTGTGATTATTGTTCCATTGCACCCGCTGATACCAGTTCATTCACTCTTGATCTGATTTTGGTTATGTAAGCCAAGTGCTTGGGGACGTCACATTGTGAGCTGTCTTTTCAATTTTATTCATAGTGTCATTTGATGCAGAAAAGTTTTTTTAGTTTGATAACATCAATTTATGCTTTCTTTTGGCTGGTTTTACTTTTGGTGTCATATCTAAGAATGCATTGCCATATCCAAAGCCATGAAAACTCAGCTCTGTTTTCTTCTAAAAGTGTTATGGTTTCATATCATACTTAGTTCATTTTTTCATTTTGAGTTAATTTTATTAAATATTTTGAGGGAAGGGGCTAGCTTCATTCTATTGCCTGTGGAAATGGAGTTGTCTCAACACCATTTGTTGGAATCCCTGAACTTTCCTCATTGAACAGCCTTGGCACCTGTGTAGAAAATCAGTGGTCTGTAGAAGCAGGACTTTATTTCTATTTCATTGGTTTATGTGTCTGTTCTTATGCTAGTCGCACACTGCTTTGATTATTGTAACTTTGTAGTAAATTTTGAAATCAGGAAGTGTGAGTCTCCAACTTTGTTTTTTGTTTCAAGATTGTATTCCAGCCCCTTGGAATTCCACATGAATTTGAGGATAGGCTTCTCCATTTTTTGAAAAACAGCTATTAGAATTTTCTGGTTTTGTTTTTAGTTTATTTATTTATTTTGAGAGAGACAGGGGGAGCAGGGATGGGGCAGGGGGAGAGAGAGAATCCCAAGCAGGCTCCACACTACCAGCATGAGCACCTTGAGACCATGACCTGAACTGAAGTCTGCTGTTAACCCGCTGAGCCCCACCAGGCTGGCTAGTCCAGCTGTGCCCGGGAACATGACTCCTAGTCCTCATGATTTCATTTGAATTAACAAGATGGATGCCAGCTTCAAAATTAAGGTGTCAGCAGAGGGTCTAAGAAGGAATCTGTTCCATGCTTCTTTCCTAGCTTCTGACGGTGTTTGGCAGTCTTTGACACTCACTAGTTTACAGACATCCCCGTCCAATCTGTCTCCATATGCACAAGACATTCTCCCATGCCGTTGTCTCCTCAGTATTTTTGTAAGGACACCAATAATTGGATTAGGGCCCACCCTAATCTGGTATGACCTCATTTTAATTTAATTAATGACATCTGCGATGATCCTATTCAAAAATAGTCACATTCTGAGGCTCCTGATGGACATGAATTTGGAGGCAAGGATATACTATTCTACTTGGTACAATGGACAAAAGTAACCATTTTATATTGTAACCACAAAGTTCACGGTTCCCTAATGGTCCCCAACGCGTCCTTTACAGTTTATTCTCTTAAACAAGATTCCTTCAACAACGTCTCATCACCCTGCATTATTTTGCAACGTCCTGGAGCTCAGAATGAACCAGGCCCACCAAGCCCCAGGGAGAAGCCCTAAGAGCGACCTCTGCCCTTCAGGGTAAACTCTTCAGATGGGGCCTGGGGCCGGGGCTTATGGGAAACGTAGTCATAGGTTTCCTTGCCCAGCACAGCGCAGGTTCCGGGCAAGGGTCTTCTGAGGCTTGTTGTGCGCATGTGTACTTCGGTCTTCAGGCGGCCCTCGCGTTTCCACTCCCAGCGGAGGAAATTCCGGAGCGCTCGAGGCGCCGGCGCTGCTCGAGCGGCTGGTGCGCCCAGGTAGGGTGGGCGAAGATCTGCGGGGGCTGCTGGAGGGAGGGACGGGGGAGGGGGGGAGGAGCCCCGCGGCGTGACCCGCGGCACTTGGGCCAGCCTAAGGCAGGCGGGGCGGCGTCGGCCTCGGGGATGGACTGCAGGGCTGGGTGCTTCTGTCTGCCGAGGGGCCCGGCGTGCAGCGTGGGGCCGCAGTGTCCGCGCAGTTGCGGGAAGAGGACGTGAACTTTGGATCCCGGTGGAGCCGGGTGTTAAGTTCGTTACTGCAGCAAGATGACTGAGGTACGTGGTTGCCTCATCTGTGCAACAAGAATATTACGTGCCACGTGGGGTTGTTCTGAGGATTCTATTTTTTACATACGTTTTGAAAATACGTATAAAGTTTCTAACATACGGAACAGAGCTTGTTTAATATTGGCTGTTAAGGTATTTGGGAGATACTGTGTTCTTTTCATTGGCTAAACTTTATTTAATTCTATTAACAGCCTTTATGTAACTGCTTTCTGTTTTGGCAGACGAGGAAACTGAGGCTGAGAGGGCTCAAGTGAAATACTCAAGGTCTCGCAGCCCAGGTAGACAACCCTGTCTAAAACCAGCATCGGATTTCTCACAGCACTTATTTCAGGGCCCAAGGAAACAAACCCCAAAGTGTGTGAGCTGAATCTCACCTTGTGATCATGCATTTTGGGATTTCTTGGCATCTCAGAACCCTCGGTTCCAACCACATTAACTGTTGTTGGCCATTTGCATTGTCCAACCTTCAGCATCCTCAGTGGCCTTAGTGTTTAGGCAGATAAAGTTCTGTGAGATTTGGATCTCTGCATGAAACCTCTAAATAAAATGATTTTGTCTTTTAAGCCTAGATTCCAGCTCCCTTGGAAGAAAGGAGCTTTTGTGAAGTAAGAAGGAGGAGGCTCCAGGAATAGGAATCCCACTTTGAAGATCACTCCTCTGACCTCAGACATCTCACCACAGCCTTTAGAGCAGACGCAAGAAACTGCTAAGAAGGAGCAGGTCCTAGGTTTGCGTAGTCTGAAGTAGCAGTTCTATATTTTGCTCAGAATGAACACTGTTTCACTATCACCACATCCACAGGGCTTCACCATGATATGAAAGGTTTGGACCAAGTTTCAGAAAAGATAGGTGAGTGGAGCACTGAGAGTGGTGGGCGAGGGGCAGCCTGCATGGGAAATATTAATTCATTAGAGGGTTCATGTCCGCATGGTCTGCAGGGAGAGATCACTAGGCACAACTAAGGAATTCTGTCTGCAGCCTTTAATAAACGTGCCCTGTCTTCAACCTCCACTCACTTTTTCTAGATTTTGAGATGCTCTTGTATGTCCCTCCTTTTATGTGTCCTCTAGAGGTATGCTACTGCTCCATCTGTCCTGCCTTTACAGAGTCACAGAATAGGGTCCTCTGTCTGCTTAATTTCAAAGCTGAGAAACCTTGACTCTGAGTGTATAAGTAACCTGCCTAAAGTCACCCGGGTGGTTAGTGTCACTACCAAGACCAGAAAACTGTCCAAGAGGTAAGCCACCCACCAAGACTATTGCAACTGAGTTAGAAACAGCTTTTATTTTTATTTAATTTTTTTTTGTTGCTCTTTATTTGTTGGTTTTAATTTACATCCAAGTTAGTTAGCATATAGTGCAACAGTGATTTCAGGAGTAGATTCCTTAATGCTCCTTACTCATTTAGCCCATCCCCCTCCCCACAACCTCTCCAGTAACCCTCTGTTTGTTCTTCATATTTACGAATCTCTTATGTTTTGCCTCCCTTCCTGTTTTTGTATTACTTTTGCTTCCCTTATGTTCTTCTGTTTTGTATCTTAAAGTCTTCATATGAATGAAGTCACATGATATTTGTCTTTCTCTGACTGACTAATTTCACTTAGCATATAATACCCTCTAGTTCCATCCACATAGTTGCAAATGGTAAGATTTCATTCTGTTTGATTGCTGAGTAATAAATACTCCATATATATATATATATACCACATCTTATTTATCCATTCATCCATGGATGGACATTTGGGCTCTTCAGTTAGAAACAGTTTTTAAGGTAGACCTGTCCATAAAGCAACCCCATTCTTTTCTGCAGAGTGACTTCTCTGACTCTAAGGGTAAGCAACTCAGTAGGAATATAAGTAAACAAATATCTTGAGTATTTTTCCTAAAACATTGATGAAAAAAAACGATTTGCCTTTTGATACCGTGTAAAATTCTGGATTGGTTCCAAATGAAAAATGAAATTAATAAATCATTCAGAAGTAAACCCAGTGAAAAATTGCTCAGCCAAGCTCTACAGTTCCTGTCAGATTCACACATGTGAATTCTACCTGCACTTGGTTCTTGCTGACTCTTCTCAGGGACCAAAGAACTTTTTCCTACAGGGTAGTGTTTAACCACCTGGTGTGCATAGGGTTTTAGAAGCTGAATCTCAAAAGTCTGTAGCAGCCAAATCTCACATGACCTTCTACTGTTTTCTTCTCCTATAGCTGTACATTCAGCCTCCATACTTCCCCAAGAAGAACAGAAAAAGAACAAATCCCAGGTGAGCTTTTTTTTTCATTTTTCACATTGTTTTCCATTGCATAAAACAATAAAAGATAAAAATGATAAAAGTTATCAAGGAATGGATAGAATTAACAGGTCTAAAGCAAGGAAAAGGTCAGGATGTTAGTTCTGTAGAGATATATAATTGTTGTATGTTAATATATATTACACACTATATTATGTAACAGCACTTTTTATAATAATTATGTGCAAATATGATACTCTGTCCAAAAGGGAAATGCTTTGCTTTGACCATAAAAATAAACAAAAGTAATTCTTCATGGAAGTCTGAAAAAATTCTTAAGTCTTCCTGAAAGACAGCCCCTCTGAAGTGGGGGCTGGTAAGTCTAAAATTTGAAGGGCAAACCAGCTGGAAACTGGAAACTCAGGAGTTAATGCTGCAGTCTTGAAGCAGAATTCCTTCTTTTTGAGGAAACTTTAGTTTTTGCTCATAAAGGGCTTTAACTATTTGGATGAGGCCCACCCACATTATTGAGGGTAGTCATCTTTACTTAAAGTCAACTGATTGAGATATTAACCACATCTACAAAATAGCTTTATAGTAACAGGTAAGTGCTTTTTTTTTTAAGTTTATTTATTTATTTTGAGAGAGACAGAGACAATGCAAGTGGGGGAGGAGCAGAGAGAGGAGAGAGAGAGAATCCCAAGCAGGCTTCATGCCATCAGCACAGAGCCCAACAGAGGCTCAAACTCATGAAACTGTGAGATCATGACTTGAGCTGAAATCAAGAGCCGGACACTCAATTGCCTGAGCCACCCAGGCACCCCAATTAAGTGTTTTATCAAATAACTGGATACAGTAGCCTACCAAGATGATACATCAAAGTAACCATCACAGGTCTGATAAGAAAGGAATGAGTAACAGGGCACCTGGGTGGCTCAGTTGGTTGAGCACTGACTCCTGATTTTGAATCAGGTCATCATCTCATAGTTTGTGAGATCAATCTCTGCATCAGGCTCTGTGCTGGCAGCAGAGCCTGCTTGGGATTGTCTCCCTCTTTCTGCTCCTCCCCTACTCACATACATGCACACTCTCTCAAAATAAATAAACATTTAAAAAAAGGAAAGGTATGAGTGAAGTGCTGGTATATTTTCTATATTGCATACATGTATTGTGTATAAATATACACATGTGTATTGACATATATGTGATATGTGTATAAATAAATACATGTATAAATATAGACAGACTTATTTTATGATCATGTGACTAGTAAACAGTACTTGGTTGGATTATTTTTGTGCATGACCTGAGATTTCCTTTTTTATATTGGAAATTTTAACCCCTTCACGTTTATTATCGTCATTGATTATGTTTAGTTTTAGTCCCTCTGTCTTTATTTATATTTTTATTTATCCCACTAATGTCTAGAGACAAGAGGAAGTCAGTGAGCTGACACCTTGATCTTAGGCTTCCACCTTCCAGCACTGTAAGAAAATAAATTTCTTTGCTCAAGGCATCTAGTGTGCGGTACTTTTGTTATGGGAGAGGGGCGCCTGGGTGACTCAGTTGGTTAAGCGTCCGACATTGGATCAGGTCATGATCTCACGGCTCATGAGTTCAGGCCCCACATGGGGCTCTGTGCTGTCAGCATGGAACCTGCTTCAGATGCTCTCTCTCCCTCTGTCTCTGCCCCTCCCCTGCTTGTACTATTTTTCTCTCAAATGTAAATAAACAAATTTTTTAAAAATACAGATAATTTTTTTTCTTTAGAAAAAAATGTTTGGGGTACCTTGGTAGCTTGGTCGGTTAATCATCCAAATTTGGCTCAGGTCATAACTTGGTTTGTGGGTTTGGGCCCTGCGTTGGGCTTTGTGCTAACAGCTCAGAGCCTGGAGCCTGCTTTGGATTCTCTCTCTCTCTCTCCCTCTCTCTCTCTCTCTTTCTCTCTCTCTCTTTCTCTCTCTCTCCCTCCCTCCCTCTCCTGTTCCCCTGCTCTCACTTTCTCTATCAGAAATAAATAAACATTAAAAAATTTTAGAAAAAAATATTTAAGTTGTGACAGGAAATACAGAGGCCAAGTACACGTTTTTTACATTTAGCACAAATCTGAATTTAAGGAAGCCACTGTGAACAGTAAGCTCATTGCACTTATCACCATAAAATGTGTTCATTGAGAAAACAACTTCCATCTTTGGGGCACTTGGGTGGCTCAGTTGGTTGAGCATCTGACTTCAGCTTAGGTCATGATCTCACGGTTTGTGAGTTTGAACCCTACATCAGGTTCTGTGCTGACAGCTCAGAGTCTGGAGCCTGCTTCAGATTCTGTCTCCTTTCTCTCTGCCCCTCCTGTGCTCATGCTCTGTCTCTCTCTCTCTAAAATAAATGAACATTTAAAAGAAAGAAAGAAAGAAAGAAAACAACTCCATCTTTGAATATCCTGAAATGTTTAATTGGGAAATCTAAGTAGGTTTGAATATGCCAAACCCAACTTGGATGTAACCTGGGAACTATTTGTACCATAACATGTCGTATATTGTTCTTTGCCTTTATTTCCTAGTATTAGCAACCATGACATGGTGGAAGAGTTGATAAAGGTTTTCTATAAAAGGCCATATAGTAAACCTTACAGGCTACATATGCTTTCTGTCACTTTTTTTTTTTTTGTTTTTACAATCTGTTAAAAATGTAAAAATAATTCTTAGCTCATGGGCTACTGAAAAACAGACTTGGCCAGATTCAGCCTGTGGGCCATAGTTTGCTGGTCCCTGATATAGTGGACTCTGGAAACTAGACTTCCTAGGCTCAAGTTCCCAGTTCTTTTTTTTTTTTTTTTTTTTTTAATTTCTAGGAGAGAGAGAGACAGCGTGAGCCGGGGGGGGGGGTCAGAGAGAGAGGGAGTCACAGACTGAAACAGGCTCCAGGCTCTGAGCTGGCAGTCAGCACAGAGCCCGATGCGGGGCTCGAACCCACGAACCGCGAGATCATGACCTAAGCGAAAGTCGGACGCTCAACCGACTAAGCCACCCAGGCGCCCCACAAGTTCCCAGTTCTGCTGCGTATTAGTTGTGTGGCCAGGGACAAACCCCTTAACATTTGTTCCTCAGTTTCCTTATTTGCAAAATGATGATAATGACATAACCGTATCACATGGAGTTCTAGTGAGGGTTCAGTAAATTAATATAACACACTAGACCATTGTATAGAATGTTACCAATATTAGCTATTATATGAGTAGCAATATATTTGTTGGAACTTTTATAGGCTTTTGATTATCTACCTAACAGCTGCCCCTCACTCCATGCCAACAGACATTTGGTTTTTGTTTTTGTTTCATTGTCCACCTTCCCTCAGTATGATTCAGGAAATGAATAAAGCTTGATCTAACCTAATTTTTGCCCAGCTTATTGAGGTATAATTGACAAATAAAATTGTGAGATATTTAAAATGTATAATGTGACGATTTAAGTATACATTGTAAAAGGGTTCCTGCATCAAGTTAATTAACACAACTACCAGCTCACATATTTACCACCTCCCCCATTTTTTTGGTGAGAACATTTATATTCCACTCTCTGCAGATTTCATTTATACAGCATACAGCGTTACCAAGTCTAGCCCCATGTTATACATTACATCCTTATGGTCTAACCTAATTTTGAAAAATGTGTCCTGATTGATGATTCATTTGAAATAAGCATCCAAGTGCACGTGGGTGGTTGGGTCTGTTACGCAGCCGACTCTTGGTTTCTGCTCAGGTCATGATCTTGCAGATCGTGAGTTCGAGCCCTATGTTGGGCTTCATGTAATGAGCACAGAACCTACCTGGGATTCTGTCTCTCACTTTGTCTCTCCCCCAAACCCCCTCTCAAAATAAATAAAATTTTAAAAATAGTTTTGAAGAGAAAAGGAAATAAGCATCTGACCCAGTTCTGGCAGGGGAAAAACTTAAAAATAATATTCAGTGAAATATGGGGGAACAGGATTCCCCAGTGGTTAACAGACATTTGATATAAAAGTCCTTTGATTTTGGTGGATATTTTTATGATGAATGTGATATCCAATTGTATCTTTCGATCCTAAGGTAGTATCTGAGGATGGCAGAATACAAAGCTCTGAAGGAGTTGGGTCAACAGTGTCTTGAGCAGGTGAATTAACCACCCCAGGAGCTTCTTTATATAAGGTCTATTTTTTTCTAATTATACCAGTTGAGTTGAGATTTTGTTTCTTTTTAAAAATTTTTTTTTAATGTTTCTATTTATTTCTGAGAGAGGGAGAGAGAGACAGCATGAGTAGGGGAGGGTCAAAGAGAGAGGGAGATACAGAATCTAAAGCAGGCTCCAGGCTCTGAGCTAGCTGTCAGCACAGAGCCCGACGCAGGGCTCAAACCCACGAACCGTGAGGTCATGACCTGAACCGAAGTTGGCCGCTTAACCGACTAAGCCACCCAGGTGCCCCGAGATTTTCTGTTTCTTAGAGCGAAGGTGGTTTAACCAACTTACAGGTATACCTTTTTTTAAAAGGTATGATTAACATTAACATTAATCAGCTCAGGGGAGAATATGTTCTTATGAGAAACTAATTCAGGGGCGGCTGTTTTTCAGCCCTGTAAATCTCCATGTAGTGAACCTAACCATTAGAAATAAAGCTATTTGGGGGCGCCTGGGTGGCTTAGTCAGTTAAGCGTCCGACTTTCGCTTAGGTCATGATCTCGCGGTTCGTGGGTTCGAGCCCCGCGTCGGGCTCTGTGCTGACTGCCAGCTCAGAGCCTGGAGTCTGTTTCAGTCTGTGACTCCCTCTCTCTCTGACCCTCCCCTGCTCACGCTGTCTCTCACTCTCTCCTAGAAATAAATAAAACATTAAAAAAAAAAAAAAAGAAAGAAAGCTATTTGGAGCACTTGGGAGGCTCAGTCGGTCAAATGTCCTACTCTTGATTTCAGCTCAGGTCATGATCTCACAGTTGTGAGATCCAGCCCTTCTGCCCCTCCTCTGCTCACATGCTTTTCCCCTCTCTCTCAAAATAAAGAAATAAACATTTTAAAAATACTTAAAAAAAAAAAAAAGAAATAAAGCTGTCTGTTATTTCATTATATGAAACAAGTGTCTAATTCATTGAGCTTTCATTGCATTTGTGCAAGAGAAGTACTTGGAAAATCATTACTTCATGTGTGTCTTACATTGAAAATATGTGAAATAAACATTAAATTTGTCCAATGATCTGTCTCTATGTTATTGCTTGATAATATATGGTGTGAGATAAGGATCTAATGTTTTCCCAAATGAATAATCAGGTCTCAATCAAATGAAGTTTGAAGTACCATCTTTATCAGATGTTAATTATCATTTGTAGGGAGTATTTTTGCTCAAGACTCCATCCCTTTGTTTTTTTAGTAACCAAATTGCCCTTGTGACATAGGAGCTAGTAGATCTCCTGAGCATTCTTGGCTTCACATTTCTTTCTGGGAAGGACATTTGATCCAAATGGGTCAACAAGAGCCCTACCTGGGACTTTTGTAATAGGAGAACATCATGTTCTGTGGATTGGTGACCTTGGGACTTAAGCAGCCATGAGAAAGTGTCTGTGTGAAGGAAAATAGTTAGCCTGTGGAGAGAAACATTTAAGAGGCACATGAGATCTTGATGTTGCACAAGATATTCATGCTTGACTCCCTTGTTCTGCATGTTCCAAAGATGCACACTGTCCTGTTCTTCTCACTTCATTATTAAGCCAACAAATGTTAACATTCTCTGTGTACAATGATCTGTTTCTGCCTTCTGTTTGACTAAATTATTTGCTTATGCTCATGCCAAAGGTAATGTTTTCTTTACTATGGCTTTATAATGCTTTTATTATAGAGCAAGTCCTTTAACCCATAGTTCTATGGCTCTGTTAACCTTCAGCAAAGGAGAAAAGAATATGCAATGGGAAAAAGATAGTCCTTGTTGAAATAAGGGTTAATGAGGTATAATTTTACATAAAATAAAATTCACCATTTTAAGCATGTACTGTCAGATGAGTTTTGACAAATATATGCAATTGTGTGATTATCTCCATGCTTAAGACAGTTCTGGCAGCTGTTTTCTACCAGAACTGACCTGTTTTCTACCCCTATAACTTTACCTTTGCTCAAAAGTCATATAAATGGAATCATGGATGATTTAATCTTTTATGTCTACACAAATGCTTTTATATAGCAAAATTGAAGTACATTCTACAAAGTGACTGGATTGTAATCCTCAACAACGCCAAGGTAATCACAGTCCAGGAAATTGAGGAACTGTCTCAGATTAATGGAGTCTAGAAAGAATAGACACCTGAGTAAACCACATGACCCTTGAATGATCCTTCTTAAAAGAGCATTATTAGAATAATTGGTGAAACTTGAATTTGGTCTCTGAGTAAAATATATACATGAACTTTTTTGTACTGAATTTTCCTGAAGGTTCAAAAATTTTTCACTATTAAAAGAAAAAATACAGGGGGGTGGACATTAACATCGTGGCAGCCTAAGACATCCCTTGTTTTCATTAATCTTTCAACACCTAAAATTCAGCATCTATTCATGACCAAAAGTGCCTTTGTGAGAACTATGAGATCCAGTACAGTCCTCCAAGGGACCCAGGAGGAGCCTTACCCACCTGTGAATCACATAAGTGAACAGATCCCCATATGGGCTATAGAACTGACAGGAGCCTATGAAATGATTCTGATGCCTGTTGGCTGCCATCCAGGAATACCTAGAAAACACTGAATTGGGCAGATACCCACTGATGAGAGATCTTTTGTAGAAGCCCAGGTATCTAGAGGAGGAATCCTGTATTTTCTTGCACCCAAACCAAAACAGAACAAGTGAGTTTGGACATATTAGTAAGTGGAACTTGCCTACCTCATCTCTTTCCTCGAGGCAGCACTGCTTAGAGAAAAAGGAGGTTGGGGATCCCTCCCACGGGAAAAAAGGGAGAGGAGTGAGTGAATGCCCTACTTCCTCAGCTGGGTGGGATGCTGCTAAAGAAACCCATGTCTCTAGCATCACCCAGAGAATTAAAGCTGAAGCTCCAAGAAAGGGAGAGTGAGGAGATCTGGAAAGATGCAGATAAGAATATCAAAAGGCATTAAAGGGATGCATTTCCTACTGACTGCATTTTAGACTCTAGCCCACTCTTGAATTGCTGGGAAAATGTCACTTGGAGTCCCTCCAACTGGTGTGTGGGCACCACTAATGCCCCAGGTGCCAAACTCACACCTTCCCACACTTGCAGCTGGCTCCTACGTGGCTTCCAGGGGCAGTGGCAAAAGCAAGATCAAGTAGATGGAGTATATGCAGAAAACAAGCCAATGTCTGCAGGTAAGGAAGAAACCACAAACTTAAGCTCTTTTGCCACTTTTGGAAAAAGAAAGGAGTCACCAGTACCTAACTTGGTGAGTTGTAATATGAAAAGGAGATCTACATGCTTAAGAATTTTGCCACAAGAGAGGGCAAGATATGTGGAGCAGATGTGTTCATACAAGACCAGGGAAAGTTCCAGAATATAAACAGGGCCTAGAAAAAGTATCTCTCATCTAAAGGCAGCTAATAAAGATTGGAGGAGATGACTGCTACTTCAAATGCAAACACAGCAATGCAAAACAAACAAACAAACCCTCCAAGGAGTATGAAGAATCCAGGAAACATGACATCACCAAAAGATCATAACAATTCTCCAGTACCAAACCCAAAGACATGGAGGTCTGCAATCTATCCGAGAAAAAATTCAAAAGAGCTGTTTTGAGGAAATTCAATGAAGTAGAAGAAAACACAGAAAGACAACTCAACAAAATCAAGAAATACTACGTGAACAAAGTGAGAAGTTAAACAAAAATAAATAAAAAGGACCAAGCCAATTCTGGAACTGCAGAATTCAATGAATGAAATAAAAAATGCAATAGAGAGCATCAACAGTAGAGTAAGTCAGACAGAAGCCAGAGGACAGGTACTTTGAAATGACTCAGTCAGAGGAGAACAAAGAAGAGGAATGAAAAAGAGCCAAGAAAGCCTATGTGATCCTTGGGCAACCATCAAAAGAATCAATAATAGAACTGGGGTTTCAGAAGTAGAAAAGAGGGAGAAGGGGACATAAAACTTATTTAAATAGAATAGTGGCTGAGAACTTCTTAAACCTGGGAAAAGACTTGGATACCCAAGTTCATAAAGCTGATACATTAACCCATTATTTCAATTCCAAATGATCTTCCCCAAGACACATTATAATTAAACTGTCAGAATTCAAAGAGAGAGACCCTATAAACAGAGAAAAAAAGATTAGGTTATCAGAAGATACATTCAAAGTATTGCTGAAAGATACTGCTGAAAGAACAAAGTTACCAGTTAATAACATTCTGTTGCGCAAAGATATCCTTCAAAAAATGAAGCAGAAACCAAGAATTTCCCAGACAAACAAAAGCTGAGGCAGCTCATCACCACTAGACCTGCATTACAAGAAATGGGAAAAGGAGATCTTCAAACTAAAATGAAAAGACACTAATTAACATGAAAACATAAAAATATATAACATACTGATAAGGATAAATATATAGGGAGATTCAGAAAGCTCTAATTCTGTAATATCATGTGTTAACTGCTTAATTATAGTATAAAGATTAAAGAAAAGCATATTAAAAATAACTATAGCTACTGTAATTTGTTAATGAATATACAACACAAAAGGGAAATTTTGGTATTAGAAACAAAAGAGAATAAAACAGTAGAATTTTTATATGGAATTGAAGATAGGCTGCTATCAGTGTAAATGAACTATTAATATCTATAAGATGATTTATGGTAAGCACAAAGCAAAAACCTAGAGTAGATTCAGAAAAGATGAGAGAATCCGACCATACCACCACAGAAGATCACCAAAGCACAAAAGTGTAAGGAGCGAGAGGGTGAAAAAAAGAAGCAGTAGAAACCTGTGAAAAATGTACAGTGATCACCATGTTAAATGTGAGAGACAGAATGCCCTTCTTCAAAGATCAGTACAACAAAAATGTTTGCTCTCATCACTTCCATTGAACATGGTACCGGAGATTTTAGTTAGTAGAATAATGCAGAAAAGAAACAGAACGCATCCACATTATGTAAGTAAAACCATCTTCACAGAAACATGATCTATACAGAAAATCCAATGGAGTCAACAACAAAAATCCATATAAGTGAGTTTCACAGGATTGCAGGATACAAGATCAGTGCACAAAAATAAAATTTCTTAGGGTACCTGGGTGGCTCAGTCTGTTAGGCATCTGACTCTTGATTTTGGCTTAGGTCATGATCATGTCATGGTTCATGAGTTTGTGCCCCACATTGGGCTCTGTACTGACAGTGTGGAGCCTGCTTGGGATTCTCTCTCTCCTCTCTCTCTCTCTGCCCCTCCCCTGAATTCTCTCTCTCCTTCCCTCTCTCTTTCTCTCTCTCAAAAAATAAGTAAATAAACTAAAAAAATACAATACTTGGCAATACTTATGTTCTATTTTTTAAATTATAGTAATCCTAGTAATGTAAAGTGGTATTGCATTGTGGTTTTTATTTTAGGGAAATTTACATTTCCCTAGTGACTAATGACATTGAGCATTTTTTCTATGTAGTGTCAATGAGCATCTGAAAGCTGAATATAGAAATATAATACCATTAACAATAGAATTAAAATACAGGGAATACTTAGAATTCTGAGAAAAGATAAGTAGAATCCATACACTGTAAAGTGGAGAATGCTGATGAGAAAAACAAAAGACCTAAAGAAAGATACGTGTATACACACTGTTGATACATTATATGAGTCATTATTGTTAAAATGTCAGTTCTCCCCAAATGGATTTGCGGATCAAATGAAAACTGAATTAATTCAGCAAGCTTTTTTTAATAGGCACACTATTTATTATATGCATTTTATATATTATTTTTCAATAGCTGGATGTTTACTATGTAGTACAGTCTTTAAAACTTGCTAATTCATAGTTTAGAAAATGAAAATCTTAAAAATTCATCAAAACTCACAAGCTGATTATAAAAGTTTTTTGGAAGACTAGGGAAAATACTGTCTGAATTATGCATTACACAAACAAAATCTTTTTAGTTATACAACACCATTAAGCACATCTGGAAAAGTGAAACAGGGGTAACTAGACCAAACAGATTTCTGTATTTTCATTCAACTATTTTTATATCCTATTAATGCAAATAAAATTTTAGTACAAATAGTTTTAAACAAGATAGTTTTGTTTGGAATCATGGTAAACCAAGATGTGTATCTGGGGGAATTACCTTGGTTTGTAACTTAAACTATAAAAGATTCCATTTTTGGTCTATTTTAGAATATTCAAAGGGTTCCAAAATGTATAGTTTCCCTTAGCACATTAATGAAAGGATGTAAAGATCAAAAGTGAAATAAATAATAGGTTGTTATCTAGATGGATAATCCTCAATATGTAAACTTGTAAACACAGTAAGATGTACAAAGTATAACATAGTGATAGGATGCCAAGATTAGGTTTTGTTTCATTTTAAGATTTTTTTAAAGGAATTCATTTGGAGTATTAAACCCCACCATTTCATTAAAAAATTTTTTTAATGTTTATTTTTGAGAGAGAAAACGCAAGTGAGGGAGGGGCAGAGTGAGAGGGAGTCACAGAATCTGAAGCAGGTTAAATGCAGGCTCTGAGTTGTCAGCATAGAGCCCGATGTAGGGCTGGAACTCAAGAGCTATGAGATCATGACCTTTTTCTATTAAAAAGGAAAAAACTTAAAAACTAGGATTGTATTCAAACATTTTGTGCAACTGATGCTAAAATATTTTAAGTTGAATTTTTAAGCAAAATACATTTAAAAGGAAACCTGGCATTCAACTGATAAACAGATCGTTAAGAGGCAAAGAACTCACTTCCTCTCAATAAGAGTACCACATCCTAACCCTAAGGCAGCAGGCACACAGAGTCCAAACTAAAAGTCTTTGTGTAAGATTGGACTCCACATTGGCTTAAGACACATAAAAATCAAATATATATGCTCAGTTCATACCCAGTACAGGACACCAATACTGGAGCCTTTTCTTTGTTCCACAATTTATAGTAATCACAGTTAAGTGAATGAGCCAGACATCAAGATGTGATTTCCACTGATTTATGATTGCCCCAAATAGTCTTCACCAGGCAGATCACATGTAGTTTCATAGCAGTACCCTGTTTGATGGCAGTGATGCAGATCCTCTTTTTGTCTAAGCAAATCTGTTGTTATGATGCAAGTTTTTGCTGATTCACACAGATACTTTGGCAAAGGTATCAGCCCCTGCACTGGCAATGCATGCTTTTGATGGATGGCAAGCAACATAATATGTTGATTTATCCAGTATCTTCGTATGTGCTGTCTAAATGCCACAATCTAAAGAGATAGCCATGGCTCCAGACATGAAATAGAATCCATCAGGATCTCCTGCTAGAGTTGTAACAGCATCCAAAGGAACTACCATAGAAAGGATCATTTTACCCATTTTATTGTCAAAAATTTGATATATCTCTCTTCATTAGCAGTTTTTGTAACAGGAAGTATGGGGTGATTTACTACTCTGTTAATGTGATTATTGAATTGTAAACCAGAATCTATCTGTGATGATTTCATCACCAATAACTGATACTTGTAAATCATAAATTAACTGTTCCTCCAGTGTTGAAAGAGGTCACCACATGAACTGAATCCCAGCTGGAAAGTGAACCGATGTGAAGTATTGCACACTCCTTGTCTCTATTAGTAGTGCAAATACCTGGCAATTTTTCTTCCAGATTCTGTAACTTAACAGTGCCACCTGCTGACCAAGACAGTAACTGACTTTATTTATTTATTTGTTTATTTTTTAATTCCAGTATAAGCAAGAGCATCTGTATAAGCAATTGAAGTTCCAGCTAGAACATTTGGTTTCTATGTATCTTGGATCCACATTTGGACCAGGCATATTTTACCACCAGATGGTTGCGTCAGTACTACCACTACACCACTGTTCTCCATTGGAACTAATAGCTAATGACAGAAAATGGCCAGCGTGGGCCCTAAATGTGTAGGTAGGCTCTACATCTAAAGGGACACTCTTTTGGGCAGGAGCTATTTTTTTCAAGTTCCAAAGTTGCAGAGAAGTCCTCAGAGACAGTAGGCGGCACAAGTTCCACATGATGAAAAACAAATGCCTGTACTCCATCAAAATGCTTACATAGTATATAGGTGGGGTTCCATGTCTTTTGAAAGGCATCTTTATTGACAGCTAAACAAGCCATAACTATAGTCTGCATGATTTATTACTGTCAAGTCTGCAAGGTCTCCAAGGCTCAATACACTTAGCAAAACATCAGAACCCATTAAAAAATGACTAACCTCTTCCAGATAGAAACGTGATTGGTTCCACCCATTCTGTGCCATCCTCTGCACCTCCGGCTTCTGCAGCTCCTTCACCGTCTTCAGCAGTCCCTAAAAAATCAAATTCTTTCGGTTCTTCCTCAGTATCAGGATCATTAGGTCAGCAGCTAAACCTTCATTACCTATTTTGTGTTTATTCATCTGACATTTGTCTTTTCTTTCTGGAATGCCTTTGGTCATGTCTTTATCGTCTTCTTCATCACTCTCATCAGCATTTTCTAAGACATGGTGTCTCAAGAGCACCACCAAAAGACCTTTGGGTTTGTCCTTTATGCTTAGGAGACTCACCTCCATTTAGGATCTGTTTTAAATTCTTTGTTTCCAATGATCCATTTGGTTCTGAATCAGTTCAAGCAATGACCTTATCTGCTGACACTGTACATAAAATGTATCTATGTAACCTGCTTCCTGAAGATGTTGTCTTAACAGTTGTCTGCCTTTCTTCCAATCTGACTGGATCTTCTGAGGTTCTGTGGGAGCCTCTGTATCTTTGGTTTCTTCTGATTCAAAGGTTGGCATTTTCAAACTGTAATGGTTCAATTTTGTGCCATATTTTAAACTGTGATATTTTACCCTCTCTTGTTTTAGTGCATATACTAACACCTTTATTCTAAGTACTTCAAGTTTTCTTGATCTTTTCTTTCTCTTTGCAAAAACGCTATCTGGGTTTGCAGCTTGGCCCATTCCACCTTCTAGTGTTTCCACTCTATCTTCAGACAAACCCACTAGAGCTGGATATAGGGCAGCATGCCCAGATAGAGTACCTCTGTGTCTGGGACAGCTTGGGGCCTGCCGCAGGCCTCTCTCCTTTACCCACTCCCTCTGAGAAATTTCTCAGGTTCATATTTCTCATAGGTCCCAGGCCCCTCCTGCTACAAGGGCACAGGATGAGATGCGTACAGCTAGAGGGAGGGTGGTCCTGTGCTGGCCAGGGTAGAGGCCAGTTGGGAGAGGAGTGGGGAGGGAGGTCATTGCTAAACCCTGCTATGAATCAGAGCAAGGAGCTGCTGGCAGATGGCATAATAGGCCCTTGTCCGTCTGCTTCAGCGGGCTTTTGTAAAAAAAGATAAAAATTGAGAAGCTGATTCTAAAATTCATAGAAATATAAAGGACCTAGAATAATGGAAAGAACTTTGAAAAACAAGAACAAAGAGGATTAAAATTTCCTAGTTTTGAGGGGCACCTGGGTGGCTCAGTTGGTTTACACATCTGACTTCCCCTCAGGGCATGATCTCAGGTTTGTGAGTTAGAGCCCTGCATCGAGCTGTGTTGACAGCTCAGAGCCTGGAGTCTGCTTTGGATTCTGTGTCTCCCTCTCTCTCTGCTGCTCCTCCCCTGCTCACGCTCTTTCTTCCTCTCTCAAAAATAAACAAACATTAAAAATATTAAAACATTTCCTGGATTTGAGTTTTATAACGCTGCATCAGTCAAGACAAGATGGCGTGGCATAAATATTGACAAATATATTACTCAGACAGAAAACAGAGTCCAGAAATAGACTAATGTATATATGGAGAACTGTATGAGCAAAATGCAAAGGCAATTCAGCGGAGAAAGGATAGTATTTTCCACAAATGGTGTTGGAGCATTTAGATATTTTTATACAAAAAAACCTTTGCACCATTATTTAGACCCATATGATTACTGGGGGTGTGCAATGTAATTGTCTCCCTCAAGTACAGCTCTAAATACAATGCTTATCTCATCATTAAGCTATCCAAAAGATCTCAAGGTTATTTATAAATATTGACAGCTTATTGAGTGGAAACAGATGTACTCATTGATAGAGCAAATATGTGGACTTTTTTTCATATTATATCTGAAGCCCCTTTGATGTCCCCTACACCAAGCCACATGAGTAAGGGGAGATAGCTATGTAGTGGGACTAAGGGAGGTAGGTATCTTCCATAGGGGAAGCCTGGCAGAAGCCCCAGGGTGACGGTACTTGTTTCCATGCGCCAGGTAAGCAGGTCCCTGTGATTAATTTTATGTGTCAATTTGGCTGGGCCATAGAATCCAGGTACTTGGTCAAATATTATGGACATTTCTGTGAGAGTTTTCTGGGTGAGATTCACATAAATTGGAGATTGAGTAGGGCAGATTGCTCTCTTAGTTGGGCCTCATCCAATCAGTTTAAGGCCTAGATTTAAAAGGAATTCTCTAGGGGCGCCTGGGTGGCTCAGTCGGTTAAGCACCGACTTCAGCTCATGTCATGATCTCACGGTTTGTGGGTTCGAGCCCTGCGTTGGCCTCTGTGCTGACAACTCAGAGCCTGGAGCCTGCTTCAGATTCTGTGTCTCCATCTCTCTCTGGTCCTCCCCTGCGCTCTCTCTCTCTCTCTCTCTGTCTCTCTCTCACAAACAAAAAACATTAAGAATTTTAAAAATTAAAAAAATAATAAACAAAAGGAGTTCTTCAGAAGACTGCCTTCAGAGCTCTTCTGCAATATTGGCTCTTCTTGTATTTTAAGCAGATAGTCCTCAGACTCAAACTGCAACTCTTTCCTGTCAGATTTTGGACTTGCCACACCTCCAATATCACATGAGCAGATTCCTTAAAATAAATCATCTTTTTCTGTCTACTCTTGGTGCTATTTCTCTGGAGAACCTGTCTAATACAGTCTCCTAGGATGTCTTTCTTTGAGGGAGGCATGATCTTAGGATGGTGGAAAAGTTTCCAGCCTAGGGGTTGGGTATTAACACATCACCATCCTTTGTCTCTCTCCCTGGATTTTCGAAAGTCCTCTCATTATCTATTATATCCACATATATTTCTCTCCAGCATATGCTCAGGCCTTATGAAACTCCCTTGACTAAACAGAGGAGCATTGAGGAGAAAAGTCTAAATGGTGGTGTCTGGGGCCCCTGGGTGGCTCAGTTGGTTAATTAAGCTTCTGACTTCTGCTCAGCTCATGATCTCACAACTTGTGACTTCAAGCCCTGCATCAGGCTCTGTGCTGGTGGCTCAGAGCCTAGAGCCTGCTTCAGATTATGTCTCCCTTGCTCTCTGCCCTTCCCTCGCTCATGCTCTTCTCTCTCTTAACAATAAGTAAACATTAAAAATTTTTTTTTTTAAATAAATAGTGGTGTCTGGTGAAGAAGAGAATGTATGTTGGGAGCCAAGTGACACAGGGTAGATGCAAGTTTGGGGCTTTACTTCCATTGCAGGCGCCATGTGATTTCATGCCTATGGAAGTCTCCTCTTTGATGTCTTTACTTAGATGTTTATTTCCTAATTGGAAAGGATAAAAAATTTTAAGTACAATATTATGTGATCATTTTAAGAGGGAAAATAAAGTTTTGTGCTGGGTTCCTGGGGTTCTAGCACTTTAGCTCTGGAGAGGATTGGCATTAGAAAGGTTACGACACCTTAGCTAGAGGAGCCTGTGATCGATAATTATGTGAAAAGATTTTTCTAAAGGTGGGAGGTTTTGTTCATAAATATTCATGTATAATGAATGTTCTAAGAACAGGTAGGGATAGAAAGATGAAAGTAACACTATCCTTACCCACCTTACCTCATGTTTTAGTTTTTAAACCATAGCAGGAGAATGTAGTTGTGAACTAAATGGATAAGAGAAAAAAATAATTCTCAACTGAAGGATCCAGACTGTCACTCCTAAATCATTCAGCACCTAATCCTAACTTCTCTCTTTAACACCCCCAGGTAAGAGAAGGGCAAGAGACGTTCTCCAAGTTTTATAGGCAATTAGATTGTATTTGACATGTATTTAGGGATAAGAAGAAGCTAGTTGCCAGGTGTGTGTTTATAATTCTATGTGGTCTAAATAGGAATATGCTAATCTGTGCATTTTTTCTTAGCTACAGAGAAAAAGCCTTAATTCCCATATTTTACTAAGGTTGTCACTGTATTGATATTTATACAGTTTTTGAAATTAGTTGTAAATATGTCTTTAGGAAAAGTAGAGATTCAGGTTTGGCCAACATTTGTGTTGCCATCACTGCCAGAAGATTCTTTGCAGCTTGTGGATCTCCCCCATCACCACCATTAGTCTTGGGTGAGGACACCCCAGCATTAGGGCTACAGCCTCAGGCCACAATCTAGCTACACCAGCTGCAAGACATCTGGGAAGGCTGGCTCTGGCTTCATCTCAGGAAAGGACAACGTATAATGGGGGGAACTCCCAGAAATGAAAAGTGGACAAAAGAATCTACACAGTCCCAAAGCCAGACAGATCTGCCCCTGTGAGCTAGGGACGCCCTGCCTCCTGCCTGGTCCACTGCCCAGAGGGCCTGTCTGGGGCTGGACACCTGCTCCTCTTCCTGCAGGAGAACTACTAAAGATTTTAGAAGTAGATTCTAGAAAACTTTAACCTGGGCCATGGTTGGCTTTCCTGGAACAAAAATGTGTAAAATTTTAACAACTGTATATGAGGGTGAAAAAGTGAATTTTTCTGGATGTGCATCAAATTCTCCAACGGATCCATTGCCCCCAGTAGGCTAAGAACCACTTTTTCTAAGAGCCCCTCAGCCATCTCTGGAAGGCTCCTAAATATAAATGGGGAATCTTAATCCATAAGTAGGTATTAAAGGGAAAGAAAAATGGTCAAAGAACCTAAAATGGAAATTTATTGACTAAAAAATACATGATTTACAAACACAAATAGAATATACCTTCAGAAAGTACACAAAGCTCAAGTGTATCACTGTCTAATTACAAAGTCAACAACCCATCAACTAGCACCAGATGAAGTAACAGTACATCACTAAGCGCTCTAGAGCTGTCCACAAGACCCCTCCCACTCATATATGCCCATCCTCTACAAAAGTAACAATTATCCTGACTTCCATTGCTGTATGTCAAGTTTGCCTAGTTTCCAACTTTATATAAAAAGAAATATACATGTTCTCCCTTGTGTCAAACTTTATATAAACAGAAACATGTATGTTCTCCTTGGTTACTGGCTTCTTTTGCTAAATATCATCTATATTGTTGCTCATCGTAGTTTATTTTCATTGTTACATATTATTCCATTGTATCAATATACTACAGTTTATTCATGCTTTTGCTGAAGGACTTTTGGAGTTTTCCCAGTTTGGACAATGCCATGAACACTCTTGTACATGAATTTCTTTTTTTTTAATTTTTAAAATTTAAGTTTATTTATTTATCTTGAGAGAGAGAGAAAATCCCAAGCAGGCTTTGCACTGTCAGGGTAGAGATTACAAGCCAAAATAAAAAGTCGGACTCTTAACCAAATGAACCACTAAGGGGTCCCACGGTTGTATTTTGAAGGTAGAGTTAATAGGAATTTCCTGATAGGTTGGATATGGAGGATAGAAAAAGAGAGGCGACAAGGATGTATCTGAAGTGTTTGGCCTAATCAACTTTATGGCTAGAACAGTCATCAACTGATATTAAAAAAAAAAAAAAAAAAAAAAAAACAGAGCAACCAGTTTGAGAGAGATCATGAGTTTTATTTGGGCATGTTACATTTAAGATGTCTATTATACATCCAAATAGATATGTCAGGGAGGCAGCTGGAGTTCAAGAAAGAGGTCTGAGTCATTGATATAAATATAGGAGTTGTTGGCAAATGATAGTGTATTTTAAGGGTCTAAATAGGAAAGAGAAACTACACTGTAATTTGAATGGGAAAGTTTACATTAAAGCTTATTAGCTACAACAGGGGATTGGAGCAATGGGGGTATGGCTGGCTAGTAAGAAGAGAACTCTAGAGAATATTAAGAATAGCAGATCTGAGGAGTAGCCCCTACCCTAGGACAGAGTATACTACAGTTTATTCATGCTTTTGCTAACAGAGATAGAGGGCCCAGGAAGAGTCCCACTCTTCACCCCTAACCTCCATCTGCTGAGATCTAGACCTCATTGAAGGGATATGATGCTGCACCACTGGAACTTGGAATTTCCTCTCCAGGTGCTACCGAAAAGGTAGGTGTCTTAGGGAGTCACTCCATGACATGACAAAAGTACCAGGAGGCTGGGAAAGGGGAGAAACAGTAGGGGCACTGCTGGCCACCACATGCTGGAGGAGCTGGCCCTGGAGAAATGACCCGTCTGCAGAAGCCTGGCCAAGGAGCAAAGCAGAACCAGAAAGCTTGCTCCTACAAGGTCTCTCCACTGCCCTCTACTGACAAAACAACGGATATGCCAGAGTCAAAGGAATAAAAATGTTTGCAAAGGAGGCAATGAACAATGAATTTGTAGCCGAGATACAATAAAGTTTTAACTGATACAGGTGACATATAAAATTACACGACAGAATGAGATCACCTAGGCAATAAGTATAGACACGGAAGAAGACCAAAGGTTGAGCCCTGCGGGCTGCCTTTAACTTAAGCATGTCAGGTAGGAGTGGAAGAATCTTTAGCGAAGGCTACTGAGAAGGAGCAGCCAAGATTGTGGGTGGTGTGCTGGGCGCAAAGAGAATCTAACAGAGAATAGGAGAGGAACTGGAAAACATACTGACAATTCTTTTGTGAAATTTTGCTACAAAGGGGCACAGAGAAAGTGTGTAGTATCTGTTACAGGAAGTGGGGCCAAGAGGAGTTTGTTTTGGAAGAGGAGAGAAATAACTGCATGTTTTATGATGATGGAAATAGTCCAGTAAAAACTGATGTTTGTCGCTTCCCTGAGCCTGTTGGTACTGACAAAAGCCGGGGATTACAGCACTAAAGAAGTCCAGGAGGAGCACCTGGATGGCTCAGTTTGGGATAGGACTTTGGCTCAGATCATGATGTCGTGGTTGTTCGAGCCCCGTGTCAGGCTCTGTGTTGACAGCTCAGAGCCTGGAGCCTGCTTCGGATTCTGTGTCTCCTTCTCTCTCTGCCTCTCCCCCGCTTGTTCGTTTTCTCTCTCTCTCTCTCTCTCTCTCTCACACACACACATAAATAAAACATTTACAATATTTTTTAAGTCCAAGAAATGTCCAGCTCTTGTCATCTTTAAGGATGAGCAGGCAGATGTGTCAGAGAGACTCCCAACCGTGGGATATTCCATTAGGCCACGGAGGGACCCGATACCAGAGGCATTTGGAGGGGACTGGTGCCATGACTCCGGCTGACCAGGGCTACATATATTACTTCGTCTTTCGTCCTTCACCAAGGAACGGACCCAGGCCGCCTTGTCAGCACAGCGCCGGAGGAACCCGTGCGTGCGCGGCTCACGCAGCTCTGAGCCCCAGTATTTGCAGTGTGGCTGGTGTCCCCGCCGGGCGGGGCTTGCGCCGGAGCGGGGCGTGGTCTCGGGTTGGTTCTCAGCGCGCAGTCTTCTCCTGCGCCCCTCCTCGGCCAATCAGGAGCCTTCCTTCAGGTGTTCCCGTGAGTCGCCCTTTAGTCGGTCTCTTTCTTTTGCCTCCCTGTTTCCAGCCGGGGTGCATAGTCCGCGCGTACGGTGCACTTCCGTTTCCGGCGCTGTCCATGCGGGCCTGAGAGGCAGCAGTTGTGAACCCGGTAACTGCCGGGGCTAGGGGAGGCGGCGGTGGTTTTGGGGTTTCGGGGTGTGGGGCTCTGAGAGCTTTGCGAGTCGCACCTGGCGAGATCCTTCAGGACAGTCTTTGCCCCCGAAGAGGGTCTCAGGTGGACAGTCTCACGTCGTTACTTGCCGGAGACTTGCTGCGAGGTCGTTGGGAGTGGCTGAAGGAATTCGTGCCCAGAGTCGGGACTGGGTAGGGAGGTGACAGAGAGAAGTGAGAGGTCTTTTTTTGGGAGGGTAATCCTAGCAGGTGACTCAGAACTCAGCCACATGTGTTGATTCCCAGTTGTACTTTTCCCATCCCTCTCTCT
The DNA here is from genome assembly GCF_003009895.1 of Hyaena hyaena. NCBI lineage: Eukaryota > Metazoa > Chordata > Mammalia > Carnivora > Hyaenidae > Hyaena > Hyaena hyaena. The sequence goes on from NW_024081264.1 coordinate 324,921, forward strand.
GCTTTCCCCAATCCCCACTCTGAAAGTGCGAAAAGTGTTAGTACAAGTTTAAAATAGAAAAGAGAGGAAAAATAATGTCACCAAATCACATAGCTGTTTAGTTTCAAAGCGTTCCAGGAACTCGGTTCCCCTAACTCCTGGGTAGTGTTTCTTGATGTTATGCTGGTATATGTGGATTTTCTGTTTGCGCTGATGTGGGTCCGTGGGAAATCTCTGATCGCCAGAGTGCAGCCTTCTGACATCGCGCTTAATGCATGGCATGGAAGATACTAGTTTGGATTTCTTTTGCTAGTCAGATAACAGTCCTCTCCTGGCACAATGCCTAGTACATCATGGGCAGACACAAGTATTTACTGAGCTGAAATTAATTCAGTACCCTAACTGAAGTGACTTTGTTTTGTTTTGTTTTAATTAACCAAGCGCTCAGATTGTATACAGCCTGGTTTTCTAAAAAAAAGCTCACTAAATCCGGTGGTTCTCAGTTTGTGGGCCATGAATTCCTGGTATGCTCAGAAATCTTTGTAAAGGTTTCTGCAAAATCCGTGTGATCTCCAGGCATCGTCCACAGTCAACCATATCTCACACATCTAGATGTTACTGGTTTTTTTTAAATGTATATGCATGATTATTGTAATTTAAAAGTTTTACAGAATCAACAGGTACTAAAAAGTAACACTGCTGTCATGTTGGAGAGTCATTAAAATGCTTTAAGTTTTAAAAAGAAAATGTCTTAAAAAATAGTTTAAGTTTGGAAACCACTTCATTAGTCCAATTGATATTTAATGTTGTGCTGTCCAGTATGGTAACTACTAGTCACATATGGCTATTTAAATTTAGAATGGAATTAAAAATTATGTACAATTTCAATGTCTCAGTTTCACTGGATACATTTTAAGTTCTCAGAATCCACATGTGATTAGTGGCCACTCTGTTGGAAAGTATAGATATAGTCTAGTATTTTCCTCATTGAAGAATTAGGCAGTGCTGATATAGACACTTAAGATGAATAAAAAGTAACTTAAGCAGAAGTAACTAAGAAATCTAATTCTAGCATAACAGAAATGAAATTAGAGATAGTATTAAGCAGTTTCTATCCTTGCGTGAATACATATCTCTTCATAAATAAGTGAAATTTACTGTTTTCCCTTGGGTGTTGTCTGAATTGTAAAATGCTTTCCCATCCCTGCCTCATCAGTGAGAGTTACTTGCGAATTGGTAAAAAGCCACTATGGAGACTAAGGACCAGAAGAAACACAGAAAGAAAAACAGTGGGCCCAAAGCTGAGAAGAAAAAGAAACGGCATCTGCAGGATCTCCAAATTGGAGATGAGGAAGATGCCCGGAAGAGAAACCCCAAAGCCTTTGCAGTCCAGTCTGCTGTGCGGATGGCTCGATCCTTTCACAGGTATGTTTAGCTGGGGTTGAGTTGTTCTTCCATTTATTCTTTTTGTTTTTGTTTATTTATTTTTAAGTTTTTATTTATTTATTTTGAGAGAGACAGAGATAGCACAAGTGAGGGAGGGGCAGAGAGGGAGTGAGAGAGAAAATCCCAAGCTGGCTTCCGCACTGCCAGTGCAGAGCCTGATGCCGCACTCAAACCCATGAAACTGAGATCGTGACCTGAGCCGAAACTGATTTGGACACTTAACCTACTGAGCCACCCAGATGCCCTGCCCTTTATTCTTTTTAAATAGTAGGAGCCTCCCCAGATGATGCTTAGATTCATGAGTCTTTAACAACTTTGAAGGACATGAAGATGCATGCGATATTCCTTTTACTAAAATGTGAGCATGTAGTTTTCCGTGTGGAAGCCACTTTGCCTCCAGTATTAGCCCATCGATTGGCTTTTTTTTTGCCCAAGAGAAAAGCTTAAAAGTTTTTCTTTATAGAATTTGTTTTGTGGTAAGAGGAATGCTTGTGTTTTTTTCTGAATTTCTTTCATATTACACATAGTAATAAGTAGCTTTATGTAATGACTTCTTATTATATGCCATGCAGTGTACTTTAAAATTATTGAATTAGGGGCGCCTGGGTGGCTTAGTCGATTGAGCGTCTGACTTTCGCTTAGGTCATGATCTCGCGGTTCGTGGGTTCGAGCCCCGCATCGGGCCCTGTGCTGACTGCCAGCTCGGAGCCTGGAGCCTGTTTCAGTCTGTGACTCCCTCTCTCTCTGACCCTCCCCTGCTCACGCTGTCTCTCTCTCTCTCCTAGAAATAAATAAAACATTAAAAAAAAAATTTTTTTTAAATTATTGAATTAAATTCTCCTTAGAGGAAAGCCAAATATAACTCAAAAGCCTCTGCTGCTACTCATTGTGATCTTCTGCCTGCATGTTTACGTTTTTTTTAAACAACTGTTTTTTTAAACAACTATTACAGTCATCTAATAAAACAATCAGATTTAAGGTGTGTATAGTTTTCAATACTCTGTATTGTTGAAGTCAATCTGTTATGTATTTACTGAAGGGGTCATTTGGATTGGGCCTAGAAGTTAACCAGTTAGTTGTGTCCATGTTGTCTGTTTCTGCTCTCTTTTAAAAATCTTTACTGATAAGGATGATGCCTTTCATATTTTGAAAGTGAATTTACTTTTTTTTTTCTTGTTACAAATAGGACTCAGGATTTGAAGACAAAAAAGCATCACATTCCAGTGGTTGATCGAACTCCATTAGAGCCCCCACCAATAGTGGTAGTGGTGATGGGGCCTCCAAAAGTTGGAAAGAGCACTTTGATCCAGTGCCTAATTCGGAACTTCACCAGGCAGAAGCTGACAGAGATCAGAGGCCCTGTTACAATTGTGTCAGGTAGGAGTGTGCTACCCCAGGCTGATATGGCATATGTTGTCTGAGGGACAGGCGTGTCTTTGTTGAACATTTCTAAATGGTAAAGTAATATTGTCACTTCATATTACCTCTCTTGTGCTAAATTGACTGTAGCTTCAGAAAAGGATAGATTCCCAAAGATAATAACAGTTTAGATGTATACCCTGTTCTCACTGCTACAAGGATTTGCCATCCATGAAAGGTTTGGTAGGCCTGGGCACCCTGGGTTGGTCCTAGTAACCACCTTTTTTTTTTTTTTTAACAGGGAGTGAGTATCTATAGTGTGTCAGGCATACCTGCTCCCCTCATGAAGCCACGTTATGGAAGTGAGGGGGTTTTCCTCTTTTTCCATGAGAATCTTCCTGCTCTGGGAGATGGTGACATTTCTGTTTGAGGGAAAGTGAAACAAATTCCCCAAATGTCAATGGGAGATCTAGAATTTCTTTTTGTTGTTGTTTTTAAAGATGTTATTTTTAAGTAATCTCTTCACCCAACATGGGGCTCAAACTCACAATCCTGAAATCAAGAGTCACACACTACTTACTGAGCCAGCTAGGTGCTTCTGAAATTCTTATTATAGCAGCAACGTAGTTGGATCGAGACTTTTCTTTATCTTAAAGTCATTCCTATCATTTTAACTGATTTCTTTTCAATTTTCTTTTTTTTTTTTTAAAGTAAACTCTACCCCCAACGTGGGCTTGAACTCATGGCTCTAAGACCAAGAGTCGCATGCTCCAGCCAAGCCAGCCAGGCATCCTTTTTTTTTTCTTTTGAGAGAGAAAGAGGGTACAAATGAGTGAGGTGCAAAGAGAGAAATGGGGGGAGAGAATCCTATGAGGGATAGTGAAAGAGAGAAGCGGGGCTCCTGCGGAGCCAAGCTCATGTTCACCCAAAGTGGGTCTAGAGCTTACCCAAAGTGAGGCTTGAACTCACCCGAAGAGGGGCTTGTGCTCATCTGATGTGGGGCTTGTGCTCACCTGAAGCGGGGCTCAAACTCACAAACTGTGAGGTCATGACCTGAGCTGAAGTCAGATGCTTAATGATTGAGCCACCCAGGTGCCCTAGTTTTTTTTTTTAAAGTAATCTATAACCCCAACTTGGGGCTCATACTCCTGACTCTGAGATTAAGAGTAGCAAACTGATTTCTTTTAATTTAGAAATAATGATCGTTCCATGAAGATTCTGTTACGTTAGGTTTGAGGATGTTTTTAGCTATCGTGAGAACATGGGGAACTTTGACAAAGATAGAAGGGTTGGACTGCTGCTGAACAGCAGGATCACGGTCAGCATGAAGCCTGCTCGTCTGCCCATTCCAGTCAGAATTTTACCTGTTTGAGCACTTTATTTGTGTAGGTAGACCTTTAGTACCATTTCAAAATTAGAGAATATAGCAAGAAAGACAAGGTGGAATTTATCAATTTTCTTTTATAAAATTGAATTTCTGGCATACTTCCTTTAAGTGTGTCTGGTGCTTTCCTGTATACAATTAAAATAAGTAATTAGCGTTAATGGCTATATTTTTCCAAGATTTTTTTAAAAGTAAACTCTGTTTTTTACAGGTAAAAAGCGCAGACTTACCATCATTGAATGTGGGTGTGACATTAACATGATGATTGATCTGGCTAAAGTGGCAGATTTGGTAAGTCATTAGGGACAGTGTGAATTTCTGATGTGGACTTAACAGCAGTGTGGTAGATTATTTATCCTATATCTTATGTTGAAGGAAAGAAAGGCTTATGATTATTAAAGGAATGATGAGTGTGATCAGGGATACCATAGATGGGTTTGAACTGTTGATGATGATGATGATAATATTATAATAAAAATAGAATATGCACATTGAAATGTATTCTAAAATCTAAAAGCAAATTACGGAGAAAACCTTTAATGATCATAGTTAATGAAGATACACATACAGATAGACATACTGACATACAAATATATAATAGCAAATACTATTTCTTAGACTCTAATGAGGCACTGTGTTAACACCTTTCTCGAAATGTAGCTCATCTAATCCCCCAGTATGCCTGGAGGTATGTAGGTATTTTTTCCACTTTACATAGGATGAAATGGAGGTCCTAGAAGTTAAGTAGTTTGTCTGAGGATGGGGACACTCTTGATGGTGCCAGTACCTCTGTTCTTTCTCCTTTTTTCTTTAAAAAAAAAAAAATTTTTTTTTAAGTTTATTTATTTTGAGAAAGAGAGAGAGTGCACAAGTGATTTGGGGCAGGAGCAGAGAAAGAGAGGAAGAGAGAGAGAATCCCAAGCAGGCTCTGCACTGTCAGCACAGAGCCTGACACAGAGCTTGAAACCATGAACCGTGAGATCATGACCTGAGCTGAAATCAAGAGTCAGATGCTTAATTGACTGAACCACCCAGGTGCCCTCAGAACCTCTGTTCTTAATGATTATGACAAAATAAGTACATGACTTGCCTTTGAGAAGTTGTCAGAATTTATAATAGAAAATCTAGACAGTATGCAGCATATGGAAATTGTGTAGTTTTGATTGCATTTAATGGTAATGTTTGTTAATTTTGTTTTTAAGTTTATTTATTTTGAGAGAGAGAGAGAGCAAGCATGAGCAGGGGAGAGGCAGAGAGAGATGGAGAGAGAGAATCCCAAGCAGGCTCCAAGCTGTCAGTGCAGAGCCCGATGTAGGGCTCAAACCCACAAACCGTGAGATCATGACTTGAGCTGAAATCCAGAGTCAGACGCTTAACTGAGTGCTCCTAATTACATTTCAAATAAGCAAAAATAAATCCAATAAAAAAAAATGTAAAGTCATATTGATTAGGAAGATTGGGGTAACAGAGGTCTTTGTTTGTTTTTGGTTTAACAATTTCTGGAAAGCTGTTTGGTGACAAAGAGCTACAGATTTTATCCTTTGGCCTAGGAAGTCTTCTGAAATAGAAAATAAAAAGTAATTTAATATGAATATTATGGCTGTGGGATTATAATATTAGAAAAGTAAATACTATTCAAATTTTGAACATATAATGCTACTGCTAATAAAAATAAATGTTATTGTCAGTACAAATTGTGTAAACTTACTAAATCTTGTGGTTTTGAAATGAATAAGGTAGTTTAGCTTATGAGTCATTGGTTTGTTTTTTATGTAAAATATACCAAATCCCTAATTATAAAAGCATACACATATTAAGAAAGATGTTTTTCATATACATCTTTTTAAGATTTAGGAACCCATGTATTTGGTAAAATATTCAAACTATACTATAGGGTACATTGCAAGTTTTTCCTGCCCTGACCCCAGGTCTCTTAGTTTTTCTCAAAGTAGTATTCTTCTAGATATGTATACAAATATACATGCAACTTTTTAAAGCACACACTGTTTATTGTATACACTATTCTGTACTTTGCTTTTTTCCCTTAATGTGTCTAAAGGTAAGTAAGTACTATAGCTCAGCATCATTCTTTTTAAGTATTTCGTTGTATGTACCATAATTTATTTAAGCTGTCTTATGTTGATTGCTCTGCTCTGGGTTATCATAAAGCCTCCTAAGTCACAGCAGAGACACATACAGAACATGATTTTATGAATATGTTGCATGTGTGTGCATTGAAGGAATAATACAAGTTTCATTTATGTTTAGTTGACAAGATTGTCAGTTAAGGAACTGTTTGCTACCTATTTTTCTGATTGTACAATGAACCACTTGCCCCTTGGCACACTATCATGTCAGATGGGATATAGGGATATGTCAATGCAAGCTTAGTCACCTTCAACCCATTCTGGTGCAGTGTAAGAACTCTGTGTGCCAGCTTGTCCTGTGGTCTACAGTGGCAGCTGCACTTTCTTGTAGGGCTTGGTGGCCCACCTTCATGTATTTTGTGCTTTAGGATTATGAATGTTCCTTATTTTAACCAAAGATAAGTTTTTCTGTTTCTGTGTGTGTGTGTGTATTTTTAATTAGCTACCGAAAAGTGAGAACAGAGATATCTTTAATATTTTGTTAAAACTAGAAGTTTCTTACTTCTAGAAAAATCAGCTCTGAAGTTATTTTGCTTATTTGAAGAGTCAGAATTTTATTATTATTTTTTAATGTTTATTTATTTTTAAGAGAGAGAGAGCCAGTAGAGGAGGGGCAGAGAAAGGGAGACAGACTCTCTAGCAGGCCCCACACTGCCAGTGCAAAGCCTGACATGGGGCTCAAACTCACAGACTGTAAGATCATGACATGAGCTGAAATCAAGAGTCAGATACTTAACTCACTGAGCCACCCAGGTGCCCCTAGAGAGTCAAAATTTTAAAACTTGGTCTTATATGCTTATATTTTCTTAGTATTCATAACTTTACTATTTTTGGCTTAATTCTAAACTGGAAGCTTTTTTTTTTTAAGTTTCTGAGCAATTGCATATTACAAATTAACATAGAAGATGGAGCCTTCCTGCTATATACCTCCTAGCAAAAAAAAACCTTTTTTTCCCCCTTTTAGAAGACTGAAACAAAAAAACTTGGGTTTCTTATATTTTTGCTATTTTTCATTGGTTGCCACTTTGTCCTATTTTTTGGATGTCAGAGATCTTTTATTTGGTTTCGCTGTCAGAGACTTGTTATTTGACTTAAAAATACCTTACACAAAACTTTATTTCTGGAAGTGAGGACTTTTCCAGGTGAAGGCCAAGTCAGACCTAGCTTTTTCTGAGCTATTTCTAATCGATCCAAATTCTTGAAGTGAAAATTTATATTGTGGTGGTTATTGCCTCATGGTTGCCTTTTGGAGAAAGTCAAAGGGTGGTATTTTCTCTGTCATGATGATCCCTAAGTAATCCTTTAATTTAGTCTAGAATAGGAGTTGGCAAACTTCTTCTGTAAAGGGCCAGATGGTAAATATCTTAAGCTTTGCGGGTCATACTTTGTTCCAGCTACTTAGCTTTGTAGTTGTAATGCAGACACTGGTGTCGACAGCACATAAATAAATTAATGTGGCTCTGTTCCAATAAAACTTTAGCTATAAGACAGCTCTTGGGTCAGATTTGGTCCATGGACCATAGTTTGCTTATGGTCTGTTTTGGCTAGTTTCTGTGAGTAATTGTGTTTTCTGTTTTTAGGTTCTGATGCTTATAGATGCCAGCTTTGGGTTTGAAATGGAAACATTTGAATTTCTAAACATCTGTCAAGTACATGGCTTTCCTAAAATTATGGGCGTTCTCACTCACCTAGATTCCTTCAAGTATAATAAACAACTGAAGAAAACAAAGAAGCGATTAAAACACCGGTTCTGGACAGAAGTCTACCCGGTAGGAAGAGAATTAATGATTGAATACTAACACGTCATCTTTAAAAAATAGGAGGAGTAGGAGAGCTTAACACATATCCCTTCAAGATTCACCTTTGGAGTTTCCTTTATACATCTGTTCTTAGTCCCTGCAATTTTTTCTCAAAACAGTCTGTATTTCAGAGCTCTTCGTGTATCTTGTCTCCATAGCCCCCCAGTACCGGGCAGTATTTTAGATTTGTGATTATTTAATAAGTTTGTCTGAAGTTTCTCCTAATTATAGGACCAGCAACTACAGTGCACACATACTGCCTTTGCACCCTCCCCTGCATGCTGTGTGGCTCAGTGGTCATAGAATTTTTCATGTGTCTAGGAGCCTCCCTGCCCTCTCTGTGTAATACTCTCGACAGACACCACTGCTTGACCTGAGAGCAGTCTTGAACAAGCTCAGTGTATTTGCACTTCAGACTGTACTAAGCCTTAACAAGATGAGTCCTGAAAGAGGCAGAGAAGTTCAGGAAGCATTGATAAGTGGCATGCAGTCCCTTAGGGTTGCTTCTTATTTACATGTCTTTATTTTGATGTAGTATTGATAAGAATTTAATGGAAATTTAATTTTTTGCTCTTTTAATGTTTAGGGTGCCAAACTGTTCTACCTTTCTGGAATGGTACATGGAGAATATCAAAACCAAGAAATTCACAATCTGGGCCGTTTTATCACAGTTATGAAGTTCAGGCCGCTTACGTGGCAGACCTCTCATCCCTATATCCTGGCAGACAGGTAAAAAGTGCATCTGAAGTTTTTCATCCTGGCCCATATATTTCATAGCTACAAAGGTTAGAAAAAGAACAGTAATAGAGCTTACTTTGTGCTTATTTTTTAATAGTAAGGGGGCATTGTAGTTAGTGGAAGATAACCTACATTTTTGTATTATTACCTAATAGGTGCTGTGGCTTCAGTAGTAAAGTATGAAACATTTAGAAAAATGAGAGCAGTTTAGACCATTTAAAGCTACAAGATGTGGTCCTGTCCTGCTTTTTGAACTTTAATTTTCAGTAATAGCTGTCTTTGGATCATTGTGCTCTGGTCACCCAGATATGTTCTGTGCTTTCTTTCCTTTATGCCTTTTTTCAAATTGTCTTCTCAGCCTGGGGTCCCTTTTCTCTACTTGCCAGAATTCAAGGCACAGCAAAAAACCTAGATTATAGCTTAATCTTCTTCCATGAACGGTTTTTCTGGATATGTTCTAGTCTCTTCTTGACCCCCTGGTGCACGTTTGTCTTCCATTTCTGGTGTCTTACTCTCAGACTGTATATTGCATAGAGCCTGAGAGCGATACAATCATGTGTTTGCTGCTTTTCCTCTCGTAGATGGTGAACTGTGTTTCCTTTTTTCTGTATTTTCTGTAATTTTCTAAACTATATGTTTAGTGATCTAGTGAATTTGATCCATCTTTGACACATGAAGGCAGGTACAAGAACTTTGACATTTATTTCTGCCATATGATTGGGTTTTATTTTTCTAGGATGGAAGATTTGACAAACCCAGAAGATATTCGAAAAAATATCAAGTGTGACCGAAAAGTATCTGTTTATGGTTATTTAAGAGGAGCACACTTGAAAAATAAAAGCCAAATTCACATGCCAGGTATCCTTTTGTTATGAAATATACTGTATTTGTAGAACTATTGGGATGACTTCCTTCGTTTCTCAGGAAAATTGAAAAATGACTAAGCAAGATAGAGTCACATCGCTAGTTTTAAGACTAACCCAACTCTGCCTCAGCTCACAAAGGTGTTGAGGTGACCAAATCCCCTCTGTTCTGATGGTGTCAGCTAGCACCCTTGTGGGTGAAGCCTTCCAACTGGGCCATTTTTGCCAGCAGTTGATACATGTATAGCTGAAGCCGTCTTTCTGTGTCTGTCTTCCAGGTGTAGGAGATTTTGCTGTGAGTGACGTCAGTTTCCTCCCGGACCCCTGTGCGCTTCCTGAACAACAAAAGAAGCGCTGTTTAAATGAGAAAGAGAAGTTGGTTTATGCACCTCTCTCTGGAGTCGGTGGTGTGCTATATGACAAAGATGCGGTCTATGTTGATCTTGGTGGCAGCCATGGCTTCCAAGAATCGGTGAGAGGAAAGTCACGGAAGTAATGTAGCCAGCTTTTATATACTGAAGCTTTTTGTCTTTATTCGTATTTATGGGTAAAGGTACAATGCATACTGTAAATATACAGAATATGTAATAGTACCAAGGAGGAAGAAAAAGTCACATCCTCCATTCTGTTACCAAGACACACGGGATCTTGGGTCTTCTAGTGTGAGCATTGCAAGCAGTTTGGTGCTTGTACTTCCCGTCTCTCATTTTATTGTGCTTTGCTTTACTGAGTTTCACCAACAAATTGCCTTTTTTACAAATTGAAAGTTTGTGGCAACCCTGTAGTGAACAAGTCTGTTGGTGCCATTTTTTCCAGCAGCATTTGCTTACTTTGTGTCTCTGTATCACATTATGGCAATTCTAACAATATTTCAAATGTTTTCATTATTTTTGTTACAGTGATCTGTGACAAGTGATTATCACTTACTGAAAGCTCAAATAATGATTAGCATTTTTTAGCAATAAAGTATTTTTAATTAAAGTATGCACATTGCTTTTTTAGACATACGCTATTACACACTTAATAGGTTACAGTATAGTATAAACATAACTTTTATATGCACTGGGAAACCAAAAAATTCATCTGACTCACTTTATTGTGGTAGTTTAGAACTGAACCCACAGTATCTCAGGGTATGCCTGCACAGTATTGGTGTGTTTTCTAGCTCTTTGGTCTTTCTCTCTTTTGTTTTTCCTCTCTAAACATATACATCTTTAGCTAGATTATATTATGTGTAGAGTATTACATATTACATGTAAATACTACATATTTGTATCCATACATGGTCTTTGTGTGTAGGAGTGTCTGTGAGAAAGAGAAGTAGTATTATACGGGCTCCAACTTTAAATGCCGTTGCAGCTTTTGGGGAGCATTAAAAGAATACGTGATTCCATTGTCCCCTGTTAGTATTTGTAGAACTGCTTTGGTCTTTTTTAGAGCTATGTGGTATTTTGCTGTATGGATAAACCTTATTTATTGAACCAACCCTTGGAAGTCTATGGCAGGAGTACACCCCCAGATTCCCCTGGTTTGAACATTGCCAGTTATTGCCCTCGAGCATGCAGTTTTACTCACTGGGATGGATCTTTCTAGGCAGTAAATTCCTTGAAGTGAAAATTTTGGATCAAAAGGCAGAATTTTTTAAATAGACTCCAGATTTTCATTTCTTTATTCTGCAGTGGGGTTTTATTGGGCCAAAATAAATGTTTTCAGCAGCATTGACACTTACAGTTTGTAAAGCTAAGTATTTAGGTTATCAGATTGTATACTACATGAACTTTGGAAAAGTTTAATGAAGACAGCAGTCTTCAATTTTAAACTTTGTTCTAAGAATTTCCTATATTTTTTTATTTCTATGTCTATTTTGGGGCAGTAAGAAATGTTTTTAGGAACTATGTTTAGGATAATTTTGAGAAACTGATTGAAACCAGTGTGTCTCTCTTCAGAATTCTTGTATATTCCTCATTTTCCCTTTCTTGGTGGCCTTGACAGGATGAGGTGAGGCCCACCCATGAACTGGTACAGAGTCTCATTTCTACCCATTCCACTATTGATGCTAAGATGGCTTCGAGTAGAGTGACACTTTTTTCTGATTCTAAACCACTGGGGTCAGAGGATATAGATAATCAAGGGTAAGTTTGCCATTTTTCTGTTTTTCATTTAAAAAATAGTGTATTACAGAAGACTATATTACCTTTAATTCTGCCATCAATACACATTTTGGTGGGATGCATTCCAGGCTGGTTTTGTTGTGTTTGCTTTGCTTTATATGTTCTTACGTTTCTGAGGGAGTTTCATTTGTGTGACATGACATGGAGGTATTCTTGAAATATTATACAAGATTTTGTTTTTAGCAGACTCAGAATATTCCTTAGATGTCACAAAATGTTTTCTGTAGGTTGCTTTTGGTTTCTTAGGAGACCTGAGGCCACTTGGCTTTCTTTTAGTGGCCAAATACTAATACAGGCAGAGTTAAGGAAGCTCGTTCAGGTGGCTGTTGAAAAGCTACATACTTGTCTCTAAAAGGATTCCTTAGATGTGTTGTATTATCTCCTGGGTCAGTATCCACTGATATCTAGCTCATGTGAATTATTTTCAGTCTGGGCTGGGAATTTGTATACCTTATACATAATGAGTGGTCTGGTTTTATTTTATTGACTTCTGTATGACTCCCAATAAAAAATCAGTCTGAAAATGATTGAAATTGTCTAGTTTATAATTTATTATAAAGGTATACAAAGGAAAATTTCTTGGAAAAATTCATCTGCTGCCTTCTAACCAGTAGATGGTATAACATGGTAGTTCATTTTTTTTTTTTTTTTTGAGAGAGAGACAGATAATGAGCAGGGGAGGAGCAGAGAGAGAAAGAGGGAGAGAGAGGATCTCAAGCAGGCTCCATACTGTCGGCACAGGGCCCGATGCGAGGCTCGAATTCACCAACCATGAGATCATGACCTGAGCTGAAACCTAGAATCGAACACTTAACCAACTGAACCACCTAGATGCCCCAAGAATAATATTCTTAATATGTTATTCTTTCTACATTTGTTAGCTGACATTCTTTAACAGGAAGCTCTTCCACCTTTTTATTTAATATCACTTTTGACTAATTGACTTTTTAAATTCCATTTGTTATTATCCTATTGCTATCATTCTTTTTTCATGCCTATATGGTCCCTTCAGTCTGACTCCTGTGTCCTTTTAGCACTACTTCGGACACAACAGAGTGTTTCAGGCTTACTTTATACTTTCCTTGCCTTGGATCTGGAGTCAGCCATTTAAGGATCATCTGTTTCAAGCTTGAAAATGATTAGTCTTGGAATGCCTGGGTGGCTCAGTTGGTTAAGCGTCCGATTTCAGTGCAGGTCATGATCTCATGGTTCTGTGAGTTCGAGCCCTGTGTCTGGCTCTGTGCTGACAGATCAGAGCCTGGAGCCTGCTTATGGTTTTGTGTCTCCCTCTCTCTCTGCCCTTCCACTACTCACTCTCTGTCTCCCTCTCAAAAATAAATAAACATTTAAAAAATCATTTTTAATAAAAAAATGATCAGTCTTCTAAAAGATTGATTAAACACTCACTTCCTTTTGGAGCAGTTTTTCCCTAATGTCAGAGTTTTTGTTTTTTAAAGTTTACCTTTTTATTCTCTATAAGCTCCTTTGAAGAGAGGTGTTAGGGAACTGTGCATGAGTTTGCTTACCATATATTCCAGTATTTATAATATAATTCCTTTCTGTGCTATGTTATTTACAAGCATTCTGTGATATTATCTTCTTTTTCTTTCCATAATTATTGACTTGCCATTTCTAGAGTGACCAGTTCTTGTACAAATTGAGTTATTTTGTGTTTACTTGGTAATATAGGCACTGGATGCCAAAAGAAGAAAAACAGATAGATTTGGAAACTGGTCGAGTGCGTCGGAAAGCCATTTTTGGAGATGAGGAAGATGAGTCTGGAGATAGTGATGATGAAGATGATGAAGAGATGTCTGAAGGCAACAGGTTGGACAGTGGCTCTAGTGCTGATGAATTGGAGGAGGAAGATGCTGAGATGTACATGGCGGGTAAAGGTGTCAAAAGGCAGAGACTTGAGGAGATGGAAGAAGACAATGAGGTGGATTTGCCAGCATTTGCTGATAGTGACGATGACCTTGAAAGGAGCTCAGAGGAAGAAGGAGAAGCAGAGGAAGCTGATGAAAGCAGTGAAGAAGAGGATTCCACTGCAGGAGAGCAGGATATTTTAGAATCTAGGGTTGTTGGAGACCACAGTAAACCGAGACTTTTACAAACTAATGATTTGAGTGACAGTTTGAATCTAAAGAATCCTTTGACAATCAAAAAAGCAACCCTCACGACTTCAGATTCAGGTCATTGCACAGCTGAAGAGGCATTTGCATCTGAGGAAGAAACTGAAGGAAGCTCCTCCGTCGGTACAGAGGGCGAGGACTCAGAAAATGAAGAGGTTATTAGGAAAAAGTTTCCGAAGTCTTCTAAAGTGGCAGGTGGTCAGAGGCTGAGGTCAGAGAACTTAATTGATGAGACCAGTGATGTGGAAGACTTACTCAAAGAGGAAGAAGATTACAAGGAAGAAAATAACTATTCCACAGAAACTTCAGGTTTGCTTAAGTTTAATGTAACTGTTGTTATAAACTTGGCACTGAAAATGTTCTACCAATAGAACGTCTACAGGGGTGCCTTAGTGGCTCAGTCGGTCCAACTTCGGCTCAGGTCATGATCTTGTGGTTTGTGGGTTTGAGCCCCATATCAGGTTCTGTGGTGACAGCTCAGAGCCTGGAGCGTGCTTCAGATTCTGTGTCTCCCTCTCTCTGCCCCTCCCCTGCTCATGCTTGGTCTCTCCCTCAAAAATAAATAAGCATTTAAAAAATTAAAATAGAATGTCTACATTTAGGAGTCTTGCTGTTTGGAGATTTTTTTTGACTTCAAATACTGCACCTCATAGAAGGATTTCAGGATGAATGCAGAGAGGGCAAATAAACAGACTTAACTGATGTTGGTGCTCATCCTTTTAGGTGCTCTCAAGTGGAAGGAAGACCTTTCCAGGAAGGCAGCTGAGGCCTTTCTGAGGCAGCAACAAGCAACTCCAAACCTTCGAAAGCTTATTTACGGGACAGGTAAGAGCTCTATTTCAGATGCAGAAACGCTTTAGTTTCTTAACTGTTTTCTGGAAAGGAGATGAAATTGATTGAAGGATTTGGGTCGTTCTTTTGATGTCTATATGATATCCCTGACTGTCGTAGTTTGTATGTGGCAGATGTTTTTAATCATTAGTTCATGGGTTTGCCATAAAACTCTTGATGAGAATACTCTCCATTATGTCATTTTATACCCTCTATACAAGGTCCTTTATGGGATTTTTTTGGGATAGAATTTAGTGCCAGAAAAGAACAAAGTGGTGCATTTGTTTTCAATTATTATAGTTTGTTGTCAAGTTGGTTTCCATATAACACACAGTGCTCATCTCAACAGGTACCCTCCTCCATGCCCATCACCCATTTTCCCCTCTCCCTCTGCCCCCCATCAACCCTCAGTTTGTTCTCACTATTTAAGAGTCTCTTATGGTTTGCCTCCCTCCCTCTCTTTAACTGTTTTTTCCCCTTCCCCTCCGCTATGGTCCTCTATTAAGTTTCTCCTCTTCCACATATGAGTGAAAACATATGGTATCTGTCTTTCTCTGCCTGACTTATTTCACTTAGCGTAATACCCTCGAGTTCCATCCACGTGGCTACAACATGGCCAGATTTCATTCTTTTTCATTGCTATGTAGTATTCCATTGTATAGATAAACCACGTCTTCTTGATCCATTTGTCAGTGTATGGACATTTAGGCTGTTTCCATGATTTGGCTATTGTTGAAAGTGCTGCTATGAACATTGGGGCATATGTGCCCCTATGCATCAGCACTCCTATATCCCTTTGGCAAATTCCTAGCAGTGCTATTGCTGGGCATAGGGGAGTTCTCTTGTTAATTTTTTGAGGAACTGGGTCATGGGGAATTCTATTATTAAATTTTTGAGGAACCTCCACACTGTTTTCCAGAGCTGCTGTGCCAGTTTACATTCCCACCAACAGTGTAAGAGGGTGCCCATTTCTCCACATCCTCACCAGCATCTAGTCTCCTGATTTGTTCATTTTAGCCACTCTGAGCGGTGTGAGGTGGTATTTCAGTGTGGTTTTGATCTATATGTCCCTGATGATGAGGGACGCTGAGCATCATTTCATGTGTCTATTGGCCATCTGGATGTCCTCTTTGGAGAGGTTCATGTCTTCTGCCCATTTCTTCACTGGATTGTTTGTTTTTTTGGGTGTGGAGTTTGGGGAGTTCCTTATAGATTTTGGACACTAGCCCTTTATCTGATATGTCATTTGCAACTATCTTTTCCCATTCCGTCAGTTGCCTATTAGTTTTATCGATTGTTTACTTTGCCATGCAGAAGCTTTTTATCTTGAGGTCGCAATAGTTCATTTTTGTTCTTAATTCCCTTGTGTCAAGTAAGAAATTGCTGCAGTTGAGGTCAAGGAGGTTGTACCTGCTTTCTCCTCTAGGATTTTGATGGTTTCCTGTCTCATATTCAGGGTCTTGATCCATTTTGAGTTTATTTTTGTGTATCGTGTGAGAAAATGATCTAGTTTCATTCTTCTGCATGCTGCTGTCCAGTTCTCCCAGCACAATCTGTTAAAAAGGCTGTCTTTTTTCCATTGGATACTCTTTCCCGCTTTTCAAGGATTAGTAGGCCATACATTTGTGGGTCCAATTCTGAGTTCTCTATTCTGTTCCATTGGTCTTATGTGTTTGTTTTTTTGCCAATACCATGCTGTCTTGATGATTACAGCTTTGCAGTAGAGGCTAATGTCTGGGATAGTGATGCTTCCCATTTTGGTTTTCTTCTTCAGTATTGCTTTGGCTATTCGGGGTCTTTTGTGGTTCCATACAAATTTTAGGGTAGTTTGTTCTCGTTTTGAGAAGAATGATGGTGCAATTTTGATTGGGATTGCATTGAATGTGTAGATTGCTTTGGGTGGTAATGACATCCTAACATATTTCTTTTTCTGATCCGTGAGCATGGAATGTTTTTCCATTTATTTGTATCTTCTTCAATTTCCTTCATAAGTTTTCTATAGTTTTCATCATACAGATTTCCTATATCTTTGGTTAGGTTTATTCCTAGATATTTATGGTTTTTTTGCAATTGTGAATGGGATCAGTTTCTTGATTTCTCTTTCTGTTGCTTCATTATTGGTTTATAAGAATGTAACTGATTTCCGTATGTTGATTTTGTACCCTGCAACTTTGGTGAATTCATGGATCAGGTCTAGTAGGCTTCTGGTGGAGTCTGTTGGGTTTTCTATGTAGGGTATCATGTCGTCTGCAAAAAGTGAAAGTTTGACTTCTTCTTTGCCAATTCTGATGCCTTTTATTTCCTTTTGTTGTCTGATTGCTGATGCTAGCACTTCCAGCACTATGTTAAACAACAGTGGTGAGAGTGGACATCCCTGTCGTGTTCCTGATCTCAGGGGGAAAACTCTGTTTTTCCCCATTGGGGATGTTAGCTGAGGGCTTCTCATAGATGGCGTTTATGATGTTTTAAGTAAGTTCCTTCTATCCGACTCTCTCTTGAGGGTTTTTATTAAAGGATGCTGTATTTTGTCAAAAGCTTTTTCTGCATTTATTGACAGTATCATATGGTTCTTTTCTTTTCTTTTGTTAGTTAATGTGATGTTTCACATTGATTGATTTGTGAATATTGAACCAACCCTGCAACCCAGGAATGAATCCCACTTGATCATGGTGGATAATTCTTTTTATGTGCTATTGAATTCAGTTTGCTAATATCTTGTTGAGGATTTTTGCATCCATATTCATCAGGGATATTGGCCTGTAGTTCTCTTTTTTTTTGGTGGGGTCTGTGCCTGGTTTGGGAATCCGAGTGATGCTGGCTTTGTAGAATGAGTCCAGAAGTTTTTCTTCCATTTCAAATTTTTGGAACAGCTTGAAAAGAATGGGTATTAACTCTGATTTAAATGTCTGGTAGAATTCCCCATGGAAGCCATCTGGTCCAGGGCTCTTATTTTTTGGGAAATTTTTGATGACTGATTCAATTTCTTCACTAGTTATGGGTCTGTTCAGATTTTCTGTCTCTTTCCATTTGAGTTTTGGTAGTGTATGTGTTTAGGAATTTGTCCATTTCTTTTAGGTTGTCCAGTTTGTTGGCATATAATTTTTCATAGTATTCTCTGATAATTGCTTGTATTTATGAGGGATTGATTGTATTAAATCTATTTTTATTTGTGATTTTGTCTATTTGGGTGCTCCCTCGTTTCTTTTTGAGAATCAATTTTGTTTATTTTTTCAAAAAACCAACTCTTGGTTTCATTTATCTGTTCAGCTGTTTTTTTGGGATTCTATATTATTTATTTCTGCCCTGAGCTTTATTATTTTTCTTCTTCTTCTGGGTTTGGGGTTTTCTTGCTGCTCTACCTCTAGTTCGTTTAGGTGCACTGTTAGATTTTGTATTTGTGCCTTTTCTAGTTTCTTGAGATAAGCCTGGATTGCAATGTATTTTCTTTTTAGGATTGTTTTTGCTGCATCCCAAAGAGTTTGGATTGTTGTATTTTCATTTTCATTTGTTTCCATATATTTTTTTAATTTCTCTATTGCCTGATTGACCTATTCTTTAATAGGGTGTTCTTTAATCTCCACACTTTTGGAGGTTTTCCAGACTTTTTCCTGTGGTTAATTTCAAGTTTCATAGCATTGTGATCTGAAAGCATACATGGTATAGTCTCAATTCTTTTATATTTATTGAGGGCTGCTTTGTGACCCAGTATGTGATCTATCTTGGAGAATGTACCATGTGCACTCGAGAAGAATGTGAATTGCATAGCTTCAGGATGTAGAGTTCTAAATATCTGTCAAGTCCATCTGGTCCAGTGTGTCGTTCAGGTCCGTTGTTTCTTTAGTGATTTTCTGTCTAGTTGATGTATCCATTGCTGTAAGTGGAGTATTAACGTCTCCTGCAATTAGCACATTCTTATCAATAAGATTGCTTATGTTTGTGATTAATTGTTTTATGTATTTCGATGCCCCCATATTTGGTGCATAGACATTTATAATTGTTAGCTCTTCCTGATGGATAGACCCTGTAATTATTATATAATGCCCTTCTTCATCTCTTATTACTGCCCTTACTTTAAAGTCGAGCTTTTACGATATAAGTATTGCTACTCCAGCTTTCTTTTGACTTCCAGTAGCATGATAGCTATTTCTCCATCCCCTCACTTTCAATCTGAAGGTGTCCTCAGGACAAAAATGAGTCTCTTATAGACAGCAAATAGATGAATCTTGTTTTTTTTCTCCATTCTGATACCCTATGTCTTTTGTTTGGAACATTTAGTCTATTTACATTCAGTGTTATTATTGAAATATATGGGTTTAGATTCATTGTGTTCTGTGTAAGATTCATGCTTGTGGTGGTGTCTCTGGTACTTGGTGTTCCTTGCAACATTTCCCTCATAGAGTCCCCCCAAGATTTCTTGTAGGGCTGGTTTAGTGGTGATGAATTCCTTCAATTTTTGTTTGTTTGGGAAAACCTTTATCCCTCCTTCTATTCTGAATGACAGATAGAGGACCTGTCTCTGGATAGAGGATTCTTGGCTGCATATTTTTCCTGTTCATCACATTGAAGATTTCCTGCCATCCCTTTCTGGCCTGCCAAGTTTCAGTGGATAGGTCTGCTACTACTTTTATGTGTCCATCTTTGTATGTTATGGCCTGTTTATCCCTAGCTGCTTTCAGAATTCTCTCTTTATCCTTGTATTTTGCCAGTTTCACTATGATATGTCGTGCAGAAGATCCATTCAAGTTACATCTGAGGGGAGTTCTCTGTGCCTCTTGGATTTCAGTGTCTGTTTCCTTCCCCAGATTGGGGAAGTTCTAGGCTGTAATTTGTTCAAGTACCCCTTCAGCCCCTTTCTCTCTCTTCTTCTTCTTCTTCTGGGATTCCTATGATATGGATATTATTCTGTTTGATTGCATCACTCAGTTCTCAAATTCTCCTTTCATGCTCCTAGATCAATTTATCTTTCTTTTTCTTGGCTTCCTCTTTTTTTTATAATTGTGTCTTCTAATTTACCTCTTCTCCCCTCTGCATCTTCAATTCATGCAGTGGCTGCCTCCATTTTATTATGCACCTTGTTTATAGCATTTTTTAATTTATCATAACTATTTTTAAGATCCATGATCTTTGCAGCAGTAGCATTTCTGCTGTCTTCTGTGCCTTTTTCAAGCCCAGCGATTAATTTTATGACTATTGTTCTAAATTCTTGTTTAGTTATGTTGCTTGTATCTGTTTTGATCAATTCTTTAGTTGTCACTTCTTCCTGGAATTTCTTTTGAGGAGAGTTCTTTTGTTTTATCATTTTCGCTAATTCTCTGTCTCTTGTAAGTTTTAAAGGCTTGTTATGCACTTTGCACCTGTGAGTACTGCTGTATTAAAGGAGGCTTATACACTGTCCAGGGCCTGGCCATTCAGGAAGTGTTCTTTTAAAGGTTCCCTTGGTCTCTCTTGATGTGACTTTGGTTATTTTATTTCCCTACTCGTAGTGATATTTTGGACTCTCCACCATGTGTGCTTTAGTTTGTTCCTTGAAGTAGCCCTGGAAAGGAAAACAGACAAACAAACAGGGACCAAAAACACACAAACGGACAAACAAATCAAACAAAGAAGCAAACTGACAAAAATAATTTAAAAAAACAAAAAAGCAAAGGACAGTTTAAAAGCATAAAACTAGAAATCCCAGCTACAAATAAAGAGCAGGGTGGAGGCAGTGCTGATGGAACAGCATATACAAAGAGAGAAATGACAGGGGTGGGGAGAAAGAGAAAATGAACATTGACCAGACAGAGAGACTTAAAGGCTTAATCTAGAGAGAGAAAAAGGAGAATACAGCAGGAGGTGAGGAGAAAAAAACGAAGATAATGTTACCCAGAGAAACTATATAGTCTGATTATTCGAGAGAGAGAGTGAAAGGAAGGTAAAGAAGGAGGTGTAGAACATGGATCAAGAGGATGGATTAAATATGTCTGTTTAAGCAAACCTATAACGAGAATAACCAGCCCAGAGGAGGGGAGAGATAAGATTGAGAAAAGGGAGAATATATCTGAATAGCAAGAATTGGTCTGTAGTTAATCATGGCAGTGCAGCAGTGCTGGTCTTGGGGGAGGGGCCGTCTGTTTCTGTAGCATCTACAGGCTCCCAGCAGCTCCCCAGTGCAGATGGGTGTGGTTTTGTGTAGATGGGTCCTGCCTCCACTCTGGGTCCCTTGGGTTGATTCCTGAGGCCCCGCCTTGGTGGTCGTGGGAAGAAAAATGACGATCCCCTAGTCCCTTCTCCTTGAACCTGGTGTCCCAAATCACTCCTTTAGATTTCTCCTCAGTGTGCTGCGGGCACAGCTAAGGTGGGCCAAGGTGCCCCACGCACAGCCATGTTCCAAACTCTCACTCTGTGTGCATTAATGATGCTGCCTGAAATGTAATCCCGTGAGCTTAGCACTTCAGAGCAGGGGATCAGTTCCTCCTGACTCTAGCTGGGTCCCTGGGGTGCCTCCTGACCTGGAGGGAAGTTCTTTTGTCCCCCGGCATGCAGCATAGGATAGGATCCCTCTCTGTCCTGGGCTGAGGTTTTTATCTTGTCCAGATACAGTTCTACACCTCCCCACCCTCTCTTTCTCTTCCCTTTGTCTCTCCACAGAAGGGGCTCCCTCCCCTCTGCACCTACATGTGAAATGTGGGTAGCTGCCATTCAGGCACTGCTTCACACATCCAGAGTGGTACATTTTGTACTGTGGTTACTGGTTACTGTGTGATTAGAACAAGCAAGGCCAAAGGAACATAAAGGAGCGTAAAGGAGCTAAGAGCATTGAATCAAAGAGTTGGTGTGTACTGATTTCCATTCAGGTTTGCCTAAGTACTGTTGGTGATGAGAGACTCAGCAGTCTTTAAGAGAAACTCTTTATGCTAGTTAAAAGTTCTGCCTTTAAATGTCCTTTCCTCTCTCCAACCCCTAATGTTTTGTCTCCTTACTGGACTCTTTGCTGCTTCCTTGCAGGAGGGCCTAAGTCCTCCAGACATGGTGAGGAGTTCCCTGGCCTTTTCTTAGCTTGCAGCTAATACACTCAGGGGTACCACCGTACCTGCCATAAACAGGGACCCTCAGTCCCAGGTCCTTTAGGGTGAAGATTTGTTCTCACTGTTTCATCATGGTGTCTCTTCAGTGACAGAAGACAATGAAGAGGAAGATGGTGATACCAGGGAAGAACTCGGAGGATTGTTTCGTGTCAGCCAGCCTTCAAGAGAATGTAAGCACAAGCTTGATTCTTTGGACTGCTCCAGATTTCATGTGGAGGCGCCCCACGATTGGGATTTAGAGGAGGTAAGGCAGAATATAAATAATATGTTTGAGTTAAGAGACATTTAAGGAATTGTTCTAAAAGAAGATTATGGGATTTCAGTATTGTGTATTTGTTACTGGCTTCTCATTTTTGTAAGATAATAGGACCTTCCCCAGATATTGGACTAGATATTTCATGCATCCTAAGCAATAATGTGTTTGGAGATTAGGTAGACTGTGTATGTGTTATGGAGAAAAGGAAAATATGGATGGTAGTGTTAATCTTTATTTTGAAGCATTGCATGTAAGTTCATATATTTGAAATACTTTGTGTTTTATCACTAGGATATATCCCATGTCCCCGAGTTAACATAATTTCTACTATTTGTAAACAAACAAATCCGTAACACTGGTTAATTTTCTTCCCTTGCTCACTATTCTTTAATCACACCAGAATTCATTAAGTTTTCAAACTTACTAGGCTTAATCCCATCTTAGACCTCTTGCCCCTTAGTTTTCTCTTCTGGAATGTTCTGATGTTCTTAAGGCTGGCTTCTTTTGATCATTTAGTTTAACTTAAATATCACTTCTCAAGAGAGGCCTAATCACTATCATATTCCTAATTTAATTCACGGAATAGAATTTAAGCACCTTACAAGATTTTATGAAACTTTTTTTTGCAGTAAAACTTCACACAGATTATAGAAAAACACATAAAAACAATTATTTAACTTAATGGATTAGGTGAGGACCCTGTAACCACTCTGTATCTGTCCCAGTCATAGTCCTCCCTACAGAAGGAACCATGACTCTTAGGATAGCCATTTCCTTCTTTTCTTCATAATTTCATCCTCTAAGTTTGCATTAATTAACATCATAAGTTAGTTTTATCAGATTTTTGGGGGGTTTATTTTTCACTATGTCTTTTCAGTCTGTTAATATGCAAATCCCCTGCATGCATCTCTTTTTTTTCTCTTACGCTTTATTTGTTTAAAAAACTAATTGTTTGATATGTAGTTTCTCATATTTTGGTTTTTTTGGATTGCATTGCATCCTTAAGTGCAGATTATCAGGCTCCTCTCTTCTGTATTTCCTATAAAATGGTACAAAACAATACCAATACAACTCTGTGATGATGGAAATGATCTGTATCATTGAGCTGTTCAGTGTGGCTGCTTGTGGCTGTTAAGTACTTTAAATGTAGCTAGTGAGACAGAAGAACTAAGTGTGTAATTTTATTTTAGTTCTATTTAATCTTAATTAATTAAAATGTAAATAACCATGTGGTTATAGCTACCCTATGGACAGCACATCTAGAATATGATTAGATTTAGGTTTGATTTTTTTTGTTGTTGTTTTGTCAAGACTGCTTCCTAGATTGTGGTGTTTGTTTTTAGGAGGCACATAAAATCATCTCATGATTTTAATAAAATCTGTTGAGTCTCAGTGCCTAGCTAGATCCATTAGTTTATTAAGGCTGTAAAATGGTGATATTCTGTTCAAATTGCTCTTAATTTATTAGCTGGAATACCCCTCTAAAGGGAAACTTACCCTCATCTATTATTTGGTTACCCCGTTCCATATAAGCAAGATAAATATTTGATTCTTTTTATTAGTTTTCAGAATGATTCTCCAAAGTGACTTTTTTTTTTAGTATAATTTTCAACTCATAGAATTTAATATCATTGAGTGTTTTCCTTCCACTGAACTTGTTTTCCTTGATAATCTCTCATATTTATCCCATATCTGGCCAGTGGGTTCCTGGATTATTTTGACTTGATCCTGGTAGTTTTGGTTGCTGTATTTCTATCTGATCCAATGAGGTGTTCCAGCACCATCTCGTACACTTCCGATGCCACACTTGGAAGCAGCCATAAGAAGTCCTAACTTCTTTAAGAAGAAAATGGTATTTCAACATTATAATCTAGGCATAGGAATATACACTGCTATGGACTGGTCATTGTTTGTAGGTCTTTCAGTGACCAGAGCTGGGAGAATTCAGTTTTTTCCAATTCGGATTCAGAACTGCAGAGTTCTTTTTTTTTTTTAAATATTTTTTATTTATTTCTAGGAGGGAGAGAGAGAGACAGTATGAGCAGGGGAGGGTCAGAGAGAGAGGGAGATACAGACTCTGAAATAGGCTCCAGGCTCTGAGCTGGCAGTCAGCACAGAGCCCGACACGGGGCTCGAACCCACGAACCGCGAGATCATGACCTAAGCGAAAGTCGGACGCTTAACCGACTAAGCCACCCAGGCGCCCCAGAACTGCAGAGTTCTTATTTAGCTTCTTTTTTACATTTGTATCTCCATTTTTCCACTAGAGAATTAATTCCATTTGATTTTGAAGATGATGAAATTAGAAAATTACTATCCCACCTATGCACAAAACAGTGTCAGAATAGCATTACACATGTTACTATTAAGATAATTACTGAAAACGAAGTTTTTTTCCTCATATGTTTCCCCATTACCCTTTAAAAGTGGCTACACAGGTTTACATTCCCATCAGCAGTGTATGTGGCTTCTGATTTCTCCACATCCTCACCAACACTTGTTATTATCTGTATTTTTAAAAAATTATTATTATAGCCCTTATGTTGGTGTGAAGTAGTATCATTGCAGTTTTTTTTTTTTTTT
The DNA here is from genome assembly GCF_003009895.1 of Hyaena hyaena. NCBI lineage: Eukaryota > Metazoa > Chordata > Mammalia > Carnivora > Hyaenidae > Hyaena > Hyaena hyaena. Next base: position 349,676 of record NW_024081264.1, read on the forward strand.
AATATTTTTATTTATTTCTAGAAGAGAGAGAGAGAGACAGCGTGAGCAGGGGAGGGTCAGAGAGAGAGGGAGTCACAGACTGAAACAGGCTCCAGGCTCCGAGCTGGCAGTCAGCACAGAGCCCGATGCGGGGCTCGAACCCACGAACCGCGAGATCATGACCTAAGCGAAAGTCGGACGCTTAACCGACTAAGCCACCCAGGTGCCCCAGTATCATTGCAGTTTTGGTTTGCCTTTCCCTGATAGCTTATGGTGCTGGGTATCTTTTTTTTTTTTTTTAATGTTTATTTATTTTGAGAGAAAGATAGAGCGTGAGCAGGGGAGGGGCAGAGAGAGGGAGAGAGAGAATCCCAAGCAGGCTCTGCACTGTCAGCGCATAGCCTAACACAGGGCTCAAACACACAAACCATGAGATCATGACCTGAGCCAAAACCAGGAGTTAAATGCTTAACCAGCTGAGCCACCCAGGCACTCCAGGCATCTTTTCATGTGCTTACTAGCCGTTTGAAGAAATGTTTATTCCTTTTGTTTGCCCATTTTAAAAATTGCATTGTCTTTTTGTCATTGAGTTGTAAGAGTTGTTTATATATTCAAACTGTCAGATATAAGATTTACAAATCTTTTCTCCCATTCTGTCTGTTGTCTTCTGTGCCCTTTGAAGTGCAAAGTTTTACATTTTGATGAGGTTTAACTTGTTTATATTTCTTTCGTTTCCATGTTTGGTATCCTATCTAAAAAACCCATTGCCAAATCCAAGATCATGAAGCTTTACTCCTATGTTTTCATCTAAGAGTTTTATAGTTCTTACATTTAGGTCATTGATCCATTTCAAGTTAATTTTAGTATTTGGGGTGAGAAAAGTTCAACTTCATTCTCTTGCATGTGGATATCCAATTGTCCTAGCACCATTTGTTGAAAAAACTATTCTTTACCCATTGTCTTGGCACCCTGAATGTAAATCACTTCACCATAGATACATGGGCTTATTTATGGACTCTTAATTATATTTCACTGATTTGTATTTTTCTTTATGCCAGTACCTTACTAATACTTTGTGTAAGTTTTGAAATTAGAAAGTCTGAGTTCTCCAACTTTAATTTTCTTTTTTAAGATTGTTTTGACTTTTCTGGATCCTTTGTATTTTCTCTGTTTTTGAATCAGCTTTTCCATTTCTCCAAAGAAACCAATTGGGATTCTAACAGGGATTGCGTTGAATCTGTAGATCACTTTGAATAGTATTGATATCTTAACAATATTATGTCTTCTGTTACATTAACATGGGCTACCTTTCCATTTATTTAGATCTTTCATTTCTTTTAAGAACATTTTTTAGTTAATCAGGGGATAAGCTATGAACTTCTTTTGAATTTATTCCTAGTATTATTTTCAATACCATTGTAAAAGGAACTGTTTTCTCGCCTGCACTTTTGGATTGCTTATTGCTAGTATCTAGAAAATAAAATTTATTGTTGTTATTGATTTTGTATTTTGCAACCTTGCTGAACTTACTTATTCTGATAGTTTTTCAGTGGATTCCTTAAGATTTGCTCTATGTAGGATTATATCATTTGTGGCTAGAGGTAGTTTCTTCCTTTCTAACTAGTGCCTTTATTTCAGTCTCTTGCCTAATTGTCCAGGATAGAACGTCTAGTACAGTGTTGAATAGAAGTGGTCAGAGGAGACATCCTTGTCTTCTCATCTTAATGGGGAAAGCTCTCAGTTTTCACCATATAGTATGATGCTAGCTGTGGGGTTTCTTTATGGACACTCTTTATCAGGTGGAGGAAGTTCCCTCCTACTTTTAGTTTGTTTAGTGTTTTTATCACAGAAGGTCTATTTTTTTTTTAATGTTTTATTTATTTCTAGGAGAGAGAGAGAGACAGCGTGAGCAGGGGAGGGTCAGAGAGAGAGAGGGCGTCACAGACTGAAACAGGCTCCAGGCTCTGAGCTGGCAGTCAGCACAGAGCCCGACGCGGGCCTCGAACCCACGAACTGCGAGATCATGACCTAAGCGAAAGTCGGACGCTTAACCGACTAAGCCACCCAGNTTTTTTTTTTTTTTTTTTTTTTTTTTTTTTTTTTAGTAATTTGGTCTTTGGTTCCCTTAAGTCAGTTGTTTATCTTCACAAAAGTAAGGATTTTCTCCTAACAGTTTTTCATCCTTCAATGCCTACAAAGCTTCTGGGCACAGAGCAGATTTTCTTTAAATATTCAGTGAGTGTTATAGGCATTAAGGAATGAGTAAATGAACGAATTTAGTTTTGTATCCATTGTAATCATGCTAGCTTCAAGGCTATTCTTTGAGAGTGAGGTTGTGTATGAGAAGCATGATTCATGACCGGAATGTGATTGAGGTGAAAGCCAGGACCTATCTGAAGATTTCTATAAGTATGCTTTTGAAGCCTCGATAGTGAATGACATGTGCTGTCTTAGGTTCCCCCAGGAAACAGACTGTGAAACAGAGAGTTATGTATAAGGTTTTACTCTATATTTAAGAGAAGTACCCAGAATCTACTACATGTATATACTAGATTATCCAGCAGGTCTGAGACTGGGATCCCCATCAGTACTTTTTCTCCTGTTGTGCTCATATAAGGCATTTTACCTTTGTCAGAATATTATCATTGGCCAAGGAGTTAAATTTTCAAATAGCCTTAATAAATCTGGATTAACAAGTAGTAAGACCAATTGCCTAAATGCTATCCAACTGCATTGCCTTAGGAACACTAATAAAATTTGAAAATCAGTTGCATTAGGAAGTATCTGTTTGTTTACTTATGAGGTCATCGGGCTAATAGTACTTCTCCAATAATTGCTTAATGTTATGACACTTAAGTTTATCTCTATGGTTATACTAGATGAGAATTTCCAAAATAAAATGTCTGGAAAAGTATTTAAAGGAAAGTTGTCACCTATTACTCTTTCTTAATCGCAGTTGTTTCGTTGACTCAACTAAGTGTTGACTTTTCTGTATAAGGTTATGAACAGTATCAGAGATTGCTTCGTGACTGGGAAGTGGGAAGATGATAAAGATGCAGCCAAGATCTTAGCAGAAGACGGTAAGTAAAGGGTTGTATTCTTCAGAGAAGACTGTGTTATCTGTACTTTGACTTATTCCATATCTTTAACAGTTGGAAATAATAGGCAAGCGTGAAATGTTTTGAGGAATACTGACAGAGGAGTTTATGGGTAGTATTCTGGTTCCTCTTTTTATGGTGATCTTACTTTCTTCATCCGGTTAACTGACTTATGGACCTTGAAGAAAAGTAGGAAGCTTTCCATAAATTTTATCATGTGTTTATTAAAAATGGATTTTTGTGTATGTGAAAAATATACTCAGCATTTTTCTTTTAATGATGAAGGTAGTATGCATTGTAGAACATTTAGAATATAAAGTTCATATCAAACCATAACCTCCACCATCTGTTTAAAAAACCTTTTTTAATTTTTTGAGGTTTATTCTAGTTTTTTACAGATTTTTTGATTTTCTAGTTATAATCCTACTTTATAACCATTGTGTCATTAAATTTTTTCAAAGGTTTCATGTTTATGGTTTTATTGTATCATATCCTAATTCAATTCACAGTTTGTCATTTAAGCAGTTTACTTTGCCCATATTATATTAACTCTACACTGGGCCACGTTGAAAAAACTCTTGGATCACATTTTTTATTTTAATAGTTAGATTCATAAAAGTTAGAATTATTGAGTGATTTTTATGGACCACACAACTGCCAGAAGGTTTTTCAGAAACTTGTTCTTACATATGTGCCCATAAGCAGTGTATCTTAGTACTTATATTTTACTACTTTCATTCAATATTGAATACCACCCATAATGTTATTTTTGACAGTTTGTTAAAGGAAAATTGTTTCTTCTTAAATTTATAACTGGCATTCTTTTGATTACCAGTAAATGAGAATATTTATTTCAGGTATGTTGGACATGGCATTTCTTTGGTGAATTCTTTGTGTTCTTTGCTCATTTTTCTGAAGGGATATTTGTTTTTTTTTTTACTGGTTTGTAAATTATTCTTTAAAGGATATTTATCCTTCATTGATTGCACATATCTTTCTGTTTTTAACCACTCACCTGCTTTCTGTCACTATACAGTGATTTATACCCTCTAGAATTTTATATAAATGGAATCATACAGTATGTACTTTATTCTGTCTAACTTCTACTCAGCATAATTATTTTGAGATATGTTCATGCTGTTACATCTTCATACCTTTTTATTGCTAAATAGTTAATTTCTTTTCATTAGTAAGTAGAATTCCATTGTATGATGCACTGCAGTTTATCTGTTCACCTGTTGGTGGACATTTAGGTTATTTCTGGGCTTTGGCTATTACAGATAAAGCTACTGTGATGAACATTCTTGTACAAGTTTTTGTAAGAACAACTGCTTTGATTGCTCTTGAGTACATACCTCACAGTGGGTTAAATGGATATGGTAGATGTATGTTTAGTTTCTTAAGACATAGCCAAATTGTTTTTCCAAGTGGTTGTGTCATTTTGTATTGCCATTAGCACTTTATGAGACTTCCGTTATTCTACACCCTTGCCAATACATACATAGTCTTTTTAGTTTTAGACAGTCTTTTAGATATAGAATGATACCTCATAGTTTTAGTGTGTACCTTCCTAATGACTGTGATATTGAGCATTTTTGTGCGCTTATTTTCCATCTGTTTCTTCTTTGGTGAGGTGTCAGATCTCTTGTCCAGTATTTTAGTCTATTTAATTTATTTAAGTCCTTTATCATGAAATCTTTGCTCTGCTCAAGGTCATGATTTTCTCATATATTTTCTTCTGTGACTCTTACAGTTTCAGGTTTATATTTAGGTCTGTGATCCATTTTCAGTAATTTTCTGTGTGGTATTAGGTTTGGATAAAGGTTGCCTCTTTTTGTTTGCTTATGGATATCTGCTTTTTCTGGCACTATTTGTTGAAAAGACGGTCCTTTACTTGCACTGAATTGCCTTTCATTGGTTGACCATATATGGACAAGTATTTCTGGACTCCATTTTGTTCCATTCATATATTTGTTTATTTTTATAGCGATACTGCATTGTTATATATAGCTTTATTTATTTTTATTTATTTATTTTTAAAGTTTATTATTTTGAGAGAGAGAGAGAGAACATGAGCAGGGGAGGGGCAGAGAGAGGGATAGAGAGAGAATCCCAAGCAGGCTCTTCATTGGCAGCATAGAGCCTGACACAGGGCTCTAACCCACGAACCGTGAGATCATAACCTGAGCCAAAACCAAGAGTCAGACGGATGCTTAACCGACTAAGCCACCCAGGAATCCCTGCACTCTTACAGCTTTATAATTAATCTTGAAATTAAGTCGTTTAAGTCTTCAAATTTTACTCTTTTTCCAAAGTTGTTTCGACTATTTTGGGTCTCTTGCACTTTTTAAGATGAGCTTGCCAATTGCTACCAGAAACAGCCTTTTGGATTTTGACAATTTAACAATATTGAATTTTCTGATCTATGAACATAAGTAAATCTATTTTGTTTTTTAATGTCCCTCAGTAGTGTTTTTAGGATGCAGTTCTCATCGCTTATCTTTTAACAAATGTATCCTTAAATATTTTGTGTTGTCATTAATATTTAAATGATATTTTAATTTCAGTTGGCACTTATTTGTTAATACACAGAAACAGGGTTGATTTTTGTATATTAATTTCCTATCCTGCAACCTTGCCATATCATTCATTAGTTATGCATAGCTTTTTTAGATATACTTCATACAGATTTCTTGTACTGTGTACTATATAGTATAAGACCACAACCTGTATATTAATGTTGATAACATCCACTAATCTTATTTAGATTTCCCATTTTATTTATGCTCATATATTTTGTTTGTGTGTGTGTTTAGTTCTCTGTATTTAGTTTGTGCAGGTTTATGAGACAGAACATTTCCATCACTGTAGGAATACCTTGTATTGCTCTTTTATAAATACATTTAGCTGCTTTCTAACACCCATCCCCAAGTTCCGACCTGTCAAGCCCTTTTTTTTTTTCATTTCTACAGTTTTATCATTTTTAAGAATGTTAAGGAAACAGAATTGTAAAGTATGTAACTTTTTATGATTGGTTTGTTTTCCCATTCATCATAATTCCCTACAGAGGTCCATCCAAGTTGTTCCATGTGACTGTAGTTCATTCCTTTTTTTTTTTTAATATTTTTATTTATTTCTAGGAGAGAGAGAGAGACAGCGTGAGCAGGGGAGGGTCAGAGAGAGAGGGAGACACAGAATCTGAAACAGGCTCCAGGCTCTGAGCTGGCAGTCAGCACAGAGCCCGACGCAGGGCTCGAACCCACGAACCGCGAGATCATGACCTAAGCGAAAGTCGGACGCTTAACCGACTAAGCCACCCAGGCGCCCCTAGTTCATTCCTTTTTATTGCAGAGTAATATTCCCTGGTAAGGATGTAGTGGTTTATTTAACCATTCACCCACTGAAATACATCTGGGCTGTTTCTAGTTTTGGGCTGTTGAGAATTGAACTGCTATGAACATTTGTGTATAGGTTTTTATATAATTTTATATATATATATATTTTATATAATTTTATATAAATACAAACTTCCTACTTTCCTGGGATGAATGCCTAAGAATACATTGTATAGTAATTGAATATTTAGCTTTATAGGAAACTGCCAGAGTAGTTGGGCTATTTTATATTTCCACCAGCAATATATGAATGATCCAATTTCTTCACATCCTTACCAATATTTGGCGTCCTCACTGTTATTTATTTTAGCCAATCTAATAGTGATATTTTTCACTGTGGTTTCATTTTGTATTTCTCTAATGGCTAATGATGTTGACCCATTTTGCAATTTTTGATGCATTTTATAATTTGCAATGTATTCTTTTACAGTGTTTCTGGATGTCTTTTGCCCTTTTTCTTATTGGATTTTTTTAACTGTTGAATATTGGGACTTCTTTATATATTTTATTCAATTATTTAATATATGGTTTGTAGATAGTTTCTCCTAGTGTATAGCTTGTCTTTTCATTTTCTTAATATAGTTCTTTTCCCAGAGCAAAAGTTTTTAATTTGATGAGGTCCAGTTTATCATGTTTTCACTTTTAGGGATCATTTTCAAGTCTAGGAATGACTTTCTGTTCTTAGATCCTGAAGATTTTCTCCTATTTTTTTTTTAAGCTTGTTTATTCATTTTGAGAGAGACAGAGCATGAGCAGGAGAGGGTCAGAAAGAAAGGGAGAGGGAGAGTCCCAACCAGGTTATGCACAGTCAGTGCACAGAGCCGGATGCAGGACTCAAACTCACAAAACCGTTAAGACCATGGCCTGAGCTGAAATCAAGAGTTGGAAGCTTAACCGACTGAACCACCCAAGGTGCCCCTCCTATGTTTTCTAAAAGTTTTAAACTCTTTTTTTCAGTTTATGACAGTGATCTATTTTGATTTCTTTATAAGGTGTGTGGTTTAGGTTAAGGGCTATATTTTTGCTTGAGGTGTATATTCCTCCAGCACTTTCTCTTTCATTTATTTGCTTTTGCACCTTTGTCAAAAATTAGTTGAGCATCTTTGGGTTTGTTTATGGGTTCCATTGATTCATGTGCAGTCCCTCTATCCATACCACACTATCTTGGTTACTGTGATTATGTAGTAAACCTTAATAATACTGGGTAGAGTGATTCCTCTTTATACTTCTTTTTCAAGATTGATTTATCCTTGGGACAGTGACTTTATGTATACATTTTATAATAAGCTTGTCTGTGACTCCAGAAAAACTGCTGGGATTTTGATAGGAGTTGCATTAAAACCTGTAGATCAATTGGGGAGAATCTTTACTACCTTGAGTATTCTAATCAAGGAACATGGTAAGTCTCTCCATTGATTTGTCTTTAATTCCCTTCATCAGTATTTTGTAGTTTTCAGTATCCTGATGGTGAATATATTTTGATAAGTTTTTACTTAACTATTTCATTTTGATTAATTTGTGTGTGTTTATCATATTCGCTGAACTCACTTATTAGTTGGGAGAGGGTTTTTTGTTGTAGATTGCTTGGGATTTTCTACATAGACAGTTGTGTTATATGCAACTAGGAACAGTATTATTTGCTTCTTTTCAATCTGTGTGCCTTTTATTTATTTTTATTTATTTATTTATTTCTAATCGTTTTGGGGCGCCTGGGTGGCTTAGTCGGTTAAGTGTCCAACTTTCACTTAGGTCATGATCTCGCGGTTCGTGGGTTCGAGCCCCGCGTCGGGCTCTGTGCTGACTGCCAGCTCAGAGCCTGGAGCCTGTTTCAGTCTGTGACTCCCTCTCTCTCTGACCCTCCCCTGCTCACNACTCCCTCTCTCTCTGACCCTCCCCTGCTCACGCTGTCTCTCTCTCTCTCCTATAAATATTTAAAAATTTATTTATAATCGGTTTATCTATTTATTTGTGATGGTAAGTGTACTCTTTAATCCCTGTCCCCCTAGCTGCCTCACCTCTGATAACCATTGGCTTTTTTCTCTATCACAAAGAGTCTGTTTCTTGGTTTGTCTTTTTTCCTTTACTTGTTTGTTTTGTTTCTTAAATTTCACATATGAATCAGATCATATTTATCTTCCTCTGACTGACTTATTTTGCTTAGTATTGTACCCTTCAGATCCATCTGTTGTTGCAGATGGCAAGATTTCATTCTCTTAAAAAAAAAAAAAAGATTTCATTCTCTTGATGGCTGAGTAGTTTTCCAGTGTGTGTGTGTGTGTGTGTGTGTGTGTGTGTACATATACACACCAACTGCGTCTTCTTTATCCATTTAATTGTCAGTGGACCCTTGGGCTGCTTCTGCCATTTGGCTATGGTAAATAATGTTGCAATAAACATGGGCGCATGTACCCTTTGAATTAATGTTTTTGTATTTTGGGGGTAAATACCAGCAGTGCAATTATAATTATATGTATATTAAATATATTTATAGTTTTAATATGTAATGACTAGGATAAGTGCTAAGAGGAAATCCTGCCTTGTTCTCAGTGTTTTTCACTGTCATGTATGATGTTAGTTTTTTTCTCTGGATGCTCTTCATGTGCTCTATTCCTCTATTCCTGATATACTGGGAGGTGTTTTTCCTTTTTTTTTTTTTTTTCTCTAAATTATGAATGGGTAGTAAATTTTGTCAGATGCCTTTCGGTGTCAGTTGATATGATCATAATGAATTTTATTCATATATGAATTTTTTCATGTATGAGTTTTGATATAATAAATTACATTGATTTTTGAAAGTTTTTTAAAGATTACTTATTTTGAGATAGTGAGTGGAGGAGGGGCAGAGAGAGAGAGGACATTAAGTGCCTTCTCCAAGAAGTTAGCTTTGGTATTCTGAGTATGTAGTATTCAGAGTGTTCATCTAATAATAACCTTTCAATGACTGCAGAATCTGTTGTGATAATCCCATTTCATTCTTTTTTTTTTTTAAGTTTATTTATTTTGAGAGAGCAAGAAAGCATGAGCAGGGGAAGGGCAGAGAGAGAGGGAGACAGAGAATCCCAAGCAGGCTCTGCATTACCAGTGTGGAGCCTGACATGGGGCTCGAACTCACAAACTGTGAGATCATGACCTGGGCTGAAATTAAGAGTCAGATGTTTAGCGGACTGACTGAGCCACCCACATGCCCCCATTTCTTTCTTGACATTGGTGATTTGTGTCCTCCTTTTTCTTTGTCAGTAAGGTTTATTAATTTTGTTGATTTTTTTTCAAATGATCAGCTGTTGGTTTCATTGATTTCTATGTTCTAGTTTTTAATTTTGTTTGTTTCTGCTTGTATCTTTATTATTTCTGTTCTTTGCTTGTTTTAGGTTATTTTGTACTTTTCAGTCTTCTTAGATTATTGGTTTAAGGCCTTTTCTCATTTCTACTGTGAACATTCAGTGCTGTAAATTGCTCTTGCAGTGTGGCTTAGTTGCTTCTCCCAAATTTTCATATGTTGTATTTTCACTCTCATTCAGTTGTGTGCATTTTTATATTTCCTTTACTTCTCTTTGACCCATGCATTATTTAATGTATTGTTTAACTACAAAATGTTTAGAAATTTCTTTTCTTTCTGTTCTTGATTTTCAATTTAATTACATTATAAGAACAACCTCTTATGATTTCAAACGTTTTACATTTGTTTAGATTCACTTTATTACCTAGACTGTGTACTATGTCTTGGTAGATGTTCTGTGGGTACTTTAAAAATCGTTGGGTACAGGAGTACCTGGGTGGCTCAGTTGGTTAAGTGTCCCACTTCGGCTCAGGTCAGGATCTCACGGTTCGTGGGTTTAAGCCCTGTATTGGCTCTGTGCTGACAGCTTGGAGCCTGGAGCCTGCTTCAGATTCTGTGTCTCTCTCTCTGCTCCTCCCCCACTCATGCTCTGTCTCTCTCTCAAAAATAAATAAAACTTTTAAAAGTTTTTAAAAATTGTTGGGTAGAGTGTTCTATATATGTTAATTAGATTCTGTTAAGTTGACATGTATTGTTTAAATCTTCTATATCATTGGTGATTTTTTTAAAAATGCTTATTTTTGTCAAAAAAAATGTTTATTTTTGAGAGAGAGAGGAAAGGAGGGAGAGAGGATGAGTGGGGGAGGAGCAGAGAGAGAGGGAGGCAGAGGATCTGAAGTTGGCTCTGCGCTGACAACAGAGAGCCTGATGTGGCGCTTGAAATCACAAACAGCAAGATCATGATCTGGAGCCAAAGTCAGACACTTCACTGACTGAGCCACCCAGGTGCTCCATCTTTGGTGATCTTCTAACTAGTTTCATCAGTTGCTCAGAGGAAGATGTTCAAGTTACTGTGTATAATTCTGGACCTATCTTTTTCAGCTCTGTCAATTTTTGCTTCTTGTATTTGGGGTTCTCTTTGATGCACACACATTTAGGATTAGTATGTCTTTCTGATGGATTGATCCTTTTATTGTTATGTATTATGGTCACCTCCTAATTTCCCCATTGGTGAGGGAGAGATTCTAGCTCTAGGGTTGTGAAGAAGGCCAAACAACAACACCCAACACTGTACAGATGCAATTGACAACAGTGTATCAGTCACATATGCTCACAGCCTAAGGGAAGAGAACACTACATGCCACGCAGGCACTGAGCAACCAGGGGCTTTGAGAGGCAGGGTTTGCACAGAAATGAGCATAGGATAACCATTGGTTCCCTTGGGATGATGTAATTAATGTTTGAATAAACTCATGGGCTGGCAGGGAGGTGAAGTGAAATTTATTAGGTTGAGGACTAGGTGGGGTGCAAGTGGTTCAAATGAAAAAGAACTAACAGGGTGGAGAGCCTTTCTTATAGGACAGGAGCATGGGGCAGGCCTACTCACAACTAGATCTTTGAGATCTATAGTTAAGAGTCTGGCTTTTGGTTTGTCTCTTTTTTCTCCCTTTATTTATTTGTTTTGTTTCCTAAGTTTCACATATGAGTGAAATTATATGGTATTTGTCTTTCTCTGACTTATTTCACTTAGCATTGTACGCTCTAGATTCATTCATGTTGTTGCAAATGGCAATATTTCATTCTTTTTGATAGCTGAATAATATATTCCATTGTATATTTATGCCACATCTTCTTTATCCATTCATCTACTGATAGACACTTGGGGTGCTTCCATAACTTGGCTATTGTAAATAATGCTACAGTAAACATAGGGATACATATTCCTTTAGAATTAGTATTTTCATATTCTTTTTGTGTAAATCATATGGCAGTTCTATTTTAATTTTTTTGAGGAACCTCCCTGTTGTCTTTCTATACCAGTTTGCATTCCCACCAACAGTGGAAGAGGGTTCCTTTTTCTACACATCTTTACCAACATTTATTTCTTGTGTTTCTTATGTTGTTGATTTTAGGCATTCTGATAGGTATAGGGTGATATTGTGATTTTGATTTGCATTTCCCTGGTGATAAGTGATATTGAGCATCTTTTCATGTGTCTTTTGGCCAACCATCTGTATGTCTTCTTTGTAGAAATGTCTGTTCCTATCTTCTGCCCACTTTTAATTAGATTCTTTGGTGTTTTTTTTGGGTGTTGAGTTGTGTAGGTTCTTTATATATTTTGGATACTAACCCTTTACCGGATATGTCATTTACAGATATCTTCTCCTGATCTGTAGGTTGTCTTTTTCTTGGTGGTGTTTTTTTATTATAACTGGTGAAGGGAGTTGTCTTTTTCAAATATATGGTAATCTTTGTTTAGTAGATAACATTAATAACACCTATGTAAGTCATGTTAAAGAATGTAGTTAAGACATGTAAAATACTTAGAGTAATGCCTTGTATAAAAGCACTTGAAAGTTTTAGCTAATGTTATTCCATGTGTTCCTTGGTAGCATATTAATGCTTTTTAAATTTATATTTATATTTTTTAAATGAAGGTTCAGCACATTTCTCTTTAAGTTTATTACTAAGTATCTTATACTTTTTTGTTTTTATTACAAATGGAATCTTCTCATCTATTGTATCTTTGGCTTTTTGGTTCTTTGGCTCATTTTAATATGAAAATGTTTTATCTAAATATTGCTTCCTAAAGGAGTTTCAACATCTTTTTCTTTAAAGGATAGGACCCATAGCTAAACTTAGAGTTCCAAAAACAAAAGGATGAGTGAATTAATGAGCTCTTTGTGTTTTTTTTTTTTTTAGCTACCACTCTTACTCTAAATGCTATATTTTATATAATCTGAGATTTTTCCTAGATATAACATTCATTGTGTTATGTTGGTCTTACTATTCAGATTCTTTTTCCTATGTGCTATTTAGTAATCAAGCCATGTTTTTTTCATGTCACTTTTTGGTTGCTGTTGATCTTGGGGACTCACCTGCAGGGCAATCCATGCATCTCTGTATGTATCTCTGTGTGCACCTCTGCTTGAGAGTGTTTCTCACCTGTGTTAGAAGAATAGCTCTTGGCTAAGTGGGATATTGAAGCAAATAAAGTAAGGAAATATAGGTGTCCATTTGCTTCATCTAAACAGGTGATGAAATACTGATAATTTAACAAGAAAAAGAAGACTGTGTAAGTATAGGATTCTCCTGGAGTGTGTAGCAATAAGAAGGGTAAAAATGAGCTTTGGGCTTCAGAGTGGACAGTGCACATGGTAATGCTAGAGTGTCACATGCTGGCTCTATTCACAGAGGATTTATTTGGGTTTATTTCTTTTCCCAGAAGAGCTCTATGGTGACTTTGAAGACCTGGAAACAGGGGATGTGCACAAGGGAAAACCAGGCCCAGATACTCAGGTATGACTTTGCTACAGCTGGCTGTGAGTCATGGTCCCTGATCTGTGGTCATTATGTTCTGTGAGCAGCCCATATTAAGAATGCACATCTTCTTAGTAGATTACAGAGTGGATGGATTCCTTCCTAAAAATATGGAGGTTGGGGACATCAAAGTTGTTAATTATGCTTGATCTTTTGGATGAGACCTATCTCTTGTTGTCATTGTAATTCTTCAGTCACAGAAATTTATCTCCTGAGTCACTGTCTCTCCACCATTCCTTTTGCCTCTTCTTCAATTTAAGTGCCATTTAAAAAAACTAAATCCCTATTCTCACCAATATTTCTTTAGAACAGTTTCTGGGGAGCATCTGGGTGGGAAACCTTGTTGTTATTTTTATTTATCTTTGGGATTCCAGCCAGATTAAGGAGTGACAGTTTATTGTACTGCAGATGCCTAAAGGACTCTTGTAGCAGTACATGTTATTTAGAGCCAAAGTCTGTGTTTTGGTTTGTTTTATTTTCATGATGATCATAACCAAGATTTTTGCAGCTCAGATAGAACTTTAAAAAAAAATCTGGGGCACCTGGGTGGCTCAGTTAGTTAAATATCTGACTCTTGATTTCGGCTTAGGTCATGATTTCGGAGTTCATGCTGGCACTGTGCTGATAGTGTGGGGCCTGCTGGGGGTTGTCTCTCTCCCTCTGTCTCTGCCCCTCTCTTGCTTGTGTGCTCACTCGCTCACTCTCAAAAGAAATACAATAAATATTAAAAAAAAAAAAAAAGAACTTTAAAAATCTGCTTTAATGTTTAAAGAAAAGATCTCCACAGACTTTTACAAATCTTTCTGTTATGGAAATTTAAGATTGAAGATGTAGAAGAAGTTAAGGAAGAAGTTGACCCCAATGCAGAGGAAAGTGCCAAGAAAAAGCATTTGGATAAAAAGAGAAAATTGAAGGAGCTGTTTGATGCAGAATATGATGAAGGAGAAAGCACGTATTTTGATGATCTTAAAGGAGAAATGCATAAACAAGCACAGGTAAGAAAACTTGGTTCTTATTAGCTTCATTTCAAGGCTATATAATACGGTGTTGTGAATACATAATTTTGTTTAAGTCTCTGCTCCCTGACCTGCTTCTGTACTTCCTGTTTGAGCTCTTGAGTCAAGATGCAGGTGAGTGTTTATTCATGTAGTCATCTGATTGTTTCGTCAGTCAGAAATGGACCAGAAAGATATCAGTGTCTATTTTGTACCAAGCATTGAGGAGGCAAAAGCAGTTGAGATAGGCTGCAACTGTTGAGGAGCTCACAGTGTAATGATTTGTTTATTTAAATACAAGCACGACTATAGCATTCTGACTACAGCTTCCTGGAACCATAAAATAATTTGAATGGGCGGGTGATTCTTGCACACACCAGTGTTAGACACGCACCAGTGCTCTCCAGGGAAGCTTTTCTAAAAACTCACCTTGGGCAGAGTTCACTGGATATTTCAAGTGTCAGGTCCGATGTGGAGATAAAGGGAGCATGTGAAATACTGAAAAGGATGAAAAGGAGATAGTCTGGCCCTCCTGCCTGCTGTGCTGAACAGACCGAGCTGATGAACTCACTCTGAAGGACACACAAAGATGTGTGTGCAGGTGATGACAAGTGTTTGAATTGCGCTTTGACAAGGGTGGGGGATATCCAGAATTCCTGTAAGCTAGAACATACCCAAATGCATCTTATACGGATTAAATAGATGATTTGTGAAAATCTGGTCATCAGGCTTTGCCCAGTCTAGGCCTGCATCTATTCAAGAAAGTATCTCCTGGTTAGTCTTTAATGTATAGGTTCCAAGTCTGTACTGACCTTTGATAGAAGTAGATAAGACATGTAAAAGCTAGTTCTGAAGTCTTTGCTTCAATCCATTTATTACTTAAAATCACCTTGAATCTTGTAGGCCATTGTAAAGGACTTTGAATTTTTTATGCTGAGTGAAATGGGGATCTCTGGGGGGTTTTGAACAGAGGAGAGGCATGTGTGACCTGCTTACCTTTGAAAGCATTGCTGTGGCAAGAGTTCAGTAAGATTAAGGGGACTCACACCGTGGAGTGGGGAGGTGTGTGGCAGTGGAGGAAAAAGAGTCAAATTCTGGATATGCTTTTGAAAGGCGTATCAAAGGTAGATTGAGTGTGGGGTGTGTGAGAGGAAACAGGATGACTTACTGGAAGTTGAGTTGTCAGGAAGATAGGAAAGCCTCTAGTTGGTTGGTGCAGGTTTGTCCAGGAAGATGAAGTTTAGAGCTGTTGGGTTTGAGATCTCTTTCAGACAAGTGGAGCATCAAGTAGTCAGTGAGGAGTCTGGAAAGAGTTTGGGACCAGGAACTCAGATGTACAGTCTTCAGCATCTAGATGCTACTTAAAGCCAAAAAATGGATGGGGTGACCCAAGGAGTGAGCATGAAGACAGGAGAGAGGACCAGGACTGACAGTGGGTGCCCCATTGTAAGAGGCCCGGTGGAGAGTGATCGCTGACCAGCATGACGAGCTGCTTTCAGAGTTGTTTGCGTTTACTGTGCTTGGAGCAATGAAGAAGAAAAACAGTTGGGACATATCCTGAACAAACTGTAAAGATGAAAATGTTATTTTTTATCTAGGATAAAGCGTAAATGATTTCTGTCCATGTTCCTTTATTGAGAAATTGCTCTTTTTTAAAATGTTAACCTTAACATTTATTAAGATAACAGCTTTGTGGTTTGTTTTTTTTTTTTTTATCGTTTTTTTTTCCTGTCTCATATACAGCTTAACCGAGCAGAATTTGAAGATCAAGATGATGAAGCCAGAGTGCAGTATGAGGGTTTTCGACCTGGGATGTACGTTCGAATTGAGATAGAAAATGTCCCCTGTGAATTTGTGCTTAACTTTGACCCCCATTACCCAATTATTTTGGGTGGTTTGGGCAATAGTGAAGGCAATGTCGGATATGTACAGGTAGGTACCCTTTGTTGCATGCTTGACAATCGGGGTTTTTTGGACGTACTTCCACCAATAATCTTATTGAAATCTCTTCTCCCCTCAGATGCGTCTGAAGAAACATCGTTGGTATAAGAAAATCCTCAAGTCCCGAGATCCAATCATTTTTTCTGTGGGGTGGAGGA
This sequence comes from Hyaena hyaena, assembly GCF_003009895.1. Classification (NCBI taxonomy): domain Eukaryota; kingdom Metazoa; phylum Chordata; class Mammalia; order Carnivora; family Hyaenidae; genus Hyaena; species Hyaena hyaena. The sequence continues at coordinate 366,059 of NW_024081264.1, forward strand.
GGTTTCAGACCATTCCACTCTATTATATCGAAGACCACAATGGGAGACAAAGGCTTCTAAAATACACCCCACAGCACATGCATTGTGGAGCAACTTTTTGGGGTAATATGCGACTAGAATAACTTGCTTGTAGATTTGAACCTTTTATACTTTATCATTATAGTTTTGCTTTTCTCCTTTAAATTTCAATCATAAGGTTTTTTTTTTTTGGATTGGAGTACACATTTAAAATAGAATCCAAAATTTGTGATTCACTGTATTTCTTTCTTTTTTTTTCCTTCTGTTTTCTTTAAGGTCCTATTACTCCACAAGGAACTGGGTTCTTGGCAGTACAGTCTGTCAGTGGCATAATGGTAAATATCTTGAATGTTTTATTTTCCAGATCATGTTTGAGAAATATATCTTAAATACAGAATATGTACATGAAACTTTAAGTTGAAAATGACTTGTTTTTAGTATTTATAGTAAGCTTCTTTCTGCTCTTAATTTTCCTACATCTTTTTTAAGCAAGGTGTGACAATGGAGAAGGGAGAGGTAGAGGAATTTTTATGGTACTGATAACATTTTATATTTGTATACATTTTTTGGACTTTTCTAAAAATATTTAAGTGGTGCTCACCATTGTACTTGGCACTAGGGATACATCAGATACCAGCTAGACATAAGACTACCTCTTGGTAATGCCGGTGTAGCAAAGTATGTTCACACAGTCTTCGTTTGATTAATCGGAGCAGGTTTTATTGGCCCTGTTTGACAGAAAATTGAACAATGAGCAGATGGAATCTGTCCTGGGGGTCCAAAATTTAATTTCTTAAACATTGTAACCAGATTTTCATATTGCTTTCCATTCTGAATTGCTCATTGTTGTGAAATTATGTTATTGTGAAATCACCCTCTGGAGAATATTCAAGACATCATCATTAGTTTGGTTTATTAGATGTACTACAGTTTCACATTGGCTTTTGTTAAAATATTGCTTTGCATGTTCATGTATTCTTTCATGTTCTTTCTTAGCTGATTGTAAGTGAAATGCACTGTGGTAATTTACTGCATCATAGAATTATAGTTTTTCTCTTTGATATTATTCCTGTATTCAAATTTTGGGGGTTCTTCTCAGCCTGATTTCCGGATAGCTGCCACAGGAGTTGTCCTTGATCTGGATAAATCCATAAAAATTGTGAAGAAATTAAAGCTAACTGGTTTTCCATATAAAATTTTCAAGAATACATCATTTATTAAGGTCTGTATATCTGTATATTACATGTTTATGAATGTATATTTTGTTAAAGGAGGAATGATACTTCTAAAATATAGTCTGATGCTTTCAAAAGAGTATTATGCTTAGAAAATTTTAAGGTGGAGTTAACAGATATTTACTAATTGAGGCTATTCCTTATTCCATGTGAGACTGTGACAGAGCTAAACTATAGTCTCTTTCACTGGGTTTTGTTTCCTGCCTTTTTGGTTTCTGTTAAGAAAGGGGGGAAATCATAGGTTTGTTAAATAGCTCAACAGAAAAATAGACAAAGTATTTTGTAAAATACTTGTTGGCAGGGTTACAGAGAAATGGACGCTCTGTTTTGCAGTGTAACGTGGGAGGGTAGTTTGAGTGACATTTATTGAAAATTTTATTAGTAAGGGGTTTCCATTAAATATACATTGTTAAGATGCTCATAAAATATTCTTAATATAAGGTAATAATATCACCAGCATTTATCCACCACTCTTTATTTTCTGAGCACATGCACCCAAGTCATAGGATATGAGCTGCAGCCCAGCCCTGTGAGATGATAGCAGAGGCTATCTAGGGCTGTTCAGTCTAGTATATATCTTTTTGATCTTTTCTTTTACAAAGATATCAGTGATGAGCATGCTAATGAGCCTACAATAGAATCTTAATGTTATTTGGGGGGAAATGAAATAGAGTTGTATTCCTTTTGACCTAGTAGTTCCACTGTTAGTGGGGAAAATACATTTTGATTATTTAATCACCATTAAATGAGTTTTTTTTAACCAAGGATTTATTTACGAACTAGCAAGTAAAGTATCTGATTTTGTGTTATGTGGTGGTTTTTTTTCCCCATATGCCTCTAGGGCATGTTTAATTCTGCTTTGGAAGTGGCCAAATTTGAAGGTGCTGTGATTCGAACTGTCAGTGGCATCAGGGGACAGATCAAGAAAGCGCTTCGAGCTCCAGAAGGAGCTTTCCGGGCCAGCTTTGAGGATAAGTTGCTGATGAGTGGTAAATATAATTGTAGTGTAATCATAACAGCATGTTACCATTCGTTATTGATTTCTAGCCAGTGTGGATTAGAGGTTGTAGTTTAGGTTTCAGAAAATTGGAATCAGTTCCAACTCTCCCCAGTTGGAGTACCTTAGGCCGTATGCTAAGTAAGTCATGCTGTGTGTGGAGCCATGTGATTCCAACCCAGTAAAAGTTTTGTGATATTTGAGAGTTGTTTACTTGGTGAAGTCTCTCTTCAAATACCAGGCACCCAACCAGAGAAGTTTGGGGTGAATGTTTTGTTCATTTGTCTGATGAGATTGTTACAAAGTTTCTTTTGAAAATGTTAAAGTAAATTACCTCTATTTCCAGATATTGTCTTCATGAGAACTTGGTATCCCGTCTCCATTCCCGCCTTCTATAACCCAGTGACTTCTTTGTTGAAACCAGTTGGTGAGAAAGATACCTGGTCAGGAATGCGGACCACTGGTCAGCTCCGGCTTGCCCATGGTATCCGACTAAAGCCCAACAAGGATTCTTTGTATAAGGTACAGTCACACGTGTGCTCTGTAGATGGGGGTCATCCAAATGCTTTGTACATAAGGTTTTTGAATGTTTTGAATTTTCAAGTAGGAAATCTAACATTATATTTGAATGAACATGTATATTCATAGAGTATTTTGGAAAGAATTCAGGAAAGGTGGTAATAGTTTTCATGGGTTGGAAAGGTGACAAACTTTTCATTATATACTCTTTTGAACTATTTTTTTCCTGTCATATACATGTATTACTTTTAAAAACACTAATGTGCTAATTGTTATTAAAGCAATGTGGGTGGGGTTTTTTTTTGAAGGTTTTAATAAACTTTGGAGTGAAGGTTAACATGCATGCAGAAAAATACACAGATCTAAGCCTACAACTCATGAATTTAACACACCCAAAATTGCTATCGCCTGGATCAAGCAATAGAATTACCAGCACAGCAAAGCCCGCCTTATGACCACTAGTCACTACCCCATCTCCACCTCAAAGACAGCCACTATCTCGACTCCTGACATGTAAATTAGTTCTGCCTGTGTTTTGAGTTTTATAAAATACAGCATATACTATCTTGCCTGATATCTTTCTTTTGGTTTTATAAGATTCGTTCATGTTCTTGTATATAGCAGCCATTCATTTGTTACTGTCAAGTAGAATTGTATTATGTGACAATGTCAGTTTATCCATGGATGAACATTATTTCCAATTTCTGGTCATTATTAATGCTACCCTCAGCACTTATATGTGAGTTGTTTGGTGTATGTGTGCACACATTTCATTTACATGGATCCCCCAGGTTGGGGTGGCCAGGCACAGGGTATGCAAGTGTTCCACGTCAGTGGATGATGCTTACAGTATTCTGGAGCCATACCAGGGACTCCCACCAACAGTAGTTGCCAGTAGTTGGCATCATCAGTATTTTTTTTTTTTTAAGTTCTCAATACCTGTCAAAATCCCATTTCATTTGGATTTTGGTCTTTGAGAACCTTTATTATTTTCTTCACAGGTTAACAATGCATTTGAAAAGATTTATTATTTTAATGCTGGATATCGTGTGGTAATAAGAGAGTTGTTCAGGATATCAGTCTGTGATTCCACCAGAAACATGTTTCTCAGTTGTTACTTTTTTAATAAAATAGTTAATAATACAGTTTTGAATTATGTAACATGAATTTCTGTTAAAATGTATTACAGAACATGGTACCTGTTGTCTAGCTCGCATTGCTTACTCTTCTTTCGGAATGTGACTTCTCCAAGTTCCTTCATTCTAAGCATTTTAGGTCCCTAAACAGAGAATATTGAATATTATCATAGATGATGTCTTTCATAATAAATTTGAAGACCTAGCAGAAATATTCTCTGTATAGTTGATGTTGGCCTTGGTAAAGACCTAGGGCAAGACTTTCAACTTATTAACTGTTTTTGAGGCAGTTAAGAATTTTGGTCATCTCAATTTAAGCAGAAAAATTAGACTTTTATAAAAATTGAATGTAGAGGGTGTTTGGCCTTTATCTGTCGTTGAAATCTCATTTTTCTCAGCTGGCCTTCCATTCAGAATAAAGTTAAACTTTTTAATGATAATCAAGGATGGGGACACTGCTGCTGATTGGAGGAAGAACTATGTCCTCAAATCCACAGAGGTTGATTATGAAGATGAATAGCTAGATTATTCTTATTCAGCTACAAGAAACTACCTCAGTGTCCCAAAAATAAGGCATGGGTTTTCCATTAGAAGAAACTTTGGATCTGTTCATCTGCTCTGTTGAGATCCCCATAGTTCATACCATAGACATGGATACAGTTGATTTTTTTGGAAGAACTGTAAGTATATTCTATGTATTTCTCTGTTTTGCAACAGAAAAATGTATATCCATTGAGGCAATCTATATTTGATAGATGATTGAATCCTCTTTTCTGATGATCAGCATACTCTGGTGTTACTGATCATGTGGAAAAGTCAGTCCACTGAGAAGATTTTAGGCAAGTTTTAAATACATATAGATCATAATTCAAATATATCACTGTCTTTATTTTTCTTTTCAGCCAATCGTGAGGCAAAAGAAACATTTTAATTCACTGCACATTCCAAAAGCCTTGCAGAAGGCCCTGCCATTTAAGAACAAGCCCAAGACCCAAGCAAAGGCAGGCAAGATACCGAAGGACAGGCGGAGACCGGCTGTCATACGGGAGCCACATGAGAGGAAGGTACTGTCGACAGTGGCTTCCTGCATGTTGCATTTAGATAGAAAATAGCGCTTTCAGTAGCACACATGGTGCTTCTACTGCATTCTCATTTTTCATCAGGAAAGGATAAGGGCCAGACTTATTCAAGGCACTAGCACTAAAAGGAGAGGCCAGAGTCCATTTCCCTTTTGTTCCGTCATGCTGTGCCTTATACATTTTAATGGGGAGTAATGGGAACACCCACCTGGCAAATCACTCTGTCGTAGTTTTACATAGTATTCAGAGTGATTAACAAAGGTGGTATTGTGGTAAAGGCTGTTATTTAAGTATTTTGCTCAGTAGATATGCCCCTATTTCTGCTTTCATGCAAATTATGATGTTCCAGTTCAGGATAAATTTTCCCTAGGCTAATGTTCATTTGGATCATGGATTGCTTCTGGTTTTGATACATCAGATGTTTAGGCCCCTGGAAACCTAGAAGGAAAGTGTGCTGTAACAATATTCTGACGCTCACCGGGTTTTGTCCTTGTCAGGTCCTTGCACTGCTGGATGCTCTAAGTACGGTGCACAGTCAGAAGATGAAGAAGGCCAAGGAACAACGGCATTTGCACAATAAAGAACACTTCAAGGTGAAGCAGAAGGAGGAAGAAGAGAAACTGAAGCGACAGAAGGACCTCAGGAAGAAGCTCTTCCGAATTCAGGGTCAGAAAGAAAGAAGAAATCAGAAGTCCAGCCTGAAGGGGCCTGAGGAGCCTTCAAAATAAGCTGTCATTGTGCATCTGCAGAGGTGGATTACAGTCCTTGTAAATGACAGCAGGGCACCAGAGCCCAAGAAAGACCCCTTTTTTGGATTTGTTGCCCAGACTGTGCCTTTGAGAAGAGAAATGGAAACTGCTAATAGGACATACCTATTCATTCTCAGATCCTAGGCTGTGTCAAGATTTAAAACAATATTATTTATGCTTTTGTAGATTCCTTCACATTCCTCTTACCTTAGTTTCATTTTTTTGTGCTACAAAAATATTATTAAAATACTTTTCTGTTAATTTTGGCTTAATAGTTTTCATTAGGGATGAATGCTTGATGATTGTGGATAAATTGCTTATTCTGCCACGCTCATGATGAGTCCTCCAGAGGGAAAAGATACTAACTTGAAAACTCAGCTTTCAAATGTTAGGAGTATATGGTTCAGTGCACAGCTGAGTCCCCAGAGGCCATGTGATGTGTAATAGCGCGACAGCCTGACCTGACTGCAGAGAGAAGAGTCCAGCTGCTTCTGGTAATTTGTCACCATAGATTGGGCTGGTTTTGGTCTTTTAAAACAAATTAATAAAAAATATATTTAAAAACTTTCTCTGCTTTCATTTCTTACCTAGTAAAAATTGATAGATAGAACCCACTTGAAGAAACTCTTTGAAGTCCTTCAGTCACTTTTAAGAGTTTAAGGATCTGGTGCTCCAAGCCCTAACCTACTCCCTCCTGAGGTGACCACCTGTGCCACTCACTACAGTGCACCCAGAACCAAATGCTCTTGGTGCCGGGCGCCTTACAGGAGTACAGTAAGTGCATTGATGGATTCATTAAATTCCTGCTCTATCACTAAACGCGCTTCAATTTTTCCATAGCTGCCAAGACGCTGTGGCCTGGCAGCAAAGCATTCAGGGAGACAGAGTGGGAGCTGCCACCGAGATGTCTTCCTTCTCCCTTTGCCTTTCTGAGCACACTTTACCTGCCTGAGACCCCAAAGGCAGTAGGTGGCTTGCCAGTCTCTGAAGTGGGAGCACTTGATTGTGATCATGTGCTTGACAAACTAAGTTCTGGCAAAGGTAACCATGTAATGAAATCCTGGTAGCGGAGTTGTTACCTAAGTGGAGCTATGTTACCGTCTTACGTTTCTTTTCCTTCCGCTGGGCTTCTGACTGAAGAGAGAACTGAAGACTGGCCTTGTGCACAAGGCTGGCTCAAATCGAGACAGGTCCCAGCCCACATGACCTGCCCTCCACTGAGGATAGGCAGTGAGAACCCCAGCCTGGAAGGCCGTCCATGCCCACTCTGGATGATGCCCTCTGCGTCTGGTAGAAATATGGTGTTACCACATTCACTAATGCAAAAGAAAAGGAAACAAGTGAAATGAATTTTAGTATTTTTATTTTTAAGCCAATATATTGAACATGTTATCATTATAACCTGTAATCAGTGTGTTTTTATAAAATGAGATATTCGGCATTTCTATTTTTTGCTGAGTCTTTGAAATTTCATGGGTGCTTTATGTGAGTTCCTCTCAATTCAGATGCTGAATTTTGTGGAAATACTTGATGTGTATTTCGATTTCATTAAATTTATAGTTTAAAAAAATAAGATTCATATACCCTCGTATTAAATATGACTGAACTTGGTACCAGTTTTTAAGTTGAAATTAATTAAAATTAAACGAAATGTCCAGTTCTCAGCAGTAGTAACACATTTCAGTTGCTTGATGGCCTGCATGGTCAGTAGCTATGTTGTGGACAGCGTGGCTCTCTGGTGTAGAGGTCAGGAAGGGTTTCTTAAAGAAAGCAGATTAACTTGGCAAAAGGTAGGAGTGGGAAGGGGAAGAGTGTATCAACCAGTAGGAATGTACGTGCAAAGGCCTTGGGCACAAGACAGCTTGACTGATAGCTACTGTGTTTGAAGCCAGGATGGACAGGGTTGCAGGAAGATGCAGAGGAAGATAGAGAAGGAAATGGAGAGACAGGCAATGAGGCTACATTAAGATACTATCTTTATCCCAAGATACCGGAAAGCCCTTGGAGGATACTGAGTTGGACAATACGGTCAGATTTGTATTTTTGAAAAATTCCCTTTACTGCTGGGTAGAGACTAATTTGGAGGGAATCCAGGGATAAGTCTTGGAAGGAGGCTGACACAGGAGGTGGTACAGAGATGGGAGAAGTGGTGGATGCTAGACTAGGAGCTTTAAGAGGTAACATTGGAGGTCTGTTTCTGAGAGTTGTAGGGAACAAGGGGTGTTCAGGAGACCCCCCTGATTCCTAGGTGTCTGGCTTACACTGAGGATTTTGCTGGCTCGGCTGCTGGGTAGTGAGGAACTTGGCTTTTAGGGCATGGTACCTGTGGGACAGCCATATGGAGACATCTGACTAGTTAGGAATACTGTCTAAAGCTCAGGTTGACCTAGTATCTGAGCTTAAAATGCATTGCTAAGAGACAGCAACACCTTCCTGAAAGTGGATGGAGTTATCTAGGGAGGGGTCAAAATTGGACACAGGTGGGTCTTAGTCCAGCATTCTAACCATTAGTTCAGTATTTTCAAGTACTTCAAAATCACCAAGTCCAACCCATATATGCAGAGCAGCCCAAGAAGCCCAAGGGAGCCTGCTGCAGTTCACATGACTAGAACTAAGCAGGTCCAGCCAAGCACGGCTGTGCACAGAAGCCAGACATATAAGTGACATCAACAAACAGAACAACCTGTCTTTCTGCAGACTGCAGGTGACTTAACCATCCCAGGGCTGAGGTATAGGAAGTACACCTACTTCCGTCTGGGTAGTGGACTCTGGGCTTTGCCACTCACTGTGATGTGACTCTGGGCAAGTTCTTGAGTATCTCTGAGTTTCAAGTTTCTAGTCTGCAAGGTGGAGATAATAAACCAATTGTGCAGTCTGTGAAGATTTAATGAGATTACATGCAAAGTGAAGGGTACAGAACATTTTCAAAGTTGGGTTTTCCTGTCTGGTCCCATTTTAAGGAGGTGTGTAGGTCTACCTATTTTAACATGTATATAGATTCATGCAACCAGTACCACAATTAAGATACCAAAAAGATAGCCCTCTCTCTCCCAAACACTAACTTATGCAATGTAGCCCTCCCAACTGTCCCCCACCACCCTGCTAACTACTGACATTTTTTTCCACACCATAGCTTTGTTTTGAGAATGTCATGTAAGTGGAACCATAGGCACATAATCTCTTGTAATTGATTACCTTTGCTGAGCATCATGCCTTTGAAATTCAACCCAATTGTTCTGTGTATCATTGATGCTTTCCTTTTGATAATTAAGTAGTATCCAACTGTATAGATAGACCACAGCTGGTTATCCATTCACCAGTGGAAGGACAGTATGGTTTTTCCAGTTTTTTGCAATTATGAATATAGCTGCTATAAACATTTGTGTGGAGGTTTTTATGTGAACATAAGATTGCATTTCTGCAGTGTAAATACCTAGGAGTAAGTCATATGGTCTAATACAGCCATCAGACTCTTCCAGAGTGGGTGTTCCATTTTTACATTCCACCAGCAAGTATTTTTGCATCTGTGTTTATAAGGGGTATAGATCTATAGAGCTTTTGTGTCTTTATCTGATTATGGTATCTATCAGAGTAATGCTGGTCTTATACAATGAGTTGGGAAATGTTCTCTTTATATTTTCTGGAAGTGATTGAGTAGAATTGGTGTTATTTCTTTAACTGTTTGATAGAATTTGGCAATGAAACCACCTAGGTGAAGAGATTTTTTAAAAGATGTTTTTAAATATTGAATTAGGTATCTTTAATAGTTACAGGGCTATTCAGATTATCTATTTCATCTTGAGTGAATTTTGGTAGATTATGAAATGGAACTTATTTAATCTAAGTTGCCCAATTTATGGTCATAAAGTTATTTGTAAGATTCCCTTACCATCATTTTATTATCTTTGAGATCTATAGTGACACCACCTCCTTTATTCCTGATATTGGTAATTTATGTTTCCTGTACTTTTGTTGTTTGTCAGTCTTTCTAGGGGTTTATTAATTTTATTGATTTTATTTTTAAAGAATGACCTTTTATGAGTGCCTGGGGGCTCAGTCAGTTTAGCATCTGACTCAGCTCAGGTCTGATCTCACTGTTGATGAGTTTGAGCCCCTCATCAGGCTCAGTGCTGAGAGCTCAGAGCCTGGAGCCCACTTCAGATTCTGTGTCTCCCTCTCCCTCTCCGACCCTCTCCCTCTCCCTCTCCCTCTCCCTCTCCCTCTCCCTCTCCCTCTCCCTCCTCCTCCTCCTCCTCCTCCTCTTCCTCCTCCTCCTCCTTCTTCTTCTCCTTCTCCTTCTTCTCTCTCTCTCTCAAAAATAAGCATTAAAAAAAAGAATGAGCTTTTGTTTTTGTTGATTATCTCTATTCTTTTGTTGTTTTCAATTTCATTGGTTTTTGCTCTTTATTATTTCTTTTCTTGTGTTTGCTTTGATTTTATTCTGCTTTTCTTAATGTCTTAAGGTTGAGGCTCAGATTAATGATTTGAGACCTTTCTTCATTTCTAATACAAGCATTTAGTGCTATACATGTCCCTGTAAGCATTGTTTAGCTGCAAGTCCCAACCAGCCTTCTGTGAGTTCTGACAGTAGTCATTTCCATGTACAAAGCTGTGGTGGTGTTATTTGGGTCAGTTTCACATGTGCATTATGCAGTAGTCTGTGTGGGACCTGGACATTGATCTATCTCTTAGGTCCGTTTTTAAAGTCAGTGATAATGCTGTTCAGGGTCAGGTCTATGTATCCACAGCTCAGGAGGGAGCACAGGAGCTCATAAACAGCTTTCTGCACTCGCTGTCCTGAACTCCTTCCACTCCATGATTTCCCTGGTACTTTCCTATTCCCCAGGGCTTGCCTTTTTAGCTCTCCACTTCCCTAATGGCTAATGATGTTGACCATCCTTTCATGTCCATATTTGCTATCTATATATCCTCTTTCGTCAAATATTTGTTCATTTCTTTTGTACAGTTTCAATTTCATTTGTTTAATGTTGAGCTCTGAGGGTTCCTTATATTCTAGACACAAGTTCTTAGATACATGATTTACAAATATTTTATCCTAGTCTATAATTTGTCTTTTTATCATCTTAACTGTATCTTTTGCAGAGCAACAAAAAAATTTATCAATTTTTCCTTTTATGGATTATACTTTTGGTGTCAGATCTAAGAACATTTGCGTAGTCCCTTCCCTTCCTTCGCCTTTCCTTCCCTTCCCTCCCCTTTCTCCCTTCCACCACCTTCTGCCAGTGCTTTGATCTTAAATGTCCCAGCCTCCAGAACTGTGAGAAAGAAACTTCTGTTTGTCAAGCCACCTAGTTTATGGTGTTTTTGCTACGGTAACCCAAATGGACGACGACAGTGGGAGGTAAAAAGAAAACCCAGGAACTTATCCCTCAAGTCATTCCTCAAGTTTTCTGCTTCCAGCCAGTCTGCCTTCCTCTTCCATCTTATAGAGTCCTTTTATGATTGTCTGTTAGATTATTTCCAGCACAGTTAGTCATATATAGAGGAAAGAAGCAGAGACAGGCAAATCTACACCATCTTGTCATGGAACCTTCCAATCAAGCTTTTAGACATTTGGGATATGCTGCCACAAGACCTGTCCCTCAAAGGGCACAACACTTCAGACTCCTACCAGCAATGCCTGCACGCATCCATTTTCTTTAGCCAGGAAAACATCTGATGTTAGGATTTTTGTTTATAAATTTGCTTCTGGTTCCTAATAAGGTGATTAATTAATATGGACTGCTGCCAGTATCCTATGAACCCAAACCTTGGAGAAGTCACAAAAGGGATAATTCATAGAGCCCAGATCCTAAGCTAAAAACCCGTGAGAGGTCTCTGGGGAGACAGAGCATGAGAAGAGTAAACCCAGAGAGGAAGAGACCACAAACTGAACACCAGAGGGAGCAGATAAATAGGCAAGACAGGAAAAGCATTTACATGTGCATAATGAATACCCCCAGGAGGATATTGGAAACAGGAGGCTCAATGAGACAGTTCTTGAAGAAGAACCAGCTGGGGATATTGAGTATGAACAATTTAAGTGCTGAAATGATTAACTTGATGGGAAGGTTAAAGAGCAGAAGAAAAAAATGAATGGGGATCAGGTTGGGCCTCTTCTGGAAAAGCTGAGGAAGGGGCAAAAGAGGTGGAGAGTTACAGATAAAGGTGAGAAGAAGTGTTCACATTCATTTAATATGAGTGCAAGGGAGGAAAAGATAGATAGATAAAGAGGAATGAGCTGAAAAATAACAATGTTCCCAATTCCTGCCAGTGGTAAACGTGTTCACTACTTTTAATTTTTGCCAGTCTGGTAAGCACAAGAAATATTTCATTATTGTTTAAATTTGCATTTTTATTAAATAACCAGAAGGCTGCACCATGTTTTCCAGTGTTACTGGTCATTCTCATAATCCTCTGATTTGCACATATCATTTGCTCATTTTTTTTGGTTGGGTTATTTTGCCATATTAATTTTGTAAAAGCTCCTTATATATTCTGGATATAAATCCTGTGGTTGTTTACAAATCTTACAAATATTTTTTCCCTAATATGACACTTGTCTTTCGACAAGTCCATGAGGCTTCTCTTTATATAGCAGTTTCAAATGTCTGTACAGTCAAATCTAATATTTTCCTTTATGGCTTTGAGGTTTTGTGTCCTGTTTGGGTGAGTCATTCCTACTTCTCTAATTTAAAAAGTGACCTTGGGGTCACCTGGGTGGCTCAGTTAAGCATCCAACTTTAGCTCAGGTCATGATCTTGCAGTTGGTTCAGGCCCCACATCAGGCTCTCTGCTGTCAGCCCCCTCTTCTCCCACCCGCGCCTTGCCCCTCTCCCACTCGAGTGTGCTGCTCTCTCTCAAAAATAAATAAATAAACATCTAAAAAATACAATAGAAACATGACCTTCTATTTTAAATCTTCTATTATGAAAGATCTTTCCACATTTCCTAATTTTTAATTTTTATTCTTTAGCCTAAAAATAGTCATTGTTAAACCATTAGTTTTCAAGTTAATATTACAAGTTGTTAATTATTGGTCTTATTTACTTTTTTAAATTTAGGTTAGTTTTTTAATTTACACCCAAGTAGTTAGCATATGGTCAACAATGATTTCAGGAGTAGATTCCTTAGTCCCCTAACCCGTTTAACCCATCCCTTCTCCCACAACCTCTCCAGTAACCCTCTGTTCTCCATACTTAAGAGTCTCTTATGTTTTGTCCCCCTTCCTGTTTTTATATTATTTTTACTTCCTTTCCCTTATGTTCGTCTGTTTTGTATCTTCAAGTCTTCATATGAGTGAGGTCATCTGATCTCTGTCTTTCCCTGACTAATTTCGCTTAGCATAATACCCTCTAGTTCCATCTACCTAGTTGCAAATGGCAAGATTTCATTGTTTTTGATTGCCCAGTAATACTCCATTTTATGGAGATCCTCTTTCTCTGCATCCTTGCTCAACATCTGTTGTTGCCTGAGTTGTTAATGTTAGCCATTCTGACAGGTGTGAGGTGGTATCTCATTGTGGTTTTGACTTGTATTTCCCTGATGATGAGTGATGTTGAGTATCTTTTCATGTGTTGGTTTGGCCATCTAGATGTCTTCTTTGGAGAAGTGTCCATTCATGTCTTTTGCCCATTTCTTCACTGGATTATTTGGTTTTTGGGTGTTGAGTTTGATAAGTGTTTTTTAAATTTTTTGTTTAATGTTTTATTTATTTCTGAGAAAGACAGCATGAGCAGGAGAGAGTCAGAGAGAGAGGGAGACACAGAATCTGAAACAGGCTTCAGGCTCTGAGCTAGCTGTCAGCACAGAGCCCGACACGGGGCTCAAACCCATGAACTGTGAGATCATGACCCAAGCTGAAGTCGGACACCTAACCGACTGAGCCACCTAGGAGCCCCTGTCTGGGAAACTTTTAATCTCTCTTCTATTTTGAATGATAGCCTTGCTGGATAAAGAATTCTTGGCTACATATTTTTCCAATTTCAGCACATTGAATATATCCTGCCACTCCTTTCTAGCCTGCCAAGTTTCTGTGGCTCGGTCTGCTGTGAACCTGATGTGTCTTCCCTTGTAGGTTAAGGACTTTTTTTCCCCTTGCTGCTTTCATGATTCTTTCCTTGCCTGAGTATTTTGTGAATTTGACTATGATATGGCTTGCTGATGGTCAGTTTTTGTTGAATCTAATGAGAGTCTTCTGATTTTTGGTGTCTGTGTCTTTTCCCAGGTTAGGAAAGTTTCCCGCTATGATTTGCTCACATACCCTTCTACCCCTTCTTCTCTCTCTTCATCCTCTAGGACCCCTATGATTCTGATGTTCCTTTTTAATGAGTCACTGATTTCTCTAATTCTTAAATCATGCTCTTTTACCTTAGTCTCCCTCTTTTTTTCTGCTTCATTATTCTCTAGAAGTTTGTCCTCTATATTGCTGATTCACCATTCTGCCTCATCCATCCTTGCTGCCGTGGCATCTATTTGAGATTGCAACTCAGTTATAGTATTTTTTATTTCATCCTGACTAGCTTTTACTTCTTTTATCTCTGCAGGAAGGGATTCTAATCTATTTTTTTTAAACATTTTTATTTATTTCTAGGAGAGAGAGAGAGAGACAGCGTGAGCAGGGGAGGGTCAGANGATCATGACCTAAGCGAAAGTCGGACGCTTAACCGACTAAGCCACCCAGGCACCCCGATTCTAATCTATTTTTGACCCCAGTTAGTATTCTTATTATCGTGATTCTAAATTCTGGTTCAGGGGTGCCTGGGTGGCTCAGTTGGTTAAACGTCCGGCTTTGGCTCAGGTCATGATCTCATGGTTTGTGGGTTTGAGCCCCGTGTCGGGCTCTGTGCTGACAGCCAGCTCAGAGCCTGGAGCCTGTTTTGGATTCTGTGTCTCCCTCTCTCTTTGACTCTCCCCTGCTCACACTCTCTCTCTCTTTCTCTCTCTCTCTCAGAAATAAATAAAAAAACATTAAAAAAATTTAAATTCTGGTTCAGATGTCTTGTATTTGTGTTGATTAAGTCCGTGGCCATCTTTTCTTCCTGCTCTTTCTTTTGGCATGAATTGCTTCATTATTTTGAAGGAAGAAAAGGAATAAGGTAAAAACATTAAAATTAAAAAATTAAAAACATACACACACAAACATCAAATAAATGATGCTAAATCCTAGGTGTGTTTTTGTATGCATGTTGAAAGGAGCTTGATAAATTAGAGAAAAAGGGGAAAGACAAAAAGGAAAACGTTTGAAAATTTGAAAAAATAAATACAATCAAACAATAAAATGAAATGATGGAAGTAAAGTAGGATTTACAAAATGTAAAAATGGAAGTAAAATAGAATTTACAAAAATGTAAAAAATATAGTAGAAAAATATAAAAATATAGTAGACAAAATTAAAAATATTTTTAATAAAAATTGAAAATAAAAATTTTTTTCTCTTTCTGTATTCAAGGAAAAGAAAAGAAACATAAAAGAAGAATAAAGAAAATTGAATAGATGGACCAGCGAACAGACTGAAATACGATTGAAATTACATCATTTCCCCCTAGAAGTCAAACTATGAAGCACTTTATAGTCTGTAAACTAAGGAGGCAGAGAGACTTGTGGTGTTTCAGAAGAACGAGGTTGGCCCTGGTGGGTGGGGCTTAGTGTAATGGCTCTGTTCTCCACTAGATGGTGCTGCTTACCTTACTGGGGTGGATTGTTTCACACCTGTAGATATTTATGTGCATGTGCAGGAGTGAAAATGGTGTCACTCAGGTACCCAGTCTCTAGTATCAGAACTCTGTTCTCCCTGACCAGCAATCGGGCACCCATCCTATGTCTCTGGCTTCTGTCGACTCCCTGCTTTTATACTGTCCGTGACCAAGCCATCAGATTGCCAGGCAGTACCTCCCTCCTGAATTTTCTCTCAGATGCGTCTGTTTCGCAACCCCTCACTTCTGAGGGACTGTGGCTTTGACCAGCGCAGACCTTCTGGGGGAGGGTCTCACTGAATAATGGTTGGATGCAGGCACCCACGTTCGTGGACCGTGCTGCTACCATTGTCCAGAGATTGCAGCTGGGTGCCAGCCCGCCCCAGGGAAAGTTCACTGATCATGTAGCAGCAGCGTTTCTGGGGTTATGGTAAGTCACAACACACATCTGGCACCAGGCTTCGTTCTTTTTTTTTTTTTTTTAATGTTTTATTTATTTCTGAGAGAGAGAGAGAGACAGCGTGAGCAGGGGAGAGTCAGAGAGAGAGGGAGACACAGAATCTGAAGGAGGATCCAGGCTCTGAGCTGTCAGCACAGAGCCCGATGCGGGGCTTGAACCCACGAACTGTGAGATCATGACCTGGGCCGAAGTCTGACACTTAACCGACTGAGCCACCCAGACACCCCAGTAATGACCTCGTTCCAGCACCAGTGAACGTGGCTGTTCTCCGGGGTCTGCTGGGTCCTTTGCGTGTGGGGTGGATGCACTGTCTCTACCAAATGTCCTCCCAGCAGGGAAACTGCCTCTCCCTGTGTGGCCTGAGGACACCTGGACTTCACTCTGCTCCTGGGGATTCACCCTTCCCACCAGAGCACTACCAGGCACCAAGCTGCGGAGTTTCAGCCTCTGTGCTCCCGTTGTTTATAGAGTCTTAATGGAATTTAAACCCTCTCCTTTCTTCTTTTTCCCTTTTTAGTTTAGTCCCTGCGTCTGTTTCAGCTTTTCCACTTTCTCTCAGCTGATTTGGGGGAGCAGTGCTTTTCCTGTCCTCTCCTGACTCCCATTTCTGTCTTTTCTCTGCAAGCAAAAGCGGCTCCCTGCCCTCCGAAGCTTCTCTCTCCCCCAGATCACCTCTCTGCACCACGTGGCTGAGTTCTGTGGTTGAGGTTGTGCAGACTGTTGTGCTAATCCTCAAATCAGTTTTCTAAGTGTGCAGGATGTTTTAGTGCTGATCTGGCTGCGTTTCATGGATGCGAGACACAAAAAACTTCCATGCTGTTCTGCCATCTTGGCTCCTCCTCTGATTTTACTTACTTTTATTGATTGGCTTACATTTAATTTCATTAAATTATTTTGAAGTAATATATGAATATGTAGTTTGTAAACATTCCTACAATATAGGAGTAATGTAAACAGAACCAGTCTCCTCTGTAATTCCCTCCCAAATCTCTCATCTCATTATCCTCCGCACAGCTGACCATACAATTCTGTTGTGTATCTTCCAGATCTCCTTTGGATACATTTATATACTATTTTCCTTCATGTGGTTGCCAGTTTTTTAAAAAACACATAGAATTGTTTTGTTTCGAAACTTTCTGTTTATAACCATATTAATTATCTTAGGGGACCTTCCTATATCATTGCATTGTGTACCTGTGTTTGTGTATATGCATGCATACATGTGTACATGTGTGCTCAGGTTGTAGGCTTGTGTTTGTGTGTACACATGTGTGTGTGATCCTGTAGAAAGTTTGTTAATCTCATAGAAAGAACTGGGGAACTTCCCATTTTTTCCTGTACTTTGGTAATACCCATAATGACATTCCCCTGTCTCTGGAGGCTGAAGGAGCCCCTGTAGTACCTTCGTTGCCTGCTAAGTTTGTTCTATGTTTATTGTTGTTTTCAGGTTTTCTGCCTCCTGTTAAGCCAATTTTGGTGATTTATGCATTCCAAAAAAAGAATCTTCCACTTCTTCCAGATAAAATCAACCACAGTGAGGCTGAATCTACTATCTTTTTGTGGTTTAAAATATCTCCTTCATATCATTTTTTAACCTAATGTTTTCAAATTGATGCCTTTTCCTTTTTTCTTTTGCTTGACTTACCAGAGGTTTGCTTAATTTAATGATTTTTCCAAGAAACCGTTTTTGGATTTTATTTATCAAGTCTACTTTTATTATGGTTGTTTTTAAGTTAAATTACTTCATTTCTCGTTTCTTCCTTTTTTATAAATCTTCTTGTGTTATTTGCTTCGTTATCTCTTTCTTATAGTATTTAGGGAGATGCATACATACTTAAGGATATTCAGTTTTCCCTGAATACTTCTTTGGAAATATCCCACAGGTTTTGATAGGTCATGCTCTTATAGTAGTCTGTTTCTAACGTGTTTTTTAGTTTTTATTTTCTTTTTAGTCCATCGGCTTTTTGCCTTCAGCTTTCTCCTATGTTCCTTTCATCCTGTTTATTACAAATTCATTTGATGATATAAATTTCTCAATGAATACCAATTTTGTTGAACGCCATAATTTTTATATGAACACTTTATTGTCATTGAGTTCCGAATGTTTTGTAATTTCCATTGTGGAAATTAATTTTGTTTCCAAAATGTGTTTTTAACATTGTCTTCTTATTGTTTCTAAGTTTATTGAGTCTGGTGAGAGACTGTGGTTTGTGGAAGGTGTTGAGTTTCCTGTTCATCCAGCACAGTGTCAATGTTTCCAAATACTCTACCGGAACTTAATGAGAACATATATTCTCCACTGGGTAGGAGTTCATATATTTCTGTAATGCAAGTTAGAGATATTCTTCTGTTTTTTGACAGCCTTATTTGTTTAGATGCTCCAGATCTTTGGAGCTAGTGAATCTTTTAACTGTTTTTTTTTTTTTTTTTTTTTTTTTTTAAGTAGGCTCCATGTCTGATGTGGGGCTTGAACTCCCTGAGAACTAGAGTCACATGCTCTACCTGCTGAGCCAGCCTGGCGCCCTGGAACTAGTGAATCTCTTAACACATCCACGTGTTTCTCTGTTTGCTTAGGCTGAAGGGAGTGGAGAGACGCCAGAGATCTGTTTGTCCAGGCCTGGAACATGGTCATTTGCTCCCGTTGTGCCTTGCCAGGTAAGTGCTCCCCTGTTTTGGAGAGCACAGTGAGTGCACTTGGCCGTTAGTTGCATAGTGAGGTACATTTGCCCTGGGTTGGAGGGGTCCTGCTTCTGTTTGTTGTTACAACTGAGACACCCCTCCTCCTCTGCTTCAGGGTAGATTTTGCTGGTCACCCGCCTTCCACCTGGCCCAGCTCCTGGCTCCCCACTGTGTGAAGATGGGCCTAGCAGGAGTGAAGAGGAGGACAGGCTTCCGCAAGTGGCGGAGACCCGCCCCCACCTTTGGGGCCGCTGCTGCTGACAGGGAGGTGCTCTGGCAGGTAGGCCGCACACCTGTGTCCTGGCAGTCTTCCCTCCTCCTGTGGTGGCTTTCTGGGCCACCTGCCTCTCTTGCACCAGATCTTGTCTGGCTCTTTCACCTCTCCACACTGATCCATCTTCCCTGGGGTTTATGAGAGCCGATTCTGCTAGGTGCTAAGAGCATGCAGTCTTTGAAAGCAAGGATATTTGCACACCCATGTTCACATAGCCAAAAAGTGGATGCCACCTAAGTGTCCCTCAGTGTATAAAGGGATGAATAGAATGTGGTGTATCTAGACAACGGAATACTGTTCAGCCTTTAAAAAGGAAGGAAAATCTGACATACTACAACGTGGATGAACCTTTTTTTTTTTTTTTTTAAATATTTTTATTTATTTCTAGGAGAGAGAGAGACAGCATGAGCAGGGGAGGGTCAGAGAGAGAGGGAGTCACAGACTGAAACAGGCTCCAGGCTCTGAGCTGGCAGTTAGCACAGAGCCCGACGTGGGGCTCCAACCCACGAACCGCGAGATCATGACCTAAGTGAAAGTCAGACGCTTAACCGACTAAGCCACCCAGGCGCCCCAATGTGGATGAACTTTGAGGATATTGTGCTTAGTAAACTAAGCCAGACACAAGAGGACAAATACTACATGAGTCCATTCATGTGAGATGCCTAGGATAGGCAGATTCAGAGAGACAGAAAGTAGAATAGTGTTTGCCAGGAGCTGTGGGGAGGGAGATAAGGATCTGTTGTTTAATGGGTTTGGAGTTTCAGTTTGAGAAGATGAAGTCCTGGAGATGGATGGTTATGATGAATGCAGAACAGTGGGGATGTACTTAATAATATTACTGAATTGTACGTTCGAAATGCCTAAGGGTGCCTCTGTAGCTCAGTTGGTGAAGCGTCTGACTTCAGCTCAGGTCACGATCTCATGGCTCGTGGGTTCAAGTCCTGTATCAGGCTCTGTGCTGACAGCTCAGAGCCTGGAGCCTGCTTCAAATTCTGTGTCTCCCTCTCTCTCTACCCCTCCCCCATGCTCACTCTTTCTATCAAAAATAAACATTAAAAAAATTTTTAATGCCTAAAATGGCATGTTTTATGTATATTTGACCACAAATCTTTTTAAAAAGGGTGTTGGAGCTAGTCTGCCTGTTTCAAATCCTGCCTTAGCCATTACTAAACCTCCTTGTTCCTCATTCCTCATCTGTAAAATGGGAGTACTAGATATATTAAAGCACGGCTCTGGGGATTACCACTGGCACAGCTGTGGGAGTGTGCCTGGCTCAGTGGTAGGTGATGGCTGCTGCTGCCTTCCCTGGGTGCTTGTGTGGAGATTGGGGGAAAGGGAGATCAACTACCATCCTGTTAATCCCTAGCCTTCTTCCAGGAGGACTTTGCCATGCTTCTCCTCCCACTCAAGCCACAACACCCTCCTCCCAGCCCATTGTGCCCTACTTGTTTCTTGATCTCCAATAACACCTGTTTTTTCATGCTAAGCCCTGTCATCCCCATTACCCGCCCCTGACTGCTGGGTCCTGGTTCCCATGCGCTCTGTGATGGTGTCCATCTTATCTCTGATAACACTTTATTGCATCTGTTTGTTGAGACACCTGCTTTTCCCAGTGGATGCTAAGGTCCTGGAGGAGCTTACTGGTCTCGGTGCTGTTTTCTGGACCAGAAACTGACCACAAATGGCATGTTCTTTGCTGCCCTAACACCTGGCCATGGTGGACAGTCAGCAAATGTCTTTTGGAGTCTCAGTTTCCCCATCTATACAGTCAACAAGTGAGGTCACTGTAGCTCTGATACCACGTGCTTTTATGATGGTAATTGGGGTCAAGTCAGATGTGAGCCTAGGAGACCCTCCCAGGTGGGAGCGAGACTGCAAGAGAGTGTGTGGTTTGTGTGTTCACACAGGAGACAGTCTCCGGTCCTAGCAGTGTGGAAGACTTCTTTCTCTCATGATCGTAGGGCTAAAGGTGGAGGGTCGTCCCACCTGTCTGAGTGACTGTGGGCATCCAGGGTAAGTGCGCTATGTTTGGGCTCACCTGTTGTCGCTCAATGCCGGGAATTACATGCAGAGGCCAGGAGGGGGCGCCAACGACAAACAAATACGAAGGGACAGCAGGTGGGCTCCAAGCTCCTCCTCCGCCTGATTGGGAGGGAGTGGTTAGTTCTGGTCTCTGTTCCAGGCCAATGGCTGACAATGGCAATGATAATGATCACTCGCTACAGTTGTTGGTTATTTAGCACTTATATTCTCAGCCTGACTGCATACTATGGATTCTCTCACTTTATTTCCCTAACATGGAATCCTGTGTTTTGTAAACCTGTTATTTAAAAACACCCAGAGTAGAGCTCAAAGCACTAGAGACCCGAGTCCTGCAACTCAGTAGTTGTGTGACTTTGGACACATCATTGAGCTTGAGGTTCTTTTACATAAGGTAGATTTTTTAGCATAGTTGTGTGTGTTCACGCATATGTGTGTGGGAGCATGTGCATGAATACGTGCATGTGTTTGCACGTATATGTCTATGTGAGTGTGTGCACTTGCACATGTGCATTAAAGCCCATGAGGATGGAGCTGAGGAGTGAAGGGGACATGCCCAGAAGGCAGCTGACACTAGGACTTTGGTGTCCGTGAGAAAAACTGAAATCCAGATGCATCCTAGGGGTCATGTTTTAGGAGAGGGGCCCAGGGAGCACCTTTACAGTACAGAGAGGGGAGCACTGTGGGCAGGCCTAGGGCAGTCCTCTGCCTCAGGAGAGGTGGAGGGAGCAGAGGTGAGAAGAGAGGTGCTTGCACAAGGGAGTGGGAATCGGAGGCATCAGACATGCACAGGCATCTTGGCACCTGGGTGGAGGCTGTCTGTTGGGAAGGAGACTGCCACAGTGCTGTGCTCAGGGGATGGACCAGGGCTCTACAAGGGGGCCCATCGGGGATGGACTAGCGGGTGTGCAACAGCGGTGGTGCTGCTTCCAGGCCCCACTGAGACGGGAGAGATGAGCTATTCAACAAGTGTGCTTGGGACAACTAGTTAGTGCACCAAAAAAACAAAGCCACTCCTCACACTACAAAATCAACTCCAGCACTTTACATGCAAAAGAAAGAGAGGAAAACATAAAAGTTTTGTGATCAAGTGTTTAACTTGAGAGAGATCCCAGGAAGCAGGGGTGAGGGAGTGGAGACAGGGAGGGGTGGACAAGTTGCTGACCGCAGGGCCTCTGGATGGGGGCCACACAGAACACACTGATGGCTGGGGTAGGGGCTACTTCCACCCCTGCCCCCAGGAATTCCCGTGAGGTGTGGGTGCCTTGCTCATCTAGGCTCCCTGAGTCAGAGAGGAACACTGGTGACACAGAACATTTGAAATCACAGGAGCCACCAAGACTGTCCTGGGCACAAGTAGCACAAACAGGTTTGGGGAAGAGAGAAGAGTCCCAACGCTAAGACCAAAGTCTAAGGACTGACATGAACTTGCTTAGACCCTTCCATGCTTTTTTCAGGCCTGCACGTGTTTCCATAGCTGCAGTCATGGAAAGGTGTACTTCTAAGTAACCTTGTCTTACCTGCTTAATTTGAATACTTGGATCTTTCTTCAGTGGTAGCACTCAGTCCTGATACAGCCGTTGCTGGAGTCCCCCAGGGCCGGCCATTCCGTTGTCGTCAGCATTCTACACTTACTGCACGCAGCCACTCTTGCTGTGCTTGTACGGCCATTTCCGTCCCAACCCTCTTCACCACCCTCACCATTGCCCCCGCATGGATGGGGAGCTATCCACGTGCTGAGCCCAGTTTCAGGAGCCTTATAGGCATTTCCTCTCAGCCCTCTTACTAGAAGTGAAGGCATGGCTGCACCCGGCTTACTGATGAGGTGCTGCAGCTCACAGAGGCTGAGTAACAAGACCCACGGCTCACCATTTCCATCCTCCCCTCTCCCGTCGGCCCCAGCCCAGCCCTTCTTCCTGTGCCTGCTTCCCCTCTGATCTTAACAGGCACACCACCAGGGCCTCCTGGGGCCCACCCAGGGGACTTGGGGGGCTCTGTCGGTGCCTCGGCCCCTGGGATTCCCGGAGGTACAGGAGCTGACTGGCTCTGTTGGCTCTGAGGAGGCAGACTGCCACCACGTCTGTCTTCAGGGTTTCCACAGGGCCTGGCACGTGGCCTGATCGCCAGTAAAGGAGCCATAAATGCCTGTCCCACTGGCTTTAGGCTCAGGGTGAAGTTCTAGAGAGATCTTGTTCTGTGAGCTTCACAGGGCACTCGGCCCCGGCACATGTGCACACACATGCATGCGCTCACACGCACACACACGCACCCCACACCCTCTTGTCTCTGCTCCCTGAACTACAATCCCCCTGCCTGCTTCTCTATCCTTCAAGGCCATGCTCAAAACCTGTCCCAGCACCTCTGGTCCTCTTTCCTTCCCTCCTCTTAGAAGAAGCAATGCTCTCCTCAGTCACCAATATTCATTGAGCACTCAGCGTATGCCAGGCCCTCCTGTGCCATGCCAGCTGCGGCTACTGAGTGTGTTCTGTGTGCCAACGCCAGACTCCTCTGTAAGTCTGGGATGAGGTGAACCTCATCAAACAGATGAGGAGACGGGCACAGAGAGGCACTGGCAGAGCCGGCTTCTCATTCAGGCTCCAGGGCTGAGCCCTGTCTGAGAACTCAGGTGGGCAAAGTGGACACACATTCGGGGAAGTGTGAGGCTCGGAGGCATGGGAGCAGACCGCAGGAAGTTGTGAGCATCAGCAGAGGAGTCCTGGCGTCCTGGGGCAGGAGCTGGCAGGGGGGAAGAGAAGAGGCATGAAGGGGGCTGGAGGCGGGACGAGACTGGCCCAGGTGACAGAGGCTGTGCTGGACAGGACAGGGAAGCTAGGAGTCCTGCTGGGTGGGGCGGCCCACAGCGGGCTTGCGCCATGTGCATCAACAAGTTGACTGGGCTGCTCTGTGCCATGATCTCTGGGTGTGTTCCTTCATCCTGCGTTTGTACTTTTGTTCAGCAAACCTATGCTGAGAAACTCTCATATACACTTTCTTTCCATGGTCCAGGACATGGGAATATAGTTAGCTGCCTTGTAAGTTATTATAAAGGTATTCTTAGAAAAGAATCCAGGGGGCATCATTGTAGGATGTTGGCCTCGAGGGTATCCCTTAGTCTTCTGTGGTTGGGTTAGTAGGAGTTGTGCCCTGAGAGTGCTGAGGCTGCAAAGGGAGGGAACAGACTTTGAAATCACCACCCATGCCCCAGTGCTCACTCCGGTGGGAGTGATCTCATCTTTTCTTTCTAAGCCTAGCAATGGTCACTACCATCTTCTGGGTGCTTTTTCTAGGCAGTCTCTGGATTTAGTGCCTTACAGCTATTCTTGAACCTTAGAACAACCCTATGATTATTTCATGGGCAAGGAAACTGACCCCCAGGGAGGTCAAACAGATTCCCCAAGGTCTCTTAGCCAGTAGTTGGCCCAGCCCAAGGAGCTCTGACACTTACAACCACAGTCCCCAGTCATATAATCCCTGTGCCCGAGTTTTCTGTGTTCCTCACAGCAATTTTGACAACCAGATATGATTGGTCCTGTCCCACTGAGGTGCAGACAGGCCGGAGGTGGGAAGGGGTGTTGGAATGAGAGCTGGCTTTCTCCTGCCTCTGAGCCAGAGCTCATTTCCCTGAGCAGGGTGACCATGCTCTGGTATGAGAGGGCGCCTCTCCCCACCCACAGCACCCACAGCATGCAGCTGTTCTGGGCACCCTCCTTACCTGTAACACTAGGAGGGCCCTGGCGTGGGGCCACTGGATGGGGAACTGGGCCTTCAGTGCCAGGCGCCTGCACATGTGAGGGCTGGACGACCAGCACTGCTCAATGGCCCTGTGCCACCCACAAGCCCTAATGAGGTGGCCCATCCACCCTCCTTCCCTGGGTCCCGAGCATGGGACTTCCCTCATCTGCTGTGTCTGGCCCTTGTTGCCCTAATTCTGCCACGTGTGAGCAGCAGCCCTTCTGGAAGCCACGTTCTCCAGGGAGATTTGATTATGTCCTGGTGGTGCCACCTCGTTAATGCAATCAGGAAGTTTCCTCAAGACTTCAGCTGCTTTACTGGTAGGCTGGCCTGGCTCCCGGGACATCCACGCTGCTCTTCTGCTCACAGCTCCTCTCCAGGCTAGCAGGGACTCGGAAACCCTCCACAGACCACACAAGTGCCCACGGGGCAGGGCTGGCAACTTCACTGGTGCATTGCTGTCACATTCCTCCTTCCTTTGAGTGATGTCCTTGGCTCTGATTTTATTCAGAATCATTGAGAACCTTCATCTGTTTAGAAAAAGTATTTACCAATGAAGAATCAGCACTTTGGAGAACATTCGAGAAAACAGCCATTTTCCATTAAGGTTAGGCTCTTAATTGAAAATTTTTAGAGCAGAGGAAATCTGGGGAGAGTCCAGAAATTCTCTCCGTTATGGTAATAAGCTGTAATCAGAACCAAGGAGTGTGTTAATTCTCGTGGGTGTGGGTTCTCTTCCCAGGATTGCCTAGAGTGTGCCATCAACAGACACTGGGAGTTGGGGTGAGGGAAGTAACAGGCCACATATCCCAGGAAATAGATACAGGCAGGGTAGGGGGCGCATCTTGCTCCGTGGTGGTCCTGCACCCAGACCAGCCCACTCCAGGCTGCACCCAGGACTGACCTCAGAGGCAACTCAGCGTCATGCAGTTTGAAAACATGGGGACCGGACCTTGCAGGCAGACGGTGAGCATGAGGTGTGGCTGGGTGAGGTAGGGGTGCTGGGAACGGTGCAGGGTGGGCAGTGGTTAGGGTCTGGGGCTGAGTTGGGGGTCCGAGTTTCCCAAGTGAGGCAAGGGCCTAGATGTTGAGGGTGAGGGTACTGTGGGAGAGCAGTGCCTGTGGGCAGGGCCGGCTTCCCAGGCAGTGGTCAGAAGCACCACCCCTCCAAGTGCATCTGAGTGGCTGGGTGTGACTCTTGGGGGACACAGGAGGCCTCAATGGCTCCACGTGTCCCCTCCATGTGGGGTCAAATGTAGTTCCTTCTGAATTAACCTGGCCTCTTCTTTACTCCTATACCCTCTGGCCAGCATCCTGTGGTTTTTGTGAGTGGAGCTGTCAGCAAGGAGATGTCCAGCGATGTCAGCTGTCCCTGAGGGGCTTCTTAGATGTAGCCCTGGGCTCTGGGCCTACATCTGCCCCATGGGCTAAGGGTCCCCAGACAGATCTCATGGCTTCAGCAGAATTCCCCATAAACTGTGCATAGTAGCTGCCAGTTAGATAGGGAACTGGGCGGGCCTTGGATGCAGGGGAAATAATGGCAAGGAGGGTAATGATGACACAGCCACATGGTCACTAATTTCCTCCCTGCTCAAGGCCCACCTGGGACTTTCCTCCCTTTCCTATTTAATACTCCTGAGAGCTCCCCACCTGCAATGAGCAGCAGGATGCTTCCCCTCTCTGTGGGTCAGAGTAATCCAGGAAATTAGAAAAAAATACTATTAACATGTGTTGAGAGCCTACTGTGTGCCAGGAGCTTCACATGTCCTGAAATCCCTAATAATCTTGCCAATTATGTTCCATTGCCCCCTGGTGACACAGCAGGAAATGGGGCTCCAAGGGGCTCGGTGACTAGCACAAGTGCCTTGTCCCAGATGACACAGTCTACGAGAAGTGAGGCCGGGATTGGAGACAGGTCTTCCTGGGCCCCTGCCCCCCGCCCTCCGCAGGACTGAGCCATGTCCTGCCAGCCCCTCTCCCTCCTGCTGCCTACCTGAGTCCTCTGGGCATCTTCAGGTCACAGGCAGCAAGGACTTCTGTGTCTCAGAAGGGACCAGGATCCCTGAGAGGCAGACATCCACCCACCTCCTGGCTGAGGAGCCTGAGCGCTGTTTGCTGCTCTTGTCATTTCATTCCTCCCTTATATTCGTGCTTCTCATGGAACAAAAAATAAAGCTGTGTCAGGAAACCAGGGGTGGGAGCCAAGATTGCTGTTCATTTCTGACAGCGTTCACTTTTCATTCATTCAGAAAGTGACCTATCTTGATTATCTTACGGAGTTCCCACAGAAATGTGTCAGTGAACCCAAACTTGACACAGCATTTTGATGAGGCTGGGTAAGATCAGGTCACACAAAGAATGTTCCTGTATTAGCTGGGAAACTGCTGGGAAACCACTGGAAACCCTGGAATATCTTCAGGACCTTTATAAGGGCAAACACACAGTAATAGGTCTCCTAGAATAGGGTTAGGAAAACACTGGTCTTTCCCAACAAATGATTATGGCTTTTTGTCCTGGAAAATGAGGGTTTATATTAGATCCTATTTTCCTTTTTTACCTTGGCTTCCAGGAAGCTCAGTTTTATGCTCAACCCAGACCTACTTTCCTTGGGCTGGTTCTTTGGCACAGGCCCTGGTCCCTTTCCCCTCTTCATCACAGGACCCTGTTGTTGAACTTTTGTACATGCTTTCCATGATTGCTAATTGTGGGACATCCTTTCTACAGAGAGGTGGAGCACAGAGAGTGGGTAAGCAGTGTCCTGGAAAGGCTCTCTGCTGAGGATGGGTTTCACATGTGAGCTGGCAAGGAGGCCATGGGACTGAGGCCTGGGGTGGCACTAGGAAGCAAGTGCCAAGGAACATGCACCTATAGTGACATCCCAGCATGTCATATTACATGGATGCTTGAAATAAACAGAAGTGTTGCAGGTTAGCATCAATGCACCTCACATGTGCGGAGGGAAAACCCATCTCCAGCTCCTTGTTCAGTGGTTGCTGCTTTCATATTTCTGGGCCGTCTGAGCGTGCACCCGAGGCAGCGTTGACTGTGTCTGTATTGTGCTTTGCTCACTAACTTTGAGCCAGAAAGAGAAGACTCAAGGTCTGCATGCGCCCATGTCTCCCCCTACCTCTCGTTGGCACTCACTTACATAATCTCGGGTTTTTTTCTCACAGATGAAGACAGTGCCACGGTGAGCCTGTGAGTGCACGCAGCTTTTTCCATCTCCTAAGTCATTTCCATGGGGTCATGGCTCAAATGTGGAGCTACTGCAGCAGACAGTGAGCATGTGAAAGCAGGATGCAGGTAGTGTGTGGTGCCGGCCAGTTCCCAGGCCAGGGGCCCCACGTCACCTGCTCCTGTACCCCAAACCTGTCACCGTTAGGTTTGCCACACAGACATTAATTTGCCACAGAAATGCACCTTATCACTCAGTCTGACATTCTTCGATTGCTCTGTGGTTGAACCGTTTGCTCTGCTTTCTGCTCTACTTTTGTTGTCTCTTTTGCTTGTTTTTGCTTTTTGCGTTTCATCCTCATGAACTATCTCTTATACTCACGGCACCTTTATCAGTCAAGGACTTGGTGAAGGAATTAACACTTGAGGGAATTTTTAAATGCAATAGGAGCTCTAGGTTTGTCATTGTTTAATATAAATATCATTCTAGCCTGTTTTTCTTCTTTTAGGTTTTTTTTCCCCCCTCTCAAAAGTTCAGATTGTTTCCTAGTCAAGTCATGGCCCTGATTTTGCTGGTTGTAGTTCCTCACCCCGAGGAACTGAGTTTGGAGACCACACCAAGAGGCTGCCAGGCCTTGCTGGGAGTGGGCCTTGGGGGCATAGCTTGTGCCGTTGAGGCCGTACCTGGACGCTGCATTGTGCTTTATTCTTACTTGGGCCCCAACACCTGGACACAGGTTGCTGGCAGGGCGCCAACCTCAGATCTGAAGGACCAGGGTAGGTGAGCACCCAGCGCAGCCCTGGGGGGTGTTCACAACCACTCCTTCCCTGGGCTCTGGGACTCCCCAAGACCCCCCATACCTGAGAAGGGAGGTCCCACGGATGTGTTCCTCAGTGGCCGCATGCCACCCTCCAGGCTGGTAAGTGCTTTGTGAGCCCCTGGGGACCTGGTTGTGAGCTGCCCTGGGGGTGTGACGGGAGCGCTCACTCCACCCCTGCAGAGGGTTCTGTGCGGTCAGAGATAGGGAGGGGCTGTATTACAGGTGTTCCCTCCCAGCTCTTCTGCACACCCTCACGTCCAGCCTCTCCTCAGCCTCCTGCCCACTGTGCTGTCCCCTTGGGGTGCTTTGGTCACTTGTTGGTCCCGCTGATCATGCAGGAGCCTTCCCTCGCTGCCGGCTGCAATCAGTTCCCAGAACTCTGCCCAGCACTTCCTGGAGGGGCATCCCAAGGACTCCCTGGAAGAGATGTCCCCACAGGCACAGGCTGGCTATTGCTTGGCCTGCAGAAAGGCACAGCGTTGTCAGACTGAATGTTGACAACAATGTTGGCTGGTCCGACCCCAGGCTCTGGCAGACAAATGAGTCCCTCTGGGAACCCCGGGCCTCCTTCAGATGTGAGTGTGGAGTCTCAGGGTGTTTCAGGGGGGTGGGGGGAAGCTGGGAGGTGCTCCCTTCCTGCCTCCTGGAAGAGCCTGGGCAAATCTCAGGAAGGCAGCCAGCCGTCCCCTTGTCTCCGGCCTCCTTTGTGTGTGAGTCACCATCTGGAAGTCGCCTTCATTTGTTTTAATTTAGCGGGACTCGGCTCAGCTTGGGAGCACTGCCACCGGCTTGTCCTTCCTTCCACTGTGTCTTCACGCTCTGTGAGGAAAGGGGGTGGGGTGCAGAGTGCTTTGCAATAAAGCACTTTCTCCTCATCATCTTTAAAAAAAATTTTCTTAGCAGAAGCAATGGGAGAAATTTACTGGCCTGTCAGAAAAGCCATTGCTCATCAGACTGGAGAAAGGAAAAGCAGAGGTCATCAATTCATGGGCAGTGTCTCAGGAAGGGATTAAATCATTTAGCAGCATGTCCTTAAGAAATCATTGAAGGCTCATACTGCCATTTGCTTTTCCTGGACCTTCCCATCAAGTACATTTTCCAAATGCAAAGCAAGTCGGACGCCGATGGTCATCTTCCCAGTGGTTCAGAAGGCTGTGCCTGCACCATTTTTGGTATAAGAACTGGCAGACCTATGTGTGCAAGGCTGTTGGATGACACACACACGTGTGCCTATGTGTGTCAACCAATAGGTATTTGTGGGATATAGTTACGTAAACACACAGCCGTTGTCTAGCTGTGATGGTTTTCAGTTTTCTTCTGTTTGTGTTCTGTTGTGAATTGCCATAAGTACATTCAGATAAATTGAGGTGGAAGTATATTTAAGTCCCCAGCGGCAGGATTCCAGAAGGCTCATTAGAGTTCCCTGGCATGTGTCACCTCTGCCATGCACAGGGCTTGGCAGTGCCTGGCATGGTCTCATCAGGTGACCAGGCTGGTGTGCCCCGTGAGAGTCAGTGGTCTAGTGGTTGGGAGCCTTGGCTTTGGAGCTGGCTGGACCTGGGTTCACACTGCAGTTTCTCACCAGCGAGTTGTGTGGCTTCACCCTTAAAGCTGTCCAGCCGTAGGTCCACATGAGCCTAGAACATGCAGAACATCTAGATCGATAGATGGAGGGTCCTTTTGGTTGTCAATGTACCTGAGTTTCCCGCAGCCTGTCTCACCAGGACACTCGACCAGGCGCAGTGCACGAGGTGTGGTTCACCAGGATATCGTAATGGTTAATTTTATATGTCAACGTGACTGGGCCACGGGGACCCAGGTTGAGCATTATTTCTGGGTGTGTCTGTGAGGATGCTTCCAGAAGAGATTAGCATTTGAATTGGTAGACCAAGTAAAGCAGATAGCCTTTCCTAGTGTGAGGGGGCCTTATACAGTCAAAGGCCTGAATGGAACAAAGAGTGGAGGGACGTATCTTCTCCTGCCCTGGGACCGGGGCTTACTCCATTGGCTCCCTGACTCTCAGGCCTTTTGGCTCCAAATGGAACCAGACCATTGGTCCTCCTGATGACAGATCGTGGGACTCAGCCTCCCATAATTGCATGGGCCGGTTCCTCATAATAAGCCTCTTTTAAAAAAAATTTTTTTTTATTGTTTTTTATTTATTTCTGAGAGAGAGACAGTGTGAGCAGGGGAGGGTCATAGAGAGAGGGTCAGAATCTGAAGACAGGCTCCAGGCTCTGAGCTAGCTGTCAGCACAGGGCCAGATGCGGGGCTCGAACCCATGAGCCGTGAGATCATGACCTGAGCCGAAGTCGGACACCTAACCGACTGAGCCACCCAGGCGCCCCTATATGCCTCTTTTTTATTATGAGGAACACTGACTAATACAGATACAAAGGTGGTCAATACAGCTCAGCCAGTCATGGAAACAATCAAAACAAACAGATGAAATATCCCTGTTGGAATTAAATAGAAAGGTTTTCTAAGCACTAACATTCCCTTTTGTTCATCTAACAAACACTCAACGAACAGGTGCCCTGTATTGGGCCCTGGTACAGGGTCACAGGGGTGGGCCAGCCACTTCTCTGTCCTCACAGGGCTCGGTACCTGTGGGATATGCCTGTCAACCGGTGGGTGAGTGGAGACATGCAGAGGTGGGCAGTAGGTGGGCAACGGCAGGGCCATGGCAGCAGGGGCTGAGGACAGACACTCCCCTGCACAGGGCACGGAGGCCAGAACGCTGTGGGCACAGCTAATCTCTCAGAGAGGGGGTCCCAGCGGGAAGGTGGAGGTAGCTCTGCAGCTCTGTGGAAACGTAGGGGATTAGAGAGCTGCTAGCTCCTAGCAAGACCCACCCCTCACTGGGCCAGGCAGCCAGAGCTCAGCAGGCTGACAGACTGCATCTTCAGAGCCTTATTTCTGTCTTAGGGACAACACTGAGGGCAGAGACCACACAGGGCAGGGCAGGTGTGCACTGAGGCCCTAACAGGGTATGGGACTCTGACCCGGAGACTCTGAGGGCCTGGAGCAACCTGCTTCGCTTGCTGTCCTTGCAGTGCCTTCCATGTTCCTCTCCATGTGACAGTATCACACTCCACCCCCACCTACCTCAGAGGGCCCAGCCAGCGCTAGGCTGTGCTCCTTACCTGGCTCCCCAGTATTACCTGCAGTCTGCCTGGCCCCAGTGGGTGTTGGGAGCATGCGCTACACTGAGGGTCAGGTGAGGGACCTATGGCCTTGGCCAGTGGGAAATAGAGACCCCTGGGGCAGCTGTAGTGCTTGGAGATAAGCCCCATGGCCACCTTGATTGACATCACCTGGGGACTGGCCCACCTTGGCCCATCATCACCCCTGGGAGGTTCATGGGACAGCTCTTGTTCCTCCTACAGCCACCACCACGCCCCTTTCACTTGTTAAGTGGTGACAGCTGGAAGTGGCCCTGGGGCTGCTGGAAATAGTGGTGGGTGGGCCTGTGGCAGGAACTGGTCCTCTGGGGTGGCTGGTGGCATTCTTATGTCAGAGGACAGTGGGGTCTGGAGTTGTGGGACCGTGCTTACTCTCTGCAGGGGACAAGGGGCCCTCTGTATTGGCCACAGGTTCCATTCAGGCCTGTCCTTAGCTGTGACCAGGGAAAGAGGGAGAGGATGAGGCCCCTTAGATGCAAACACTATGTCTAATCCCCCTGTTCCCCCAGACCTACTTCCTGGAGCTCTGAGCCACTGAGCCCACTGGAGAGGCAGGCAGCCCTGTCCTCTGTGTGCCCACCCATGCCCAGGGGCTCAGGGCAGAACCTAAGGCACTGGGGCTCCTCACACCTCACCAGGCCCTCAGGGTCAGCAGTCACACTCCATAGCCCAGGCTAAGAGCCTCCTTCAGAGGTGTCATTGTTGTCCCTTTCTCCACATCGCCCTCTCCCCCTAGGTGTGCATGAGACTGTGCACCCAGCACTGATCTTTACCATGTTCTCTATGATTCCGCTTCCCTCAAGAGAGACTGAGGGCTGAAGTCAGAGACACACCAGATCCGTCGAAGTGCTGCTACTTCTCCACCTCCTCCACTTCTTCTTCAGAACGAGTGTGAGCAAAGAGGGGCAGAGGGAGAGGAAGAGAGAGAGAGAGAGAGAGAGAGAGAGAGAGAGAGGGAGAACTTAAGCAGGCTCCACACCCAGCACAGAGCCCAACATGGGGCTCTATCCCATGACCAGATCATAACCTGAGCTGAAATCAAATGCTGGAGGCTCAATCAACTGAGCCACCCAGGCACCCTAAGTGCCTCTGAAATAGGTTGTAAGTGAATACCTCCCTGTTCCCACAGGCCAGCTAGATGGTGATGCAGTTAACAACTGTGGTTCCATCCCCGGGAGCCCAAACCTTTGGAGATGAGTGCTGAGTCTCAGGGATGCAGGTGCACACAGGGGCCTTGCCTCCAGGGTGGGGTGGGCCCCAGATCTCCCTGAGTGGGTCCTGCAGCAGGGAGAGCAGGCCTGGAAGGAGAGGGGGCAACAGCTAGCATGAGACCAGGGGGCAGGGACATAGTGACCAGCTGATCTTTCTGGCCAGGACTTCCCCCAGCTTTATCACCAGACCCCCATGGGTGACTGAAGTGTTCCATCCTGGCCCAACGGGGACTGCTGGTCCTCCTGCTAGGAGGAAGGCATGGGTGTAAGAGGAGAGGCCAGGAGAGCAGGCCAGGCTCAGAGGGTGACAAACACACCTGGGAGCCTAGACTTTGCCCTTGGGGGTGGTGTGGAGCCACAGAAAGGTTTGATCCAGGGGTCCACAGGGCCAGATTGAACTTATGCAATCAAAGACAATGGGCAAGGGAAGGCAAGGGTAAGTCAGAGGGTTCTGGTGATAGAAGCCAGGCTTTGAAGGCTTTTAAGCTGGGCTGCAGTGGGGGAGGGGAGGCATGGAGGAGACAAGACCAGGGACTCAGGACTCAAGGCGTGTTTGGTGAGGTAAGGGCCCTGCTTAGGGTCACAGCCTAGGCTTTGGTGTCCAGGGCTAGGTAGATGGGATCCTTTCTCCCAGGGGAGCTGAGCAGCTCTGTGTTGGACCCATGGAGCAGGAGAGCCACGGAGGGACAATAGATGGAAGGATCTCCTTCAGCTTTGCCAGTTCGCTGCTTCACGAGACCAGTATGAACCAGTGGAGAGAGTGGATGTGGACGTTGGTTTCCCCAGTGGATTCCCCAATTGGGACACACGAGTGACATGTGGGACATGGCACTGAGCTCAGTTAAGTTTGGAAATGCTGAATTTATCTTGCTAAATAAGCCTCTTCTCTGGCTGACCACACTGAGCTGGACCTTGGCACTGCCATGGGCTCACAGGAGTCAGGGAGTTAGTGATAGTCAAGGGACGGGTGGAAAGAGCTGGCATGGACTCTGCTGAGACATTGGCCGCAATAGGATGAGGAAGGGGGGTTAGAGAAAAGTGGGGGGCTGAGTGAAGGCCAGGGAGGGAGGAGCAGGCCAAAGGGACATTGAGACCCGTTCTCCCATGAGGCCCAGCACCGTCCAAGAGGTAGGGAGATAGGCCAAATGACGGGAGCCAGCACGGCGCCCGGCCTCGCACCTGCTCCTGAGCCTCACTGGGCTCTCCCTTTTCCTGATCCACCCGCCCTCTTCTGTGTCCAATTTCTTCCCTGGCTTATTCCATGCATCTTTCCCCAACATCTGGTGTGGAACATAGAGCTCATTAATTTTCATTCTATCTTTTCCTTAACATAGCACCTAAGGTTATAAATCTCCCTCCAGTGCCATTTTACCTGTATCCCATGAGAGTCAATATCTGTTGCTTCTATTATTGCTTGGCTTATGCCTTTTGTATTTTCCATTATCATTTTTCCTTTGGCTCATGAATTATTTTGGTTTCCAGATGTATCTGGATCTGGGGCCTGTCCTGTGATTGACTTCTAGTATTATTGTGTCTTGATGAGAAAGCGTGTTCCGTATATTATCTTTGGTATTTGTTGAAGCTTTCTTTGTGGCCAACTACACGCTCAATATTATAAACATTCCATCTGTGCTAAGATAATGGGAATGTGCAACACATTGGTTTCAGAGTTCTGTATCTGCCTAGTATGTCAAACTTAAAAATTGTGCTGAATTTCAGGGGCGCCTGGGTGGCTCAGTCGTTTAAGTGCCCAACTCTTAATTTCCATTCAGGTTACAGTCTCACTCTTTGTGGGTTTGAGCCCCTCGTCTGGCTCTGTGCTGACCCCTGGGAGCCTGCTTGGGATTTTCTCTCTCCTCCTCTCTCTCTCCCTACCCCCTTCTCAAAATTAATAAATAACTTAAAAAATTGTTTTTAAATCCAGCCAGAGAATCTGTTTTTTAGTGATATATTCCAAATTACTTTTACTGTCTTATTTTCTATCTTACTTTTTTTTTTAAGCATTTCCCTCCCCCACCCCCCCTTTGTCCCTAGTTGATTCAGTTTTCTTTTTCCCTTCCTTGCTGGTCTAGAGGTTAGAAGACCTATTTCTATTGTAATCGCACTTTATTTTTTGTGTGTGTTTAGTGGCTTTTGGGTGTACAAACTCGAGCACTCCTCAGTTCATGGAGTCCTCCCCACTTCCCTCCTCCTCTCCTGGCTCCCTCCTCACCATCACCAGCCCACACCGGGCCCCCTTCAGTCCTGGATGGTGGTGGCATTTGTTCCCTTTCACTCAGTGTTTCTAACCCAGCTCCTCCGATGTCTCAGCCCCTCTCACGGACATATCTATTTATATCTCCTGGGAGGTAAGAAAAACACAAAGCGTCATATCATGTGTATGAGCCTGTGTGTTGCATTCATGATATCTGGCTGGAGGTCTCATCCTGGTTCTTCCCTTTCTAATGGGCACCCCTGTGTCCCCATCACCCCTCCTGCCTGCTGTACCATGCTGGCCAGTGTCGTTCACCTGACTGAACCTTTTGTGCAGCCTTGAGTGGGCTAAGGGCACTCTTGTTTCTCCGTAGTTACTTTTTACCCCTGAATTATAACTCTCCTGGGGTTGGTCTGTTTGACACTTGACAAATACTTCCATGTAAAATCTTACATCTCTCATTCTTAGAACTTCTCTGTCAGCATTCCTTCAAATCTTTTCTCCCCATTCACTCTTCTTTCTCTTTCCAGGACCCCTGCCTGGTATGGGATGGGGACACTTCTTTTTCTATCTTCCACACCTCTCAACTTCCCCCTATTCCTTCCCCCTTATCCCTCCTGATGCTTTCTGGAAGAGTCCCTCAGTGACATCTTTCCATCCATTTCAACGAGTATATTTTTCTTTTTTAAAAAAAAATTTTAACATTTATTTATTTTTTGAGAGACAGATGAGACAGAGTGTAAGCAGGGGAAGGGCAGAGAGAGAGGGAGTCACAAAATCCGAAGCAGGCTTCAGGCTCTGAGCTGTCAGCACAGAACCTGATGCAGGGCTTGAACTCACAAACTGCAAGGTCATGACCTGGGCTGAAGTCAGATGCTTAACCAGCTGAGCCACCCAGGAACCCCATCAACAAGTATATTTTTCTCATCCAACATCTCCAGTTGGTTCACCTTCATAACTGCCTTTGAGCTTGTGTTCTCAATCTGCTCCCTTATGACTCTGAGCACTTCAGTTGCTTAAGTTCCTGCTCTGTTCATCCCATCAGTCTGTCTCCTTGGCATAGGTGGCTCGCTTTGGCTCTGTTCTTTCATGCAGGCATGTATGTTTTAGGTCAGGAAGTTGTGGAGGGAGTTAAAGAAAGTGGAACAAAACAGATTGGAGTTCCACCTATCAGCTAGGTGGGACCTCTGGACCTTTGCACAGGATGTTCTTTCTATCTGAGAGATGCCTCCACGTCTCTTGGCTTGGCTAATTCCTATCCATGATTCACATCTCAGTTTACAGTTTGGAAGCCTTCTCTCACACCTCTGGTAGGACAGGTATCCCTTCTCTGCTGCTGTGTATCCTGGCTTTTCTTCAGTTGTCACACTGGTCATGCTATACTGTGATTACACACACACACACACACACACACACACAACTTTTGCTATAACAATATGTGAAATAAACATGTGGAAGAATCCATGCAACGCAAATGTACTGTTTACATAATAATAGCACAGTGAATACCTCTGTACTTGTACCCAGTTTAAGAATAGAATATTTCTGGTAGCTTGGAATATGCCCTCTCCCTCCCAGAGGAAACCACCATCTCTAGTTTGGTGATAAGCATCTTTGCTCTTTTATTGCCATATGTAATGAACTTTATATCATTGCAATTTAATTATATGTATTCTTTTGTGATGCTCACTCCCCATGAAGTTTTTGGAATTTCTCTCTCTTAATGCTTTTAATTTTCTAGAATTCATTCATTTTCACTCTTGTGAAATTATATCCCATCATATCTACATACTACAATTTATTCTATTGCTGAAGAGCAGATGGATTATTCTCCCCCCCCTTTTTTTTTTTTCCTACTGCTAATAGTGCTCCCATGAACCCTACAGGACACATGGGCAAGAATTTCTCCAGGGGCTGTGTCTATATATACTTGAAGGAACTATATATATTTGTACAGTATATTTAGAGGAGAGAAAGTGCTGGGCCACAGGGTATGCATAGTTCATCTCTTCTAGGTAATACCATGCTATGACTCAGTGTGGTGGGGACCAGCTCAGGCTCCACCTGCAGCGGAGGAGAGTTCCTATTGCTCAACATTACCAACACTGTACTGCCAACCTCACAAACTTCTCTCCCTCTGGAGGGTTTGAAATGGTATCTTAATGTGGTTTTGATTCGCATCTCTCTTATCAGTAACATGGCTAAGCATCTTTTCATATTAATGCTCATTCAGGTTTTCTCTTTTATGGCTTTGTAATGGTCTTCTCAAGTCTTTTGCACATTTTCCTGTTGGGTGATTTTAATATTTTCTTACTGACTTTTTTGATGAAGATGCTTATAACCAGCTCATGAAAACCAATGGTGCCCATCTCTTCCCATCTCTCCACTTCATGATCACATGTTGGTGGCTTGAAATTGGTCACATGGGAGTATTTACATCATGAAGGTCAGCAAATGCTACAAGTCAGGACTTTCTTGGGTCTGGAGAAGCTGTTGTTAAATATTTTCCAGCACACCACTGCTTATAGGAATTTTTTTAAATCTAGGTTCTAGTCATTTGTTAATTATATGTGCTACAAATATTTTACCTCAGATTGTAGCTTTTAAAAACATTTCCTTTGAGTAAATTTTGATTAATAGAAGTTCTTAATTTTAATGTGGTTTCATCTTTAAATTTTTTCCTATATGTGTAGTATGTTTTGTGTCTGTTTAAGAACTCTTTCCTATCTTGGGGCACCTGGGTGGCTCAGTTGGTTAAGCATCTGACTTCGGCTCAGGTCATAATCTCATGGTTCATGGATTTGAGCCCCGTGTCTGGTTCTGTGCTGACAGCTCAGAATCTGTAGCCTGCTTCATATTCTGTGTCTCCCTCTC